>NC_081164.1:24072102-24434602 GCF_012432095.1 Onychostoma macrolepis | reverse complement strand
CCAAAGTTATGATACCGTTTTTCCCATCATGCACTGGGGCATGAATAATTAAAAAGGTTACACTTTTCACTGTTTTTGAGTTGTATTTACACTGTTTTATGGTAGCTTTTGAGGTTAGGTTTAGTAACTTACTATTTTGTGACATATGGAGTTCATTTTCTACTCAGAATGACCCATTCATACTCAAACAATAACCACTGATTGTTACTATCATTGTGTATGGTGTACCAAGTATTGATGTCTCTGAGTTCATTTGGGTAATAATTCTATTGAGTGGACATTTTATCTTAGAAAGGATAACAAGCTGTCTACTTGTTTATTTATATGTGCGTAAATTAACCACATGCTTTAATAGCATGGTTATATTTAGTGCAATGTTGTTTGAGTAAAGTTTATAAACCGTGACTAAGTGAAATGTACTTGAAAATGGCCGATTTAACTTAAAATAATTATGTAGAAATTACTCATCAAACTCTAACTGGCAATGTTAAAATTACTTATTTTCTTTGGTAATTTTAAATAAGATAACTAGGATTATTGTGTAGTAAAATATATAAACAACAGTCAATACAATTTACTGGGAAATTCCAAGTAAACTTTACTTAAGATTTTCTAATTAAAGCTACAGTTCTCTGTGTTTAGTTTTTACTTGGGAATTCTATTGAAATTACTCACATTTTCTAAGTGAAAAAACTTTCCTAACTTTTTTCAAGTAAATCCTACTCCAAATTTTTTTCAGTGTGTATATTGTCAATAGTGTAAGAAGCATTGCTCACATGTGTCACTTTCAAACCAAGCAGCTTTTTGTTGGTTAACCAATTGAATTCAAATGGGAGAATAAGAATAAAAAAATAAAAAGGTAATTACTTTTTATAATTTTTTGAGTTTAAATCTCACAATTCTGTGATTATATGTCAGAATTCAGAGAAAAAACACTGGAGTTGTGAGATGTAAATTTAGCATTCAGACAAAAAAAGTCACAATTTCAAGATGATGTAAACTCCGAATTCAGGTAAAATAAAAAAAGAAGAAGAATTGCAAGATATAAACTCAGAATTCTGAGGAAAAAAAGAGAATTTTGAGATATAAACTTAGAATGTAGGGGGAAAAGTCAGAATTGTGTGATATAAACTCCGAATTTAGAGAAAAAAAGTCCAAATTTAGAGATGTAAAGAAGAAATGCAAGAAATTAATTCTGAATTCTGAAAAAAAAAAAAGCTTTTTTTTTTTTTTTTGAGAAATAAACTTTTGGTAAAAGAAAAAAAAATCAGAAATGCGAGATATAAAGTAAATTTGGAACAATTCTGACTTTTTATAATTTTTCGAGTATGAATCTTACAATTCTGAGATTATATGTCAGAATTCAGAGGGAAAAAAAAACAATTCCAAAAACTTGGAATGCAGATTAAAAAGAAGAACTGCAAGACAAACTCAGAATTCTGAGGGAAAAAGTCAAAATTTAGAGATACAAACTTAGTTAAAAAAAGAAAAATGACAAGATATAAAGTCAGAATTCTAAGAAAAAGTGTCAAAATTTTGAGGTGTAAAGAATCTTAAAGTCTCTCTTCAAGGAAGAATCTCCACAGTTAAGATTAAGTTACCTTGGTTTAACTTTATTTTCTCTATAGCTACCACTTTCTCCCCCTCCAGGTTACTTTAAGGAGATAAACTCCATACTTTCTCAATTTATCTGGAATGATAAATGCCCCAGAATCAAACTTACCACAATACAACATATTGTCTAATATGTTGCAGGAGGATTGGCTGATGTCTAAATATGATGTCTAAATATACGCGCAGGAGGACTGGCTGTACCAAATTCTGAATTATATTATTGGTCGTTCCAATTTAAGGCTCTTTATAATTGGGTTGATCCTCAATCGAAAGTTTCATGGAGAGTGATTGAAGCTGACAAGGTTAAACCAAATAGACTCCAAGATATTTTATTCGCTGGCACAGGAAAAAAAGGTGGTAATTATAAATTTGGTCCGGTTGTGGCTAATTCTATTAAAATCTGATAATACGTCTGATAGGAGGACCCTTCAAATTTTGTAATAGTACACCTTTATGGCATAATTTTGATTTTTTATGCGGAAATTGTCCATTTTTCCAACCCTCTTGGTCTTCTTTAGGTGTAAACACGTGCGGTGATTTATATGATAACCAGGGCCTCTTCATTTCAGACATTAAGAACTAAATTTTGTTTATCAGCATCCGCATATTTTGTCTTTCTTCAATTACATTCTGCTCTCAAAGCGTATGGAGTTCCTTGGGCATCTCCCATTTCCTCTCATCCTATGCGGGACTGGATTGCACCATCTTCTGGTCGGCCATCTGTTTCCTTAATATATAATAAAATTATTGATTGCATTACAAAACCTCTTTCTATTCAATCTATTTGGTATCGGGAATTATCTGACCTTAATCTATCTGTCAACTGAGTGTGGTCTAACCTCAGCTTAACATCTAAAAACTTGGCTCATCGTCTTATTCACTTCAAAGTCATTCATAGAGCATACATAACTCCTTACAAAAGATTCAAAATAAAACTACAACCAAATTTTAACTGCCATGTAATACTGCATCATCACTTCATATGTTTTGGGAGTGTCCTATCGTCATTAATCTATGGACACATGTAAACCTGGTTTTATCCTCCTTACTACAAATTGATTGATGATTCTGCTCTCTGTATAAGCTTAATACAAAAGAGAATGTTGTTTGCTGGTTTTACGGCTGCGAAGAAGACAATAATACAGAACTGGTTTACACCGCACATGTGTGGACAAACATATTGGATCCATAGCCTCCTGAAAATAGTGACTTGTGAATGTAAAACAGTGCGAATTATTGGGGCCAAGCCCTCTACTATTGATGCTTGGCAGTGACAAAAAAATATGTCGAGGTGTAAACTCAGAATTCAGGTTTAAAAAAGTCTTCTCGTGTTAAAGTTGGTCATGTGAACTTGCCACGTGGACCAACAGAAAGCTGCGTGTTTTGAAGGTGACTTGTTGTTTGTCGCTCATTTCAGGCTAGACAAGTGAAGCCTGATGACTTATGGAACCTGGTGACAGTGGAATTACATAAGCACTACGCAAAACATATGGATTTGTGCCAGTTGCAGTGACGCTGACGGAGGCACCTTATTTGTTTCTGTCTGGAACGTCTCAAGGTGCTCGATGTACTACAGGATGCTTCATGGCCGTAAACTGGGCATGGAAGCTTTCTGAACGTTTCCTCCAATGGACAGCAACGACCGCGGGCCACAATAACTTTTCTTGGGAAACTGGCATCTCAGGAACACATAGGGTTTGTGTTACGCATCCATATACAATAGCTCATTAAAGGTGGATCGAGTGGCTTTGCACCAGCTCAGTAAAGATGCCTGGTACACTGCAGGAAACGTTTATTGTTCTGTACAAGCTGTTTCCTTGTTTCTCTTCTCATGACGAACAATTGAAGCAAGACAGGAGGGGGTTAAGGCAAACGTTTTTCTCTTTTCTCGTAAAGCACAACTCAAACTGAAAACTATGAATTTTTCAGAAATGTAAGTGCAGAATGATAGTTAAAAAACTTACATTTATGATCTAATTATTATTATTTTATTTTTCATTTTTCACTTATTTATTTTTAAGTGCAATACGGATTTGAGTTACTGCCATAAAATGTTTTATTTTGAAGATTGCAATGGATTCGCCTGTTTGAGTTAAGTTGAAATGCATAAAAATGGAGTTAATACAATTAATTAACATAATTGCTACTGAACATCAAAAATAGCTTTTTAGAATCAAACATTGTTCCCAACATTTTACTCAATGTACAAATGTGTAGGAAAACTAAAGAAATTGCATATCAGCTCATCCAATTTCCAGCAATTCTAACTCCCACTTTTCTAGAAACAGAAGATTTTACCAAAAAAACATGTACAATGTCGCAAATGGGTATCCGAGAGGCTATACAGTCCATAAATGTTTCTTTATGATGGTATATGGACACCAGAAGTGGCCTCAGTCTTAAAAGGCGACGGCTGATCTCAAGGTCGATAGGGAAAATGGCTCAGGAAATTGAAAGGAAACAGTGAGTCAGATGAGTGAATTTTCACCACTGTGAGGGACCAGTTAAAACCAGTTTGCCCCGAGGGCATAAATGAGTAATTCCCAGCAAAATAATGGATGAAATGACGGTCATACTTGTACAGTGACTGTAAGCACAGCTGTATACAAAGTGCTTGACTCACGATTTCCTTCAGAAATGACAACATTAATGTACAAGATACAATCAGACCTGCTTCCTGGTGATATCTGGACCTGGATATAAACTTCATCACTGTACTTGAGGAACACATTATAAAATTCGTTTTGTAATAAAGCCTCATGATTCATGAAGGGTGGGTGGATGTCAGTGATTCTTAAAGTTTGGCATTCCTATGAGCAATTGTGAATATAAACAAAACTCCCATTGGCATAAATCACCTTGAAGAACTCAGTGTTTAACCATTTACTCATTACAACATTAATAATATTACAATTGGGTTAATATTCTAGTACAAAAATTCAATAGGAACTTAATATAGTTATGTTCACACAATTTGGTTGTTAACAAGAGTGAACTCGCACACATTTTCAAGACTAGACCTCTTTTCTGTTGTGATGTCAGTCCTGTTGCACTTCAGACTCAAGTAACTCCACAAATCCACTCAAACCTGCTGTCTGATTTGACAAATGACATCACACTGGCGTTACAGACGTCACCATCTTTGAATTGCGAATCGTAACTGTTGCTAAAGTTTCAGCAGAGATTTGTGGCAACCGAGAAAAAAGAAAAAGAGATTCACAATCATTAATACAGTTATATATGGAAGCCCATTTCATTCCAAATCACACTTTGGTAAGTTATAATTATGACTTGAAATGTTGTAATTATGACATAAAATGTCGAAATGATGACTTTTAAAATTGAAATTGATATACCAAGTCATAATTATGAGATAAAAATGTCAAAGTTGTGAAAAAAATAATTATGAGACAAAATGTTGAAATTATGACTTTAAAAGTCAAAATTATGACATACTAAGTTTTAATTATGAGAGAAAAAAGAAGTCAGAATTATGACAAAAGTTGTCATTTTAAATTCGAAATTATGACTTCACAAGTCAAAATGATATCGTAATGTAAATTTTAACTTTAAAGGTCAAAATTGTTATTTTTTGGTCATAATTATGACATTTTGTGTCACAATTTCAACTATGTCATAATTAAAAATTTTAGAAGTCACGATTGAATAACTTTTTATCTAATTTCTACATTTTATGACTACAATTATGAGTTTTTGTGTCAATTTTGAATTAGTATGTCATAATTTCAAATAAAGTTTTTACATCATAATTTTGATTTACCAAAGCATTTTTTTTTTTTTTTACTTACACGGCAGAAATGGTCTCATATGAATAAAACATGTTGAAAATCACAGTTTGTCAGTCCCAAACGCTGTGTGATTGTAGCTATGATATTTTGAGTCCATTTTCAATGTAAATCCATGTTTTTTGCCTGTTAATAAATAATAACTAAGCCAGTAACTAAGCATAAGCAAAAACAATTGCAAGCAATCATGAGCATTTTTGAAGAAGGCCAATTTAGACAGTTTAGAAAGCTTGTGAAAGATTAATAATATAAAAACTAATGGTGGATCGCATAGTTGGATTCGCCATCATGCTAGAACAATAGTCTTGAGGGAAATAATAAGACAGGACAGGATTTCCGCACCATACAACTCCATCCGTCCCCGGCCCATGTGACTCCATGTGGCTCACCTCAGCCTCACTGTTCATCATCCACAGGCTGAGATTGAGCTGCTGTGACCGCTGCCAAAGAAGGAGGTCTTGATGCTTTGTTTCTGTGCTCACGTCCTGACTGATGTGACTTATGAGGCCCATTAGATACGTGTGTAATTCCAGACACCTGGCATGGCTTCTGCACACCACTGAGACTAGAGGAAACATCTGCAGAAAACATGCACATCAGCGGTTTTTGTGTCTGTCTGGACAATCCTCAAGATTCTTACTAAAAGTGATAAAATATATCGCCCGGAATGCTGGGACGTACATGGATAGTGTATGAACATGATATGAGGTCAGCCTTTGATTAATGCAGCTTTGTTTGTGTTCTTTCTAATTATACTTCCACACGGATGAGGGGCTGATTGTTCCCAGGAAGTTACGCCGGTTATTAGCTGACCCTGTTTTAATGTGTGTTCTGATTAAACGTACACATACACGTGCGATGCTTTTTTCAGATCAACTAGATTTTTACTTTTAAAAAAATTAAATGTAGCATTTGCATGTGCAAAACTACACTGTAAAAAGTGCTAAGTTGACTTAACTTAAAAAAATCGAGGAAACCCGTTGCCTCAAAATTATTAAGTAAATAATAGCTAATTAAAAAAAAAAGTTAAGTGAACTTAGCACTTTTTACAGTGTAGATGCTATGATTCCAAGTTGTTCTGGGTGGTTGCTAACAGAGTTGTGCAAAATTCAAAATTGAAGAAATGGCTCCCTTTCAATTCCGAGGAGTGAATTTTAATTTATTTGGCCACACCCCACAGAAAATTTAATTGGAATTTTAGTTGGAATGACAGGAAGAGGAATCTGATTAACTTCACTGTAAAAAGTGATAAGGTGACTTAACTTAAAAAAAATTGAGGAAACCCGTTGCCTTAAAATTGTTAATTAAATAATAATTAAAAAATTTAAATAATTAAAAACTTGACAATTCACTTAACTTATTTTTTTTAAATATTATTTACTGAATAACTTTAAGGCAACGGGTTTAAGTTAAGTCAACTTATCACTTTTTACAGTGTATAGTGCAAAAAAAAAACAAAAAAAACAATGCACTTTGAGATATGAAGTTTTCTTTAAACCTGATCTTCAAAAGTTAATTTGTTAAATATGATTAGATACAGTTTTCTATAGCTGGCTATCTATCCATCCATTTACACATCTATCTTTGCCTTTAAACCTTCAAACTTAAAACTTTGTTAAATTTTAACATTCAAAGTTTGTTAGTTACATTTAGTAAATTAAATTTAGTTTGATTGTATTGTATTAGATTTACTATACAGGGCAAATTAGCAATTCCATAAAAGGGCCGAAGGGAGGGGAAAATTCTGTGGATGATTTACTAACAATGTGCACATTAAAGTACACAGACGCAGTCAGATCATTTCCATAATGACCAGCGCAATTATCTACCAAGAGCAGCGCAAATTACCGCCTGCTTTAAGACATGCTTTTTTGGGTGTTGAATAATGTCACAAATACTAGTAATTTTAGAGTGCAAACGTAAGTAAATTGATTAATTTTAATAGTACTCTCCTCCCATAAATTTTGCATCTGAAGGGAAACTCCTACAAATGCATATTCAATGAGGTCAGGCGCAAAAAAAAGGCATAACTGTGTCCACGCCTTTTCAGCGCTAATTCTTCGCTGCTCGTCTTTAGTAAATCCTGACAGTATTTTAACGCTAAAATATGGTTTGCACTGGCACAAGCTGTTGATAAATCTGGCTTATACCTTTTGCACACTTGTTTCTGGTCTGGTCCGTTTCCTCTGTTATCATAAAAACCCACTTTTCCTTCCCTGTGGTAATTTTCTTATCAGATCCCCCGATCAATTTAGGTCACAAGGGTTCTTACGCTTTGCACGGATGCCACACTAAATAAGGAGACTTCAGTGACTGCATTTTTGGTTTCTAGGGGGTAGGCCTGGCCTATATTTTCAGACTGTAATGACTAATATAAATAGTTATAAGTAGAAAACGTTTGGTGTGGTCTATCTTATGATCATCATGCTACATTTACTTTACAGTAAACACATAAAGTAAGAAAACTTGAATCAGCCAATGAGAGCATCTTTCTCTGTCATCGGCAATTACTGCCATCCTGTAATGTTTTTTAAAAAATGCAAAATGCCCATTCACAGGACTGTGTTAACGACACAATCACCAAAACAACAAGGACAAAATCTGATATGACAGAAGAACCAAAACTGCATTTGTCTTTAGTTTCTTGATGTTTTGTCCTTTTACATGAAGAAATTTGAGCATGCTTTTAGAAATGTTTACAAATCATTGTTGTAATGTACATCATCTATAACACACTCTTAAAATTGATCTTACACTCTTACAAAATTTTTTAAAAAATATTATTTTTTTAATATAATTTTTTGGGGTACAGCAGTGCCATAGAATAACCAGTTTTGGTTCCCCAGAGAACCTTTCAGTTCATAAAACAACATTTTCTCATAGTTTGAAAAACATTTCAAAAATCTAAAGAAACTAAAGAAAGGTTCTTCGTGGAACCATCAATGCCAATAAAGAACCTTTTTATACACTCTCAGAAATAAAGGTACAAAAGCTGTCACTGGGGCGGTACCTTTTCAAAAGGTACACTTTTGCACCCATTAAGTTCAAATATGTACACTTTAAGTACTAATATGCATCTTTAAGGTACCCAAATGGACCTTTTAGGTACAAACATGTACCTTTTGAAAAGGTACCACCCCAGTGACAGCTTTTGTACCTTTATTTCTGAGAACATTTTTGGCAATATTGTGATCTTGTGGGCTTAATTGTTAAACTAAAAACAAGCTCTGAGATGTAAATGAGTGATATTGTGTGAGACAGACATGCATCTCCAGCAACACAAATATAAACATGTCACAGTCCAGACAGATGATGTGGAGGCTGGTACATGCTGCAAAGTTTTTACCCCGACCCTCCTGAGGAACAACAGCCTGAATCAACACAGATTTTCCTGCTTCAGTCTGACTCATGATTAGTGCTTCTGTCAAGGTGCCACTGAATGTGTTGCTCAGCACTTTTACCACACTTTGGGAAAGTGCCTGACTTACTGATAGCACACTTTTATTTTTGAGAATCAGAGAGCTTTTAATACCACAGAAACCTGATTACAGTAAATATCATTAATAGCTTAACATGGAATTAAGCCTCTATGAGGGGCGTCCACTCCAGTAAATGGACAATCGTACCTTATGGACATAGGAAATTGTCATTTCTGGGAAAGCAGCTTTGTGTGAGAAAGTTTAACTGTGGTCTATAAGGCAAGAACAAAGCTAACTGTTTGGCTCTTGAGTCTTCGGTATCTAAGGTGATACCATATCTTCCGTCATTCTCTCTGCAGCTGCATGTTCACAATCACAAATATGAGACAGTTCACCCCTCTTCCTGTTTTTCCTGCGCCACTCCTCTGCATGCTTTAGGAGAGGAAGTAACAAATCTAAGCATACATTATAACTGTACACATGACACACTGGGCTGCACGTAGAAGAATCCGAATCACGAAAGTTGAAGACATTAAACGACAGTTTTTATGCACATTTTTTTAAAAACGTTATTCAGATTAATAATATAACGCAGCATAAAGTACAGAAACATGTCATGATAAATGCAATAAATGCATATAGGCTAATGCATAATGGCATAAAAATGGAATTGTTTGAATCATTGATTATTATCAATGTCTACGTTTTTTTTTTTCCACCATGTGATAAAAACAAAAACAAAAAAAGTCATTTTGACTTTTTATCTCACAATTCTGTAAAAAATATATATGTATATATATATATATATACACACACACACACACACAGTATATATATATATATATATATATATATATATAATTTTTTTTTTTCCACCATGGAATAAAAAATAAAAGGTAAATGCGAGTTTTTGTCTTGCAATTCTGTTTATTTATTTTTTATTTTCTGGCAATTGCAAATTTGCGAGTTTAAACCTTGACAATCTGAGATAGCCTACAAACTCAGACTCAGAAAAAAAAGTCTGAGATAAAAAGCTGCAATTACTATTTTTTACTTTATTTAGTGCTGCAGGGTGCCAGATTAAATTACCAAACAAATTACCTAAATTGCTTAATTATCTAACAAAGCCTAACTTAGTCTGTATGTTTTAAATGATTTTTAAAGTGTCTTTGAAAGAAAGACACCCAGCTAGATAGGCAAGGCAAGTTTAATTATATAGCACAGTGGTAATTCAAAGTGCTTTACATAAAAGGAAGTGAAGAAGTTATAAAAAAAAAAAAAAAAAATCAAGTAATTAAAAAATAATAATAATAAAAACAAGATAAAAATTTATTTAAAAAGAATTTAAAACAGTTAAGAATAGAAAATTATTATACATATTGCAATCAGTTCGGATGTAGCACAGTGCTCATTTGACAAATGCACAGCTAAACCGATGAGTTTTGAGTCTGGATTTAAAAGTGTTTTCTAACTGACTCGATGCTAATGATCTGAGCGGTCTGTTAAGTTTATATTCAGTGAGCATATCTGCAATGTATTTAGGTCCTAGGCCATTGAGTGATTTGTAAATGAGTAAAAGTACTTTAAAAATCAATCCTAATTGTAACTGGAAGCAAGTGTAAGGATCTGAGGACTGGTGTCAACCATATGATGACTCTGAAGCTGATATGAAGTCCTGTGGTCACTCATACTCTGTCCAGGTGTGTGTGTGCCATTGAGGCCGAGTGGATTGGCACACACCACTGAAGGATGACGGAGGGAGAAATAGATATTGTCCTTTACCACTCTTGCACCAAGAATATTTGGGTGGAGGCCATCCAGTTTAAACAGTTGTCTATGGCCCCAGAAAAGATTGAAGTTGTCGATGAAGTTGACGCCTTTTATACCGCAGGTTCTTTGTAGCCATGTATTCAGCCCAAGCAGCCGTGAAAACATGTTAGTTCCCCTTGCTGGGAGTGGTCCACTGATGAACGACTGAACTTCAAGTCTTTGAAGTGTTTCAAAGAGTTCACTGAAATCCTTCTTAAGCAGTTCTGACTTCTCTTTCCGAATATCATTCTTCCCTACATGGATGATGATTCGATTTGCAGTCTTGTGCTTCATCAGAATGTTCTGAAGTTCCTTGTTCACATCAGAGACGGTTGCTTGAGGAAAGCAGTATGTAGTTGTAGTCCTGCTACTGATGTTTCTGATAACAGAGTCACCCACTATCAGTGTCCTGGGCTCTGCTGCTTGACCTCAAGCGTCTGTTAGTAGCGATGTTAGCTGCTGGCTGATACGATCTATGTTCAATCACATTTGGGGATTCCTCACCCACATTCATTAATGCTTCAAATCTGTTCTCAAGATGTGTAGGGGGTGGTAGAATACCAGTGTTTACAAGTCTTGGCATAGCCGTATCTGGGGTAGAGGATGCTACCGCAGCAATACGAGATGTCAATCTGATGTCTCGAGTGCCTTTGGGTCTCGCTCCCTGTTTGTGCCATCGATTAGTCTGTCGATCAGTTTCGGCTTGTTTCTCTACACTTGGTATAAACTGTTGAGATTCACAGGACTCCATGGTCCATGATTACCATCTGCTGTGTGTTCCGCCTGTTTTGGAAGTCCAGCAAATAACTTTTGGTGTATTCACACCTGTCTTATTTGGTTCGATTGAAACGAACTCAAGTTCGTTTCCCCCCTTAGTGCGCATCTTTTGGGCAGGTGTGAATACAGCAATCGGACTCGGGTGCGCACCAAACAACTGTACCAAGACCCAGCTGAAGAGGTGGTCTCGGTCCGCTTCCAAACGAACTCTGGTACGGTTCGTTTAAGGTGTGAATATGAACCGGCCTCGATCTGATCCAATTGCAGAAAGCACACTCAGAAAACACACAGCTCGCACATATAGTGCTGTTGTTTGCATTTCAATCGCTTTAATCACTTGTTTTCAAACCGCAATGCTTAAAAACGCATGCAAATTATGAGTTTTCGTGACCAAAGCGCCTACAGCAACTGACATGAGCACACTAAATAGGCTAAAGCTTGCCGTAAAGCCCCAGCAAAAGTTACAATGAATGTGTCTGGGGGCAACAGTAAGGAGATATTTGAATGATTTATTAATAAACTAGTGTTTTCTGAGTCAGTGTCACAAAGATGAAGTTAAAAATCCTGACTCGCCATCTCCTCATTGGGCGCCTTTAGAAAGAAATGCATCTTTACGGATTATAATGAAAGAGTTTTTGTTTTGGATATGAATTATTTAGTTTTGTAGTAATTCAAAGCTTTCTATAGATATATTCATCATGTCTGTAAGGAAAATATTCACTGAGTTATGGTTCATTTTTGAGGGGAAGCGCATCCTATTAGTTTTCTTTATTTTAGAAAAGCACGTTTTCTTGATATTGTGAGTGCACACAAATAAAAATATACCCTTTACACTTCCGAACGATGTTACAGTTCCTAATAGCGCACATTTATCTAGGTTAAATGTTTAAACTAACATTTTGATATGCTTTAAGTATTTCATATCTATAGATTTTATTTTTGGCAAGTCGTAATTACAACATTGTATGACATTGTCTCATGTGATACTCATAAGTTTCTTCATATTGCGTTTTTATCTCATGACAGCAAATCAGTAAAAGAATAAAAATTGCACTACGAAAGATCTCCATGATTAGCCTGTTTTTCCCTGCTTGAGAATTTCTGTCCAATGAACGGATGACTTTAGCACACGTGTGGTTTTGTTTACAATTTCTGGTTCACTTGCAAAAATGGCAGTGTGAAAGCGAACCGCACCAAACAAAAAAAAATCAACATTTTATTTGGTCCGGACCAAACAGTTCATGCAGCAAGTAGATTCCACGAGAGGCATTTTTTCTTGTCTGTTTGAATGTAGACAGCTGTGTTTCCCCGTCTCCGGAATAAGCTGCTGGCAGTGGGAGGAAAAAAATGTGTTGTTTGAGCACTGTGCTGATCTGCTGAAGTTAAAATCTAAGAGAGATCTGAGAAAAGTGCATAAATAGGGAGCAAAGCGCAGAGCAATAAGCAAGAGCGTCCGAACAGTAGCGAAGCCAGAAGGGCAAAAGGTGCATAACTAACCTAAATGGGAAGATGGTCTAGTTCGTTCTTATTGCTGTTCTAGCTGCTTGCTTATGGCTTCTGGCTGGTTAGCCTTAGGCAGTTCTGTCTGATTGCTAGTTACGATTGGTTACTTTGCGATCCTTTCTAAAGATGTCTATGAAGTTTTTTTTGTTTTGTTTTTTATTGCAAAAATTGTAGAAATATACAAGAACAGGGAAACAAGACATGAATATATTCCTACAAAGAACAATCATAAAAATAAAGACAAAAAACGAATATTCTGGATTTGCGTACATCAAATTATGGAATTATCTATACAGAAAAGTGCAAAAAATAAAATTACATCATTTTAGAAAAGCTGTCATAGTGCATCAACAATTTGGCACTCTTTTTATTATTTGTAAGTTTTAGAGATGAAACAAGAGAATCAAATTCAGAAAGAAAAAGGGGGAAAGACTGAATTTGAGTTGACTTTTAATTAACTGGGTTAAGCCTACTGGGATGGTTCTCATCAAAGTATTATATTCCTTTGGTGGGACTGGAAAATTATGGAGATTCATAAATTGTTCATAAGTTAAAATATTACCAAAATCATCAAACATAGATAGAATACAGTTCAAGTTATTATTAAACCATCTAGCGGGGGAAAGAGACTTATTTCTAACAGTTATATCAGCATTATTCCAAAGAAGAACTTTGTGGGGGGAGAAACCATGGACAAAACACAATTTCCATGAAAGAAGACATTGCTGATGGAAGTTAGATAAGGAAATGGATAACTTGCGAAGAAAGAAATTACGCTTTAGTAAGAAAGATAGGTCACCAAGTTGGTCAAATATCTTATTTGGAATAAAGAACCACAGTGACATTGGATTCATAAGGCACCTTCTCAACCAATTTACTTTAAAGGTGTTTACAGTATCTGCAAAGTCCAAAAAAATCAAGGCCACCTTCACTTCTGGAATTAGCAAGCACTTCTCTTTTTAATTTGTAAGGTCCAGATAAAATCCAAAAATATTGTATTAATTTCTTTTATAGCTTTATCGTTGACAAATAAAGAAAGAAGACGTCTATGCAGTAGTTCCAAGTTTGTTGACCGCATTACATCACTGAGTGGCAACAGAACTTTAATAAACAAGAGCTAAATGTGACCCTGGAGCACAAAACCAGTCGCTGGGGTATATTTGTAGCAATAGCCAAAAATACATTGTATGGGTCAAAATTATACATTTTTCTTTTATGCCAAAAATCATTAGGATATTAAGTAAAGATCATGTTCCATGAATTTATTTTGTAAATTTCTTACTGTAAATGTATAAAAATTTAACTTTTTTTATTAGTAATATGCATTGCTAAGAACTTAATTTGGACAACTTTAAAGGCGATTTTCTCAATATTTAGATTTTTTTGCACCCTCAGATTCCAGATTTTCAAATAGTTGTATCTCAGCCAAATATTGTCCGATCCTAACAAACCATACATCAATGGAAATCTTATTTATTCAGCTTTCAGGTGATGTATAAATCTCAATTTCGAAAAATTGACACTTAAGACTGGTTTTGTGGTCCAGGGTCACAAATGAGAACAAAAAGGTTAGTTAACTCGGATAAACATTAGCTTTTAAAAGTAATAACTGTCAAAATAATTGCATTTAAAATAACTGTAATAAGACGAAATAGCGATTGAGAGAGAGAGAGAGAGAGAGAGACCGGTAAATAAGCAGGTAAGCACTTGCTCTCTTCCACACACACACACACACACACACATTTGCTCAATATTAAAGAATTGAAAGCGTCTCGCGCTCGTATTCGCGCGGATTCATTTGCAGCGCTCCGTCGTCTATTATTTCTGACGTTCCTTTTCAACATAAAGAAATGACCTCTTATCTTATGCATTTGTGTGCTTGTTTTAACACCTGCCCCCCTTGTGTAAAGTGGGCTTTTCTTCTTAAAGAATACCAGGAAGACAAGGAAGTCACACTTCCAGTGTGTTGCTTCTACCGTCACTTTTAAAAACTCCGACTGAATGATGCAGGTTGGTCTTAACCAGTTTTGTCCAGCAGCTCTCACTTCTGATTGGCTGTCGGGAGACGCGCTGCGCTCTGATTGGCTGCAGCCGCTCCTCTTTGTTGTGAGTGCTCTATATCAGCATCCTCCCTGCACACAAGAGCAGAAAACTCCCACCGCATCTCATCCTGCAACACTGCCAAGCAATGTAGAGATACTTCTGCTCTGAACACCTGCTTTAAACAAAAAGACTTTCTAAACTGAGAAAAACAGCATCAAAAAACTTTGCAAAGATGATTTCTGCGTGTCTGGAGACTATTGGACTTGGCTTGAGTGTCACCGGGACCCTTTTGGTGATGGTGGCTTGCGGGCTGCCCATGTGGAAAGTGTCCGCCTTCATCGAGGGCAACATTGTGGTGGCTCAAAACATCTGGGACGGGCTGTGGATGTCCTGCGTGGTCCAAAGCACGGGTCAGATGCAGTGTAAAATGCACGACTCCGTCCTGGCGCTGACCACTGACCTCCAGACTGCTCGGGCGCTGACGGTCATCTCAGCGGTTTTGGGTGTCCAGGCTCTGATGATAACCATCGCCGGTGCTCAGTGCACCAACTGCATCAGTAAAGACTCCATCAAAGCCAAAGTAGTCAACGTCGGAGGGGTGATATACATCATCGCAGGCTTGTTTGTGCTGGTGCCTCTGTGCTGGATGGCCAATAACATCATCTCAGACTTCTACGACCCTCAAGTGCCTTATGCAAAGAAGAGAGAAATTGGAGCTGCGCTCTACATCGGATGGGCAGCAGCTGCCATGCTTCTGGTCGGAGGAGTGATCCTGTGTTTCTCTCGTCCACATGATGAGAAATCCTCGTATCCTCTAAAATACGTACCTCCACCTACAAAAACCACATCAATCAACGGGGACTATGATAAACGAAACTATGTGTGAACCTCAACGTTCAACCATGGACTAGTGGCTCTGCGCATATGGACTTTCAAGCCTGTTTAATATTTGGGTAGTTCATCAATAATTGTATTTTTTAATTCAAAAACAAGATTTAAGGTTCAAATATATATGAAAATGTATTTTTAGGTGCTCCGTTTCTTACAAATGAGTGTGAGAAATGATTTTTTAAAAGTACAAATATTGCATATTAATACTGCATGTCAAAAAATGTTTAAAATCGTTTTAGATGAAACACTGCAGTCAACTTCCCTTTTACATGCAACAGGTCTTGTACCAAACATTCAGATAATCAATTGTCAGAATGTATAAACTATGTTTGATTATGTTTTTCTGTCTTTAGCTCCTTTAACAGTTTGTCATAGTAATAATGAATTAGATGTACACGGGTATTTCTGTCTTAGTTAATGATATTAGGGTCAGAGGCCCACTTGTTTGCGTTTGATTTTAATCACTGTGGGTTAATGGGGGTGAAGGGAGGGTCTATATTTCTTGTGTTTGTTCCGCTTTATGAGAGTGCACTAATTAGACACGGTCTGTGCTTCAACAAGACACTGAATAATGCCTATTGTTCTGCCTATAGACTCCAGGCTGCAGCTTTACATGAGACTGTTTTGATCATCTAAACCTCCTGATTGTACATAGTTGTATGAAACCATTTTTTTAGTAAATATGTGCATATTCAAAGTAATAAATAAAAAGCTTTTTGGTAATAATGTGTGTAGTTGCTTAATTTTGTTTGTACATATGCATGTTTCATATGCAACTGTGTCTGAAGTGTACACTTTAATAATAAAAGAACTGTAGAAAAAGCTGATTTCTGATATCTTTCTAAAATAAACCAACATTTTCAGCTTGTTTTTATTCAGTTAAAATGAATAAATATACTAAATTGCTCCCTAAATTACTAATATATTTGACAATATACTTTAAAAACAAACAAATGCTTTGAAAAGCGTGCCTTTGCCATCTTTTTCAAAATAATCTAACGCTACGATATTCATACATATGAATGTGTGTATATAATTTTTGGGGGGCCACTGTAACCAGTAGAGGTTAAAGTAATGTTTCACCCCAAAATAACCATTTTCTGAAAATGTACTTATCATCAGGTCATCCAAGATGTAGATGCGTTTGATCCTTTACCAGAACAGATTTGGAGAAATTAGCTTTACATCACTTGCTCAGCAATGGGTGCTCTGCAGTGAATGGGTGCCGTCAGAATGAGAGTCCAAACAGCTGATAAAAACATTAAAATAATCCACAGCAATTAACATCTTGCATAGTGAAAATCTGCATGTTTTGAGGGGAACCATTCCTTTAACCTGCACTGTTTTTTTTTGCGTATGATCTTAGGCATTGTTAAAGCAAGGACAACAAAAGTCAGAGCCGTGACCTTTATCCTCATAAAAGATCATCAGCATCATTTCAGGTCTCAGGAATTCTGGAACTTTGACCCAGTTCTGAGTCCTGTGGGAAAAGCTCATGCGCTCTGAAATGACAGAAACGTCACACAAGAAATGATGGCGCCTCTTCTCCCCTGATGTGGCCGATAGATTAGAGACACGCAGCGGGTGGGACTGAAGCCAAATCTGGTCAAGCGCTCATTTCCCCATGAGCTCAGGAAGAACATGCACTAACAAATGCATATAATAAACAGGGTTCTTTAATAGGATTCATTCAAGTTATTTTAATTTTTGAAATATATGCAAAAATGTTTTTTTTACTTAAATCTGGAAACAAACAAAAACATAAAACAGAAATTCTGTAAAATAAATATTTTATATTCTGAACATTTGCATTTTTTCAGTTCAATTTTCACACAAATTTGTATGCAGGTAATGGCATTTATTTTATTATTAATTAGACAAAACAGAATCTTTTTCACTAGCGATCTCAAGACTTTTGAAGCAAATGGTTCTTCATTTCAGCATTGTATTATTTATGTTTGCATCATATTCTGATCAAAGAAACAACTTGAACATGTACCAGTGCATGCAAGCCGTTTCAATATCCTCAAATAGTTCAATAAACAATTTCCCTCCAACCAAGATTAAAACCAAATTATATCATCAGAACATTTGCTGCAGAGAAATCTTAGAATTACAATAAGGTGTGTTACAATAAAACAACTTAATATTAAAATTTGATATCATTATATGTTTTAAAATGCATAAAATTCATTATGTACAATCAGATATGCATTGAAATTCCAAGTGAAGATTAGTCCTTACAAAGTCCTATACAAAGGCAAAAGGTCCAGACTCTCTACTGTACTCTTGTGGCACAAATGAGAAAATGCACTTCAAACAGTTTTGTGTCGCTCAATCTGTGATACAGCAACGTTAATACATCTTCAGTGGCCAGTCACAGTAATCCAGTCCTGAGATCTGTGACCGACCGGATCAGCCAATCCAGGCACGGTGTCGTAACGTGAACATCAGCTCTCCTACTGTTGATATTCTTTGAGAATGTTGTTGGCAATGACTAACCTCTGGATCTCGCTGGTGCCTTCATAGATCTCTGTGATGCGAGCGTCGCGGTAGTGTCTCTCAGCAGGCATGTCTGTGACGTAACCCATCCCGCCCAGCACCTGGATGGCCTTCACATTTCAACAAAACACTCATCTTAGTGCATCTACAGTATGAAAGGTCTAGACATAAAGTATCTATTTGATGATTACCTGGTGGGACACAAACGTAGCAGCCTCAGATGCAGCCAGTTTAGCCATAGCAGCTTCCTGCAGAACAAACAAACACACATTTTTATGATCTTTTTATTTACCCACTAATCCCCAAGTTTAAGCACATTTACCATAAACAGTTCTGAGAAAACAGACTAACCTTAGTAAAAGGTTTCTTTGCGTCTCTCAGCATTGCAGCTTTCCAGGTGAGCAGTCGAGCGCTCTCTATGGCCAAGGCCATGTCTGCCAGTTTAAACTGAAAGAGACATTTATAGAGAAGCGTCAGCAGCTGAATCATCCCAGATGAAAGATGAAAACACTAAAGCGTTCCGCTTTCCCTCTGTATGTCACACAGGGAGTGTTTGCGGTGAGTTATAGTCAGTATATCACCTGTATCGCCTGCAGTTTCCCAATCGGAGCGCCGAAAGCTGTTCTTTTATGAGCGTAATCAGCCGCGCAGTCCAGCGCCGCCTGAGCGATACCAAGAGCCTGTGCTGCGATACCAAGCCGCCCGCTGTCTAGAGTTTGCTGTGGGATACAAAACAGCTGCATTAAATCACACATAAACAAAGCAAATAAAATGCAAATGTGAAAGAGCTTTAGTTTTATAACTTTATACAGTAACTGACAAAGGTTGAAATGGTACTGCGTTCCAAATTTAAAATATTGAAGAGAGTTACCCTTCTTCCTTAGTAGTATATTTTTATTTAATGCCAGCATCTATTTTCATGGCAAAAACAATTTAAAAAATACAAGCATAACAAATACAATAAAAACCAAACACAAGATTTTTTACATTAACATATGATCATTTTTTCGGGCAAAATTATACTAAATAACTCTATGTGAGTTCATAAGAGTTTTCTACATACATTAAAAGCTGGACAGTCCAATAAAATTAGTTTGACAGAAAGGGGAATCTCCCCCTCCTCCTTAGACTCGACACTCACACGGGTTGCCAGATTGACGACACGCAACAGAAACTGTGATGAATCTGCATTTTAATATGCTTCTGGTCATAGAGGTTTTTAGATGGATGCTTAGGCTTTTTAGGTCAGGTAGAATCTGCAATGAATGACCCAGTTTATTTGTTGGCTTCCACGGTTGCTACACGCTGTGTTTTCCACCATCTGGAAACACGGGGTGCCGAAATACTATTGAGTAAACTGTCAGTTGCTGGAATCACACACACAGACCAAAACAAAAGCAGCGATTCCAACACGGAACACACATTTCAAAGTAGAATAACTGGCTGTAGCATTGTTTTTCGGGAGGAACTATTGTGCTATTTTTATGCTTTAGTGCAGTAGTACAGTCAAAAAATCATACCATTGCAATCTTAAAGCCCATTCCGCGCTCTCCCAGCATGTTGCCGAGTGGGATGCGGCAGTCTTCCAGAATGATATTGGCAGTCGATGAAGCTCGAATTCCCAGTTTGTCTTCTTTCTTCCCTAAAGACAACCCTGGATGAGGCATCGGCACTAGGAAGGCACTAATTCCCTGATTTTTAAGTAAAATAAAACAATGAAGTAAATAAATAATGTCTTTTTTCATTTGAAAATTCCCTATTCACCCTATGAATACATCAAATCAAAACAATTTCAGCTCTTTACATTTTTATGAAATGATAAAAAAAATCAGTTCTTTTTCAAATCAGTTCATTCGTCGCACACGAACCTTGTGTTTTAAGCTCTTGTCTGTTGTGGCGAAAACGACGGTGGCGGAAGCATCCCAGCAGTTGGTTATCCAGGCTTTGGTTCCGTTCAGAACCCACTCGTCTCCCTCCTGCTGTGCCAGTGTTGACGCCGCACCTGCATCGCTGCCGTTTCCTTTACATTTCAGACCACACGAAGATAAAAACAAGCTCTCACTGATGTTAGCGTAAACATGGCAACTCTATGGATCTATAGATGTAGAGTATAAATGAAATCATCTCAATATAAGGCTTCATAATTGGAGTATAACCATGCACCTGTGTTTATAATCTCAAGGAACCGCAGCTGTGTTTACCTGGCTCACTCAGAGCAAAACAGCCCACTTTTTCCCCCGTGGTGAAGGGAGTAATCCACTGCTTTTTCTGTTCTTCTGTGGCAAACTTCAGAATTGGACCTAGGTACAGAGACTAAAACACAGCAATTCGATCACATGCAGAATTAAATCTCAGCTAAATGATAATGAAAAGGATACATTTGTAATGTGTATATATAAATACACACACATTTTGAAAATATTTACATGTACTTACATGTCTATATTTATATTCATATAATTAATTTTATAAATAAATATATTTAATATATAAAAATAACAAATTTTTCTGAAATATATACATGCATGTGTGTGTATTTATATATACAATAATAAATATACACAGCACACATACATATATTATGTAAACAAAAACATTTATTTTGGATGCGATTAATCGCGTCGCACTAATATATATATATATATATATATATATATATATATATATATATATATAATATAACTTAACGCCAATGACAAGACAATCTCTCCCAATGGGCTAACTTTCTATTTCTCTCTCTCTCTCTCTCTCTCTCTCTCTCTATATATATATATATATATACACATACATATAATGTGTATAGTACACAAAAATACATAAATAAAGTTAGCATAATGGGAAGGATTGACATTTTTTTACACTCACCAAAGATTTTTATTTGATCAAAAATACAGTAAAAACAGTAAAATTGTGAATTATATTAATATATTTTAAAATGTAATTTATTCTTGTGATGCAAAGCTGAATTTTCAGCATCATTACTCCAGTCTTCAGTGTCACATGATCCTTCAGAAATCATTCTAATATGCTGATTTAATGCTTGATACTATTATTATCAATGTTGAAATCAGTTGCGCTGCTTAATATTTTTGTGGAAAATGTCATGTTTTTTCAGGATACTATCCAAGATGAATAGAAAGTTCAAACGAACAACATTTATTTGAAATATATATGTGTGTACTGTGTATATTTATTATATATTCAAATACACACACATACAGTATATATTTTGAAAATATTTGTAATGTAATGTAATTTATATTATATATAATATATTTAATATATAAACATAACATATTTTTCTTAAATATATACACGCATGTATGTATATTTATATATAATAAATATACACAGTACACACATATTATGTAAAAAAAATAATAAAAAAATATTTTGGATGCAATTAATCGTTTGACAGCACTAATATATATATATATAAATAAAATGTCTCAAAACTATATTTTTCTAAATATAATTTGAATTTATCCAAAACATGGTGTAGAATTGGAAGACTGGAATTGTATATTTAGCAAAATATGTTTGGACATTTTTTAAATATTTAAAAATATACCTGAAAATATATATTTTTTGCTATTAATTGCACGAGTTCTTTAGTCATTGCATGAATTCACTGTTTAACCGTATATGTTCAAATACAGATTGAAGTTTTAAATGTGCACTTAAACAGATTCAACAGAATTCAGTGACTCACAGAATAAAAGGGGACTCACATTATTCACACTGACGATGACTCCGGTCGATGCACATCCTCTGCTGAGCTCTTCCACAGCCAGACAGTACGCCAGATAATCCATCCCAGCTCCGCCCAGACTCTCTGGTACCTCTACAGCCATGACACCCATCGCTCCCAGTTCTTTTACCTACACCGTTAAAAAAACCAAACACAATCATCTTCAAATGCTCGGATCAAAACACAGTTTGGCTCAAGTTCCTTTTACCTGCTTGGCTGGGAACTTGTGATCTCTGTCTAGCTGAGCAGCGATTGGCGCAAGTTCTTTTTGAGCGTAATCCCTACATGTCTGCCTCATCATCTGATGCAACTCTGGCAGCTCTGCAAGCTGGCTCAAACAGCGAACGCCACGGCCTGCCGCCGTGCCCAGAGCTGAGAAGTACACAAAAGAAGATGATAGTAACATACTGTATACAATTACTAAATGAATAATGAGAAAACAAAACTGCAACATAAATGTGATTCAGAAAAAAATAAGTCAATTATAAAGCAGTGAAAGCATAGATACATGACAATAAAAACTGCATAAATTGCAACATAATCTAATCAGTAAAAAATATTTAATTACAGTATTTACAAAGTAAGATAAAGAAAATCATGAAACTTCCTTGGCTTGTGTACAAGAAAACTATATATATATATATGTTAATTTATATATACATACACTCGTATTTCACTAGTAACATATGAAGAGTTCATTTGCAAAAACAGATAACTCTGTTTTTAACAATTTTCAAAAATAATGTTTTTTTTTTTGTTTGTTTGTTTTTCAATTGCAGTTGGGTTATTTTGATTAGGTTAAAAAATAACTAAAAAAAAATACAGCTAACTAACACAATAAAAACATTATAACATAATTTAAAAAAAAACTGATTTACTTTACAATAATAAAAAAAAAAAAAAAACTGATTTACTTTACAATAATAATAAAAAAAAAAAAACTGATTTACTTTAAAAAAAAACTGAACATTTTAAAAAACGGAGTTATTTTTATGTTTGTAGTAAAGTGAGTTTATGCGCATGCGCAGAACCTGCAGAGTAAAAGTAGGTAAAAGGTCATTGTGCGCTTTCACACCATCCAAAATAGCTATAATGAGAAAAATGCATTAAAGTTGTAGAATTGTGCTTCTGTAAATTAACTCAGAATGCATAACGCGTGCATTTCTTTAAGAAACCAGCAGTAGTTTGCACTGTTTGCTCTGAATGACATTTGTTTTGAATGAAACAGTCAGCTGTCAGGGTAAAGATTAACCCCACATATGACAATAAACCATCCAAAACAACACGAACACAGCAAACTAATAACATTTCATATGTCAGACGTGTTCGTGCCTAATCATGGAGAATCTATTTCAAGTGAATTTTAATAAGGTAAGCACGTGATTATTCTTATTCTATTTATTGACTAGTTAGTTTATTAATTTAACTTTAGACCTAACCGAAACAGCGTCATATAAAAGGTTGAGATTATGATCTACGTTAATATTCAACAGACTTAGAATCACTCTGCATTGGTCTCTTTAATAAACTAGCTGCATATTACATGCTCGCAGAGTCGCTCATGAGCTGCGAGTGACACTGCTGTAAACATACAGTAATAATCAGTAGCGAACACTACTGACCTCTCCGTGCTTTGAAAAGCGCCGCCATCTTGGCTCTGATGTATCTGCTTTCGCAACAGCACGCAAACAGGAAGCGGTGTAGTGGCCGGCCGGGTCATGTGATCATGACGTAGCGCAGACATTTTATTTTATTAATTTATTTTATTAGATTTTAAGTTTTATTAGAGATGAAAATTAAATATACATTTGAATTTTGTGTTATTTAATTGATTTATATTCATTTTAAATGTCTAAATAAATTAACGTCTCACTCTATAAAGAAATGATGAAATCATGATACATATTAATTAAAAAACTGTATATATTGCAATACTAATGCTTAATCTGATAAGTTTTTTAAATTATTCAGTTGAGTTTAAGTTAAATTATTAATCTCTACTTCTGATTTCTTTGAGTTTAAATGAAATATAAATGTATATTATAAAATACATATATCATAAAATCAAAATTAAATATTACATAAATATTTATAAAGATAAGATTTATATTTAAATGCTATATTTAAAACATATAATTAACCCTATATAATACACATTATGTTCAAATTATGGAATATATTTCCCATGAGAATTCTGTTAAAAGAAAATAGCTCTATTAGCAAAATTAAGATATTTTGAATATTTGAATTTTCCCTGAATTTTTTTTGTTGTTGTTGTTGTTGAGTGAATTGTGTATTAAATTGTAGCCTATATGTGTGTATTTAAGTCCTTTAAATGTTAGAAAAGAATAACATGAGAAGTCAGCTTTTTTGTTTTTCCAAAACATGTTTATTACTGGCATCATAAAAAGTCAGTTAGATGTCCGGGACAATTTAAATGAATCTATTCTGGGGGGAGGAGTCAGAGAAAAGGGGGAGGTACGGGGATAAAAAGCGCCATGAGAAGGCTAGTCGCTATGCTACAGGAGCGCAGCGGGGTGAGTTCACTGTTTAGCGGCGGTCAGATTGAAGCAGCCGCGCTGGTGGAACTGCATGTCCCTCACACGCCGCATGGACTGAATCTGAGGCTGGAAGGCGCAAAACTCGTTGTAGTGTCTGTAGTCGCCGCACTCAAACAGATACTGGTAGCCCCTGTAGCCGGGGTACTGGTATCCCACCCAACTTCGAAAAGAGGAAAAGAGTGTGTAAAACATGGGATAGCATTGCTGTTAGCCGTTAGTTGAGGTTTTGTTTCGGTACTCACGCTCCACCGGGAACCCTCACGCTGCCCACTCTGTCGCAGAAGCCATGCGCCCACAGGGTTGGCACGTCATCCTCCTGGATCTCCATCTTGTTGCCCTGGAAGTCACACAGCTCGTACAGGCAGATCTTGTGCTCCATGGGGTCCTGTAGGCATTTGGACCAGTTAGCAACATGCATTTGAATTCAATAAGGAGAAGTTGCGACACCCTCCCAAGTGTCCTACCATGCGGATGGGTCTGAGGGACATGAGACAATCACTGCGGTAGCTGTTTGACCAGGTGTCCCAGCGAGGATACTCGCCCTTCTCCAGGATGAACATCTCGCCACGGAAGTTATTCTGCTCGAAGGCAACAAAGCTGAAGACATGGACAGCAGGGACAGATGTGTACCAGACAGTGGACGAGGAAAAAAAAAAAAAGAGGGACGGAGGGATGACAGCATGAGTACGGAGGGAAAAGGATGGTACCAGCTAGATATAGCTCAGGGTTATAGTTTAGAAAACTGAAACTGAAAAAGTGAAAATACTCATTTTTAAAATATTTAAAAAGTGTCATTTTCATTTAGTTTAACTTTATGCAATAAGAGAAATAAAAACGAGTAAAAGCTATATAGGCATGTTCAAAATAATAATAAAAAAATGACAAAATTACTAAAAGTTTAACGACAAAATAAAATAAAAAGGAAGTCAAAATACTAATATAAACTATAGTAGTATCTTGTTTTCCCCATCCACATTAGAAAATATCCATGACTTACGGGCCGCACTCAACAATGATACTGCGGACTCTGTCCATTCCGCGTTCACAAACGTTCGTGCACTCATTCTGGACCTCCATCATCCTGCCCTGGAAGTTCTCCTGGTCGAACAGGAAGATCTGCAGGAGAAGAAGAAGCAGACCATGACCAGGCTTCCCACTTACATTTCACAAATTAGCCTGATTTTGTGGATGCTCTTAAAAATAAAGTTTCCAAAAGGATCTTTCTGCAGCGATGCCATAAAAGTAACATTTTGGGTTCCCCGAAGAACTTTTTCTATTATAAAGAACCTTTTGCACAATGGAAAGTTTCCACGGATGTTGAAGGCTCTTCATGGAACTATAGAAGCCAATAAGGTTCTTCAGAACCTTTTAAGAGAACCGTTATTAAAATAACAAATCTTCTTAGTGTGAAGTATTGTTTAACTATCTAAAGAATATTTTTCCACTACAAAGAACTTTTTGCGCGATGGAGGTTCCATAGATGTTAAGCGTTCTTCATGGAATGATAGAAGTAAAAAAAATAACTAATTGGGAACATTTAGTGAAGATCATTTTATAAAGAACCTTTGTGGCAATGGATTTTAAAGGTTCTTTGTGAACCATAGATTCCAGTAAAGATACTTTACTTTTAAGAGTGTAGGTTTCGTGCTAATCACAGTGTCTGTACGTGGTCTGTCTGGCAAAATCCGATCCCTTAAACCAGTGGAACACAGATACTTACTTTGTAGTTACCCGTGAATCCAGGTTCTCCGGTCTTGGAAGCCTTGCTGGTGGCGGCAGGGGCGGGAGCTCCCTTGTCCTTGGCGTCAGTGCCCTGGTTGGTGGCGGACTTGGCGGTCTGAGACATGATGAAGGGGTTCAAGAACGTCTGTGAGAAAAGAGCAAAGGGTGGGAAAATGTCATGAGGTTTGAAACTGGTGCGTATACTCCAGAACATCCATGTGGGACTGGTGTTGTGGGACAGGGGTTGAATGTTAGGGATGGTACGGTTTGGGCTTCACATTTCAAATGGTTCCAATCCCTGAAAAACCAGTGAATCCAGGGCAATTCCCTACTAGATCCGTGAGACGGTGAAGGGACTCAGCTTTTGCTGTATCCGTTTTACCTGGGCTCTTACCTGCTTGAGTACAGCTGTGCTGGGATGGCTGGCTCGTGCTGGCCCCCTCTGACCAGTGCTCTAACTTTTATACCCTGGCAAGGGGAGTACAGAGGCGCTCGGCGTACAATAGAAACCCGTCGTCATCAGACTTTGCCTGTGCCAAAGCCGCAGGGTCATCGCATAGCCCAGAAGGCTCTCCCCGCAGCGCCCGTAAGCATTTTACTGTCAATGAAAAGCCCTGACAATGGCACTTTCCCTCTTAGCCGGTGCTCTATGCTATAGGCTACATATGGACGAGAGGTATGCATGCAGGTCAGAGGTCACGTGATCCTAATCCACTTTACTCTGCTCTCTAATGTGCTCTCTGACTTTGCTTGAGTTTCACAAGAAATACACGCTGTGATGTTTGCACTCTGAGTTACACTATGATTTCAAATGTATTACAATATCTAATATATATTTTTATTATTATTATTTTATTTTATTGTTATTCAATTATTATTTATTATTATTAATTAATTTGTTATTAATTTATTATTTGTAATTAATTTATAAATCATTTTTTAATTTTTAATATATTTCAATGTTTTAATTATACATTTTATATATATTTATTTTATTTTATATTTATATATATATATATATATATATACATATACACACACACACACAAATATATATAATTTTTATAATATATTTTTAGGTTTAATACACTATTATTATTACTATTATTATTATTATTATTATTATTAATTATTTTGTTATTAATTTATTATTTGTAATTAATTTATACATCGTTTTTATTTTTAATATATTTTAATGTTTTAAATATACATTTTATATATATATACAGTATATATACACACACACACACAAATATATATAATTTTTATAATATATTTTTAGGTTTAATGCTTAAAAGTTAATTACTATTATTTTTATTTTATTTTATTATTATATTATTATTATTATTATTGGCCATAAGAAAATTTTATATATTGTGTTCATTATTATTATTGCTACATAATGTTGTCCATATTAAAATCCATATCTGACATCTATTAATGGTTTGATCCCAGTCATTCAGATTCTCATGATTTTTAGGCTTACAGTAATATTACATTTTCAATGGCATCTTGTAGGTTGTGTTTGTGTCTTGGTACAGTATGTGTGACAGCAGACACAGAACGAGCTTGTTATGCAACAGAAGGATCCCACATGGAGTTGCACAGTCTCACAGGCACACTTTGAACATGCGTTATGAGATATATGGCTACAATCTTCTCAAATTAATGCTGCAATAGCCCTGTAACAACTGCAATGTATCTTCTGAGAGCCTCTCCTTACTCTGACTCACTCAATGATTAGCAATAACCTTTGAAAGCACAGGGATAAATAAAGAGCAGTGTACAAACCTTAACATGCTTTAGCTTTATAGAAGCCTTACAGTTTTCATCTATCTTATTGTATATAATAAATATTTTTTTATATTCTGACGTGATTTTTTTTGCTTGCATTTTATGTTTGAAATGTGCTATATTAAATGTATTATTATTGTTGCTGTTGTTGTTGTTATTAAAATTGTTTTGTCACAGTCAAAAAAAAATTCCTTTTTTTTTTTCTCATTTTAAAGTACATTCCTGCAATGTTTATGAAGGCCAGAATTCTGTATTTATTGATTAAAACTAAAAATAATCTGGAGTGGTTAAAAATGTCTGTCAGGGTTTCTCTTGTGGTTGGAGATGGAACTGCAGAGAGTTTGTGAGACTATGATGGACATGGCAGATAGATAGATAGATAGATAGATAGATAGATAGATAGATAGATAGATAGATAGATAGATAGATAGATAGATAGATAGATAGATAGATAGATAGATAGATAGATAGATAGATAGATAGATAGATAGATAGATAGATAGATAGATAGATAGATAACTGTAAAATATAGCAATAACATATAACACCATTCAAATGTTTGGAGCCAGTAAGATGTTTATTTGAAAGAAATGAATGCTTTTATTTAGCAGGAACACATTAAATTTATCAAAAGTGTCAGTAAAGACATTTATAATGTTACAAAAGATTTCTATTTTCAAACTAATGCTGTTTCCAAAAACATATTAAGCAGCACAGCAGTTTTCAATATTTTTACAATAATAATAGATGTCTCTTGAGCAGCAAATCAGCATATTAGCATGATTTCTGAAGGATCATGTGACACTGAAGACTGGAGTAATGATACTGAAAATTCAGCTTTGCGTCACAGAAATAAATTACATTTTAAAATATAGCCTATTCAAATAGAAAATTGTTATTTTAAATTGTAATATTATTTCACAATATTACTGTTTTTACTGTATTTTTTGCATAAGAGTCTTACCAAAAGCCAATTTTCAGAGAGAACATGCAAAGCTATTGTAAAATGCATCAGACTTATATAGCATTTACATTTCACATTACATTTTTAGAGGTTAACATGATTTACAAATCACACGTAATTAATTTAGGTCATAGAGGTTCATCTGAGAAAAAAAACTTGATCAATATAATATATAGGTGAAGATGATTAATAAATGTTTATTTATTTATTTTATTTTTTGTTTAATGCATGTAAATAGCTTTTTTCACTTTTTGTTTTCACATCTCCGAACTATTAAAAAATAGAGACCAAGATCAATTATTTTCCTCAAAATATTTAAAGGTTATCTATAATTTTGATTTACCTGATTATCCTGGGCCACAAACAGGGGTTATTTTAAAACTGTACATTATTGTACAAAAGCTAAATATATCATTGTGTAAATTTGAATACTTTAGAATAGTTTCAAATCTTTTATTATGGTATTTACTGTAGGTGTATCACATCTTCACAGCATCACTGTAGACCTCCTCTGCTGTCAATCATTATTTTCAATGCATTCGCCGAACCAAAACAAGAGCGTCATATATGGAACAGGTCCAAGACCAGCACATCTCCCCCTGCACATGCACCGTCTCAGATCCACGTTGGCCCTTAACACATATGTGCATGTGACTCGCGTGTGTCCAGGTCCGAGCGTCCAGGCCTGGATCCAGGCGGGGATAGTGTGGCGTTTGCACTTCTCCAGCTGTATAGATTTAACCCCTCCTTTGTCAGCTGGACAATGGCAGGCCCCTCCCTCGCTGCTGAGCCGGGGCTTTTACTGGGCCCTTTGCCAGGGGAGGCTTTAAAAGGGTACATGCACATGCCCAGCTTTCACTCTCACATCAGGACGTCCCAAGGGCATCGAAGCGAGGTGAGTTCTTCTCCGCTACGGGCCCGTTGTCTGTCCCCCCACCTCCCTCATACGTTTACACCGCCACAGGCCTCGGCTTCTATTAGAGAGGCCTTCCTGTTTGGTCCGATAACTCGAGAATAACTCAAAAACAGAGCACATAGTCAGACCGTGCTAATGTGAAGTCTCATTTAGTCTAATTCAGATGCGTGTGTGAGAGGTATGGGATGTTGATTTGTCATCACTATTATCTTTAGTGAAGTTTCATAGACTAATTCTATGTTTAATCTGGAACTTTGAACTGTTTGTATCAACTTGCTCTTTGTTTTCAAGCAGACGAGATGACTCACCATTGCACCAAGTTCTCTGGCCATTGGAAGGTATGCTGTAAAAAAAAAAAAAAAATTTTTGAAGTTGTTAATGAAAAAGAAAAAATATTATTGATTATTTTAGAAGAAAATACTATTTCAGTTTGTTTTTTTACACTCCAAAATGTTAGTTAATTCAATGTGTTACTTGTCATTTATTTGTAATTGAAAATTAATATACACCATTTTTAGTGTATTATATAATAATATAAAGCATTTATTAATATTTTGCATTTGCTTTTAATTTTGTGTACTAAGTTTAAGTATTTTTGAGTTTTTTTAAGTTTTAGTAACTTTTAAAAATATATATTTTTTAAAAATACTATTTTACAATAAGTGCATTTTACAAGAAAATACTATTTAAGTTTTTCTGCTTCAAAACTTCACATTTAATCCAATGTATTACCATTTCTTTGTAATTGTGAAATTTACTTGAAATTTACAAAATCATCACAAAAATGATTGAAATACATTTTACAAGAAAAAGAATATTTTAGTTTTTCTGCTTCTAAATATGACATTAATTCAATGTTTCACTTGTCATTTGTTTGTGAAACTTACTAGCAATTTCTGAGAGAAAATTTACTTTTTTTTTCAAAGTTGTAAATCAAACAATGATTACTGAAGTACATTTAAAAAAAAAAAAACTATTTCAGTTTTTCCCCTCCAAAAGTTCACATTAATTCTATGTATTACTTGTCATTTATTTGTAATTATGAAGTTTACTAGCAATTGTTGAGTAAAAATGCTCAGATTTTTCAAAGATGTAAATCAAACAAATATATTGAAGTACATTTTACAAGAAAAAGGTATTTTTGTTTTTCTAATTTCATGTTTAGTTCTTTGCAATGAAATTTACTTGCAATTTCCAATACATGCCAATTTTTTTCAGCGCATACTTGACACTATGCTGTCACTCATCAAGATCTCCAAAGCAAGCTGTTGTTTTCCAAGGGATCTTACATGAGTCCGAAAAGTGCTCCAGGAATGTTATTATCTGGACGCTTTTGCTATAATTTGATAGTATATTTCCTCAAATGTATCCGCTGGTGTTGAGTAACTGCTGCTTCACATCCCATTTGGCCTTTTCCCCAACATGCAAGTCTTTAATTGTGCCCTCGAAATTCTTAAAGGTGCCCAACCTCTGTCTTCCAGATCATCGTGTACGACGAGGAGTGTTTCCAGGGTCGTCACCATGAGTTCACTTCAGAGTGCTGCAATGTCATGGAGTTCGGTTTCGAGAGCGTGCGCTCATTGAGAGTGGAGAGCGGAGCGTGAGTGTTTTCTCCAATCTCTTTGTTTGATAGTTTACGTAATTCCTGAGGTTTGTGCCAATTATCTCTGCTATAGCTGAGTCTCCATGTCAGAAAAAACGTGATCTGACCCTTCACTCACATTAAAAACATGCTCTCTAAGGCCAAAATCAACATCAACAGTTTAGATGATATTCAGATCTCTGGATGTGGCTCAGGTGAGTCCATCTGTTCAATTTGAGCTATCGTTCATGTGGTATTACTAACAGTGCTGGTTAAGTGGCAGAAGTTGGGGTTAATGGTTTGTTAAAATCACTAAGCATGAGCAATAGTAATCGTGATTCTTGGTCGGTAGGGGTTTTGTTTAACAAGCGTGTCCTTATTCCATGTGGCATTTTATTTATGTAACCTTAATTTGAACAAGCAGGTCACTTAAGAACATGTTTTGATGTACAAGGACAGTCTGAAATGAAACGGTCATGCGTTTATCCACAAACTGATGCCACATTCATTGTTGTTTTAGTAAAAGATGATTTTTCCACGGTACTTACTTCGAGTATGTTTTTCAAGAAAATACTATTTCAGTTTTTCTAACTCAAGTCTAACTCAATTTGTAATTACTTGGGAAATTTACTAGCAATTTCTGAGTAAATCATACATGATATAATATATACCATTAAAGTATTTATTAATATTTGCTTTTATTTTTATATTTGAAGTTTTCATTTTCATTTTAGCTTACATTTTAGTATTTTTTGTGTGTGCTTTTGTCTTTTTTGTTAATTTTTTTGTTTGATATTTCTTTTAAGTCCTAATTAATTTCTTTTATTTCACTTATAGCCATTTTAGCACTTCAAATTAAACTGATTTCATTTCAGTTAGCTGTCAAGGCATTTCTATTTGTTTCTATTTTCTTGAATTTTTGTTTAAGCTTTAATTTTTTTCTAATCTAATATTTATATTTGATTTTATTTCAGCTTAATTAAAAAAAAAAATGAAAACGATTTTTAATAGTTGTAAATAAAACATTTTTGATAATACTATGGGAGTATGTTTTACAAGGATATTATTTCAGTCTTTCTACTTCAAAATTTCCTATATGTTACTTTGTAATTATTTGTGAAATTGAGTGTTCTTTCAGTGTATTATATATATATAATATTTTGCATTCGCTTTTAATTCTCTGTTTTCATTTTAAATGTAGCTCAAGTTTTTAGTAATTTTGTTATGTGCTTTTGTCTTTTTTTAAAACTATTCTTTAATTTTAATTAATTTTTTTTGTACAGTTTTAGTTATTTTAACATATTTGATTTCATTTAGTTGCCAAGGCCAAGTTTTTTAATCTAAAATGTATATTTAATTTCAGCTTTATTTTAATTAAGAAGATAGCTTTAGTATTCAATAATAACAACACTGTGGCACACAAGTTCAGCCGAGGTTTAACCCGTGTTTGTCTTCAGGTGGGTCGGCTACGAGCACGGAAATTACCAGGGTCACCAGTTTGTGCTGGAGCGTGGCGAGTATCCTCAGTGCGATGCCTTTGGAGGAAGCAATGCTTACCACATCGAGAGAATGACCTCTTTTAGACCCATTTCCTGCGCTGTAAGTTCACAAAGCTTTAAAACCACTTCGTACATCACTGACCCAACCTGCCTTATCTGACCTCATTTTGCATTGGTTTTGATTGCAATTAACATTTTGGTCAGTGGCTGACATTATGTTTAATATAACTCCATCCAGAACCACAGGGAGTGCAGAATGACTATCTATGAGAGGGAGAACTATCTGGGCCGCAAGGGAGAGCTCAGTGACGACTACCCCTCTCTTCAGGCTATGGGATGGTGCAACAATGAAGTGGGCTCTATGCGTGTTCAGTCCGGAGCGTGAGTATCTGTTTGGCTTCTTCTGTGTCATTTTTCCTTTCGCATTTTCATTCAACGCTGTCTGTTCTTCGATCCGCACGCAACAGGTTCGTGTGCTACCAGTTCCCTGGATATCGTGGATACCAGTACATCATGGAGTGTGACCGCCACTGTGGGGAGTACAAATACTTCAAGGAGTTTGGCTCCCATTGCCAGACCCCTCAGATCCAGTCCATCCGCCGTATCCAGCAGTAACAGATTTCTCCTCGCCCCTCTCCTTGCAAAAACTCTCACGCCCCTTTCAGCCCGATGCTAAATAAACTGTCTTTCTTAAACCTCACTGACCTCCTGTAATAAATCTGTGTCCAAAAAAAAGAGTGCATTTATTAAAACCCCAGAGCAACATTGAGGGATTTTGGACACTTTCAAACAAATGAAAAAATATTAAATGCTGTGCCTTTTAGTACAAATTCTTTGAAACGGGTTATATAAGTTGTTTTGGCTCAAAAACTTCCTTTTTAAAAGGATCTTTGATCCAAAAATTTAAATTATGTCATCAGATGTATGAGTTTATTTCTTCTGTTGAACACAAATGAAGAAATTTGAAAGAATGTTGGTAACCAAATTTACCTATTTACTTCAATGTTTTTTTCCCCCTACACTCAGAAATAAAGGTACAAAAGCTGTCACTGGGGCGGTACCTTTTCAAAAGGTACATGTTTGAACCTAAAAGGTCCATTTTGGTACCTTAAAGATGCATATTAGTACTTAAAGCGTACATATTTGAACTTAATAGGTACAAAAGTGTACCTTTTGAAAAGGTACCGCCCCAGTGACAGCTTTTGTACCTTTAAGTCAATGGCTACCGTCAACTGTTTGGTTACCAGCATTCTTTAAAATATATAATTTTGTGCTCAACAGAAGAAAGAAGCTCACAACAACCTGAGGGTGATTAAATCATGACAGAATTTGTATTTTTGGCTGAACTATCCCTAGGATGTAAAATGCACTTTCACAAGTTTTCCGCCAGAGGGAGCAATAAACCTACAAGCCACACGATCATAAATAAGGCGTGCAATAAAATGATCAGCTTTAATGAGAAACAAAATAAGCCAATGAGGTGACTTAACTTGTTCCCAGAAGTGGGTTTAAATATAATTGTTTGTCAGATTAAATCCTATGACCAGGAACTGAAAGGAGAAACCCAAACAAAAAAAAAAGAAAAAAAAGAACTGCTTTTTTGTTGATGCATTGTTGATAAAAGAGGTGGGATGCGCTTACACAACGATTTTTATTTAGATAACATGGCGCAGCCACTACACTTCGCTACTATGATGTAGGCACGGCTCATGAATATTAATTACGCACGATGACGTGCGCCAGTACGCCTTGCTGATTTGCTGAAAAGTGAGAGGGCGCTATTCAGACGGCGAATGAAAAATCCTTCTATGGGGAAGGTTCGACTTATGAATATTAATGAGGTAACGTGACTGGCCGCTTCAGGAAGGTTACTAAGCAACGTCAGCAGGATCTATTTAATATGCATAACACAAGCCTTCGCCGTAGTACTCTTTTTTTACGTACTTCGTTTTTTACGCTTTTAGTCACTTAGCAGACGCTTTTATTTAAAGAGAGAGAGCATATGTATAATATTAAGCATAACAAAAGGCACTAAAACAACTCGAACAAAAAAAGCGTCACTGAATAAAATCAAAAGGAAAGTCTGTGCTCTGCTGGAGTCCAGCTCCGCCTCGTGCTCCGGTTCCTTGTTTTGCGACTCGGCCGCTGGGAGGAAGTGCAGCTCTCAGAAAAGCCTGAATTTCACTTCACGACGCGCCGTGGGGCTCAGCTCACCACAAGCACTAAAACAAGAAAATAGCCGTGTATTCCCATCTGGATTAACCGCAGGGAACCCTCAAGAAGCACTCTCTCCCGGAGGAGCTGAGCGGAATCGGACTGGAGTGTTATATATGGACGGATATAGTGTTTTTGTTGAGCGATGTCGGAAGAGATGAAGACTTGGATCTGCGACCCAAACACGGATGGAAACGAAAAGAGTGCTTTCTCTCGACAGTAACATCGAAAAATCCAAATCTTCCTTCTTTTGGAAGAAAGTACATTTGAAACCTCTGAACGAAGCGTGTCGGGGTTAAAATCCACGTCGTATTTCTTATCGTTTCGTCTGTGTGAGCTTGAGTTTGAGACGCGTGCACATGAAGTTCCGCAAGAGATCAAGCGCAGAGATTTCAGAGTGAACTTTATTTTTGTGTGTTTTTTTTTTATTCACAACTAAATCACAGTAGCTGTGTTTTTATGTGTATATCCCTGTCTTGCAGTTTCATCTGACCACGTTTTGTGGCACCATCGCGACTTATTTTTTTTTTTTTAGAAAAAGGAAACTCGGATTGCTTTCGTTCACATTTGCTTATTTCCTTTTCTAGCGCCCCCCCTCTCATCTGTAGGTTACAGTAGAGCAGTATCTCAGCCGTTTTTTTTTTGTGTGTGCTTAGAGCACACCTCTCATTACATAAATAAATTGACGAGCAAGCAAATCCAGTTTAAGAGGAAAACTGCATTGCAAGAGGCGATGGACTTGCCACATCGAAACGCATCTAGTTTAATTGTGTCTCTTTAATGGACTTCTAAGACCAGCAAGAGGAGTGACAGGCAGATCTCAACCATCGAACCACAAAAATGAGGATTTGTTTGTGATATTAGCTGGATATTTTCACGCATGCATGTGTTGTTTAGATCTTGAATGCTTTTTGGATACCCAGAAAACAATCCAGCTGCTCGTGTCGCATCGATAGCCATTATTTATGTTTCTCCAACCATTGGGCTTCATATTTCCACCATCTTTCCGCCTTTTAAGAAGAGGAGGATACATATTACCCTTATTGTATGTGATCTGTGTGCGTGCTGTCAACTGGTTAATGTGATTGAACAGGAAAATATCGGCGTCCATTTTCATGCATTGGGGATTTGTCAGTTTTGCAGCGAGCTGGCTTGCTTTATTTTAGCGCCCTGTAAGAAGATCGTCTTGTCTGCTCGTTTACGACTTATGTTCTACGTCTTATTGGTTTTAACGGGATTGCATCGACGTTTTGATTTGAGCATCATCCATTTGTGACACTGACTGGCCAGCTTGCATATATTTGTAGTTAACCAGCCCGTTATTTCCATTTATCTGCACAGACCGGTGGCTTAAATTAACTTGCATGTCATTTTTTGATGGTCGGTACACCGGCAGGTTCGCGTTAAACTCACCCAAAGGGGGTGGGTGCTGGATGGGGGGTTCGATTAATCGATATTATCGTTATCCCCATCTAGAATTATCATTGTTTTTGATAATTTCCGGACCTGTGGGTGATGCCATGCACATATATTTCTCCTCTCTGAAACAAGAAGCCATTTCTGCAACTCCAGTACGTTAGACCTGAAAGCGACGTTGCTTCATAGATAAGCAACCTATAGATTTTCAGGGTGGATTTTTTCTTTTCTTTTTTTTTTCCTTCTGCTTTTTTCGTCTATTTTCAGCCACGATGGTTGATTTCTGAGAGACTTCTGGAAAAATAAAAACGATAATAAAAGAACTGAGGCTGGGATAGATGTTCGCGCCTCTCTCGCGCATCATCATCACCATCATCATCACCTCAGCTCCCGCGCTCGTCTCGTGCTGAGTCCGCCCACCGTCCCCTCACGTCCCCCCCTCACGGCCGGTTCTGGTACCGTTAGCGACTCGGTTCGACCCAAAGGGCTCGAAGATGGCGGACCTCGAAGCGGTTCTCGCCGATGTCAGCTACCTGATGGCGATGGAGAAGAGCAAATCGACTCCAGCGGCCCGCGCGAGCAAGAAAATCATCCTTCCTGAACCCAGGTACGTTAAGCGAAACGAGTCTGTCAGACAGTTAATTCATACTCATTACGTCTAATATTTTGTTGTGAAGCGGTGGGTTGACATTTCAACATATTGAGGTACTAATTTCCACTGCATTTTGACTAAATATTCGTGTAATTTGGTGTTAAATAAGCGATTTTAAGTGTTCCCTGTCACCATCCTTAGCAATGGCCACTCATTTAGCGTTACACACAGGGTTTGCTGTTTACTGCTTTCTTTCGTTTACAAAATACACCATGGTATTTTTAGACTAGCTACTTGTATATAGTTTAGTAACATGCCATGTTATTTAAATACTTAAGAATAACATGTAAATACGATGTTATGAATGATAATCAGGCCTGTACTGTACTGACTAGTAGTATCTGATACCGTGGCAGCCCTACAGTACTTTTTTGTAAGCATTGGCTAAATCCTAATTATTGTGTTAAAAAGCTAATGTTACACATTTTGTGCTGTGTTTAGTGTTTTTGAGGTTGTTCAGCAGTTACTGAGGCCTGCTGGGAAAATTCCCCCGTGTGAATCAATGGCTCTTATCACCTGTAGATTTGCACCGGGTTGAGGGTGATATTCACTGTAAACAGGTCGAAATTCTGACATTGCCTTCACATTTAGGCTTGCATACGTAATAAGGCATACAAATGCCCTTTGTTGGGGTTTTGTGTGACTGTTTTGAATGCTTAGACCTTGGAAACGTTGAAGCGGACATTATCTGTTATATTGGAGTATAAATGTGATATGTTCAGACGGTGAATGTGTTTCTTGCACCTCGTATCAGTTAACTTTTAGTTTGTGCTTTTGTTAGTCTTGATTAGTCATTTTTTAATTTTAGAGTTTTTAACTTCTGCTTTCGAATTTTAAGCATTAGGTTTACTTTTTTTCCACACAGCCTATATATTCACAATTTGTTTTCATTGCCTTGGAATTGCACATTGTTTGGAGGAGTTTCATCCAAATACGTTAATCAGTTAACAAAATAATCAATATATAAAAATTTTATATTTATGTCATATTGAATTAGTTCACTTCATATTAGCTAGACATTCTACAATTCTTGTTCCATTGGAAGCAAGGAATCTGATTGTGTCTAGAAGTAGTAAACCTATACTGAACATAATTAGATAGGCCTCAAATATTGTTAATTATGGTCTTTAGAGTTTATTGTACCTGTCGTCTTGGATATCATGTGAGGAGTCCCTTGTGTGTATTGGATTTTTTTTTATGGCCACTGTCCGAAAACCGTAAAAGTGATAAACTGACTATGCCGTCACATTTTATGTAGTTATTTGGCCATTTACTACACCATTGGGTGACCGAACATTGTAAATGTTATTTAGACCTGCTTTTTGGTAACAAACCAAGGCCCAAGAAATAGGAAATGGTATTTCATATTTCACAGTTTGCTCATCTCATTGGATTACTGTGGTGATATGGCTGTCAGTTACAATGTAAAGCCTGTAGCTGACACAAAGCTTTTATTGTACAGTTTACATGAGCATGTGTCTCAGTATAGCCTGCGCATTCGTGGAATTGCAATAGTTGGAATGTTTTTTGTAAAGTTTATGTAACACTTAAAAGCTATTAGTGATCTTTCAGTGTAGCTGCAGGTTTTGTTGTCAGGTAAACAGATAAGACTGGTTACAGGTAGCATTGCATCCCTTTCTTGGAAATATGGGCTGTTAAGGCCATGTTTAGACTTTTCCTCAGCATATTAAGGTTTACAGTGTTTCCCAATGATTAATTACCTAGAATGCAGCAAGCGAAACTAGGACAGTATTGTAATTTTATTACTGTAGTGTAAAGTATCACTTATGAAAAATTAACTTGTCATTTACATTTATTTTGGTGAAATTTTGCAGGGCAAAAGGTCCATTATATAGTGTCAATAGTGTAGAGATGCGTGAGCACAGCTCACACAGAAGTCACTTTCAAACCAAACAAGACATTTTCTGTTGGTCATCACAGCAAATTGTTGTGAACCGTTTGAATCCGTTGTGAAATCTGTGTGGGGAAATCTTTTGCTTTCATGCAAAAATCCTGATCCTGTTGAATCCTATTGGAATGACTGGATTTCACCCATGAAAATTGGCTGAACCACTGTAAATATGACCACACCTTGACGATAGTATTGTGTTTCTGTCTTTGGGATAATAATGTTGTACAATTATTTTTACATTCAGATTCTTTGGCTGCGTCTTTGCAATTGTAATATTTCTGTCTTAGGCATAAGAATAATATACATTTTATGTTGTTGTATTCCAATAGTTTGGCTTTCTGAAAACACCCATCTGAATGTGACTATCACAACTAAACTGATTTTGGTTTAAAAGTCAATGCAAAGACTCTGTTTGGTATGATCCCTGAAAATGGGTTGAAGCACCTAATTGATGCACTTAAATTTAAAATATACCATTCTCCATAGCTTACAAACTTTTGTGGGAAACGCTGGTATAGATGGAATAATTTTGTTTAACTTGTTGCTTGTTAAATTTTGCCTGCATTAGCCTCAGTGTTCATGCCTTTTTTAGCACGCTAATCGAATTTGAATTTGTGCCACCTTGAGTTTTTGTTGATGTGATGGTTCTGAAACCTTGAACCAAGAATATTTTATGTAGTGCATTTTAAGTGCTCAGTTTTATTGCTGACCTGCCGATTATTTATAGAGCTTGTCCTTAGTGATTGTCACCTATGTAAACATATCATATAATCCTGTGAAAGCATTCGATCAGGCTTTTTGACGAGTCTTCTGTGAGTTGGCCAGCATCAGGACACAGGCAGAGTAAACTCGCAGCAAGATTCATTTACGGTTAATCATCTTCCTTCCTACGCCAAGGCTAATATAAACGTCTCTCCCTGGGCCTAGATGATGCATGTGCCGGTGGGCTATTTAGCCTCCCCGGATGATGCGGTAATGCATGGTATGAATCTGAAACGATAACAAGGGTTGGCTTTTCCGTTTGGCAAAGTGGTAAACCATACATCCGCTCCTCATTGTGATTAGTCTGCTTTAGTGGCTCTGTTTGCTCTGAGGGATTACTGTAGTCCGCAGCAGGGCGGCATTACCACAGATCGAGTGAAAGCATTAGCCGTTGACATCAGTGTCCCCATCATTAGCATTATTACGGGATCCATAAGATTCATGCCACTCCCAGCTGCACCTTCTGACTAATACTGTCGTTTAACGACAAACTCTTCTTGTGACACTCAAGCACATGTTTGTTGTTGTTCAGTAAGCATTTTTAAACCTCTGTGGTGTAAGAGAACCGTATCAATATCCCATATTGGCAGCAGAAATTATTCAGGGTGCATAAGAAAGCATAACCTGATGTTACAACAAAGGCGTTTGTTAATAAATAGAAGGTACTTTGTCCTTTGCCGGCGGAGAGAGATAGCGCGGCTCTGCTACATTCTCCTCGGGCCAGTCGTGAGCCCGCTGGCAGAGAGGTGAGATTTTGACAGCATGACTGGAAGTGTTTGAGGAGCTGGCGGGATTGTTTGACAGCGAGACGAGTGGAAGAGACTGGAGATTGTTTCAGTCACGTAGACGTTGGACCGTGGGACGGAACTGATGTGATTGTAGACAGACAGAGAAAGAGATGAATGTGTCTGAATCCAGAGAGAGACAGGCAACGAGGGGTCGCGGATGTTGTGGTTGAATGCAATATCTCCTGCACGGGCGCAATCCTGCGTTTTAAATTGTATCCATTAGTCGGTGGTTTTGAGCTAGTTACCACTTTTGAGATGCTAAAGGCCAGTTAATGTGTCATAATAATGTAGGTCAGGCGATAAAATATGAATGAGGTGTGTGAGTAAAACATGTAGTCATTAATAAATGAAAAGTTTGTTTATGTCTTAAAAGAGCTCATGGCAGGCTTGAGCTTTCAGCCACTCAAGTGGTCCAAATATCAGATTTGGCTTTTAACAGTAATGTGTTAAGTCATTTATTAGGGCAGGGCACTAAAATATTTTTAAGCCTATATTGATTTGATATATCCCTATTTATGTAATTGCTCTGAAATTACTTGTATGGGTGTTTTTAGAATGTTCAATGCTAGAATTAGATGAAATATTTAATGATTTTATTTTATATGCACTAATATAACAAAAACATGGTAATAAATAGCTATATTTGCCTTTGTATAATATAGTTCTAAAGTTTTGGGTCAGTAAGGTTTTTAGTGTTTTTAAAGTCTCTTATCCTCACCAAGGCTGCATTTATTTGATTAAAAATGCAGTAAAAACAGGAATATTGTGAAATTATTTCAATTCAAAATAACTCTTTTCTACTTGAATATATTTTGCAATGTTATTTATTCCTGTGACGCAAAACTGAATTTTCAGCATCATTGCTCCTGTCGTCAATGTCACATGATGCTTCAGAAATCATTCTGATATGCTGATTTACTGCTCAACAAACATTTCTTAATGTTATCAGTGTTGAAACCTTTGTGATGCTTAATATTTTTATGGAAACCATGACACCTTTTTTTTTAGAATTTTGATGAATCCCGAAAAGGCATGTGTGGAAACCTTTTGTAACATTCTAAAGGTCTTTGCTGTCACTTTTGATAAATTTTATGCATCCTTTCTGAATAAAAGTGTCAATTTGTTAAGAAGAAAAAAAATCCCCAAACTTTTGAACTCATTAAAATGGTATAGTGACTTTTTTTAAGAATGAATCAACGTATAGTTGAATCAGAGCCATGAATTGATTCATTGAAATGGACAATTTGTCTTTTCTATGCAATTTTTGCACACTGTCACACTGATATAATTAACAGCTAAATATAAATTGCATTACATCTTCATAATGTTCACAGTATTGCTTAATTTTTTATCGCCAACTTAATTACCCTAAATATGTAATGAGTTTTCGTCATCGCACAGCCGTATTTATATTAGCAGTCCTGATATCAGCCCTGTCCGTTTACTGTAATGTGTCAGGTCACTCACTACAGGGGTGTCTGTGTCTGGTCCAGGACTGCAGGAGCATGTTTTGGGACACTCCTATCTCCCCTGACCTGCACTCTGTGGTTGGGTGATAATGAGCCCTTGGAGGGGGTGCTAATTGATTCAGTCTCCCAAACTTGCTGCTCATTAACACCCTCTCCCAGGGCAGTGCGGCAGTGCCCTCCGTTGGGAAGCGACAGGCGGAGAATTGAGCAGGTGGTTGTGGAGAGACCTAAACTAAGGCTGGGATCGAGGTGGAAGGGCAGCGCAGGAGGCTGTCTGAAAAATCCACTTGCCTTTCTCTCAGGGCGAGATGGGTCTAAGCTGATGTGGGGTTTGGATGGTGTTTGTTTTGCATGTACATTTTGAACTAAAGACATTTTTCCCATTTTCTTACAGTATTCGAAGTGTCATGCAGAAGTACCTGGAAGAGAGGGATGAACTGACGTTTGACAAAATCTTCAACCAGAAGATTGGTGAGTTTTCTCGATCTTTCATGTCACTTTGAGCCAGATTTGCCTTGTAATTCTTTGTCGTCATTTCAGATTTGTAAAAAGGCCATTGTTGAGGATGCAAACAGAGTAATTCGTAGAATAAGCTTCTAAAAAACGCCACAGACCCTTGAGGAGGACATTTTAATCACCATGAAGTTAAATAAGGATCTTGTTCTTCCTTTTTTCTTATCTGCCGAGTCAAAGACAGCTCTTTGTTCTTTGTAGCCACTGGCCGTTATGTCTGCTTTTCTCTATTAGTCACCTGAACAGTTAAACTCTTTGTCTGACAGTGTGTTGTACAAATGCTCTTGTGTTATGGTTTGATGAATGCATATGCCCAAATAACCTCAGGTACCTAAGTGAAAGCATGCTTTTTTTCGACTTGGTGCTATTGGAGAAAAGGCTTTTGCTGAAATGTGTAAAGTGTGAGCTGTGAAGGCACCATGGGAACACGGCAGCCAGCCCCAGATTTTGATTAACTTCAATTTTTACTTACTTCTGTGTCTGAAATCCCAAGTGAGGATCTCCTTCAGTGGTTTCTCTCTCTTTCTTGACTTTTTTGCACACATACACAATAACATGCTGATGGCACCTTTTTAGGGTGGCTGAGATTCTTATCACTGGTTTTAACCAACAAAATGGTTAGAACAGGGTTTCCCCACCTGGGGTTTGAGAGTTGATGGAAAAACTAGTAATTAATTAAGGGAATATTTCACCCAAAAATTTTAATTTGCTGAAAAAAGTACTTGCCCTCAGGCCGTCCAGTGTAGAAGAGTTTTTGTCATCAGAACAGATTTGGAGAAATTTAGCGTTACATCACTTGCTCACCAATGGATCCTCTGCAGTGAATGGGAGAGTCCAAACAGCTGAAAAACATCACAATAATCCACAAGTAATGACTCCAGTCCATCAGTTAACATCTTGTGAAGTGAAAAGCTGTGTGTTTGTTAGTAACAAAACGGTCATTAATGCTGCGGATTATTGTGGTGTTTTTATCAGCTGTTTGGACTCTCATTCTGACGGCACCCATTCACTGCAGAGGGTCCATAGCTGTGCAAGTGATGTAATGCTAAATTTCTCCAAATCTGTTTGGTTGAAGAAACAAACTCATCTTAAATGGCCTGAGAGTGAATAAATGTTAAATGTTGGGTATTCTATTCCTTTAAATCATAAAAATGTAAAATAAAAAGAAATAAAATGTTGTATTTGTTTATCTGAATGTCATGTGACCAATAGTAGACTGTAGAACAGTAAACATGCAAATGTTTTAAATTAAGTATTAGAAGATGGAAATGAACCAGACTTTCTGGTTTGTCTTCTAAAGTTCTTAGAGTAGTTGTAGGCCATTGTGCACTGAACTACCTAGATCACCTGTTTAAAGACACTATAATACAGGCCTTTTATTTATCCCATGTAAGTACAGCTGGTGTTGAATCAGGTAGTGAAGGAAAAGCAGTCGAAAAGTCTTGTGTAGTGAACTTCTTCAGTACTGTTTGAAAAGCATTCAGGATGCACCTCTTGTAGTTAATAATCTAATCTAAAATGCAGAAAATAGTAGTAAGTGGTCATATTTATGTGTTTTTACTTATGTTTTCATAGGCTGCATGTTTTAGGCTGTCAGTGATGTTACAAAAGTGTTACTGTAGTATAAGATGAGTCACTATTACAAACTGTTATGCACATATAAACAAGTGGTCTATTTGAGTTGGAAACCTGTTTGTGATCTTAACAGGGAAACCAAGCCTCTATGCATGTGGCATTGATGGGTCTAAACAACAAGTACATTAATTAAGTGAAAGAAGGATTTTCACTAATGCAAATATCTGAAGCTTGCAAATATTTCAGGTCCTCTCTAAAGAGAGACACGAAGCAGGAAACCGAAGTCCGCTGCTGCGGTGCCGCTAGTTCACATGCTGAATTTGAATGACAAATGTCTCAGTTTTGCATCTGACCAGTGGAAGGAGATAATGACTCAGGGACTGGTTGCATAATCAAATGCTTCCCTTCTGTCTTTGTCTTTTAACCCTTGTTGCTGTGGCATTTCATGTTTTTGATGAATCAAATAGCCTAATGTTGCATGATGTAATGATATACATTACTGCTGGCCATTTCTAGGCTAGTTCAATTCAAGTTAAAGTATAGCGCTTTTTACGAAAGCTATAGTTCTTTTTAGTTCTTTTAGGTCGTGATAGCTATTGATCTATTTTCATTCTTTTTGATGATGTGCACACGATTGTAATGTCCTAAAAAAGCTTAAGTTGCATGGTTTCTCATGTGTTTAGTTTCTTTTTAATAGGCCTTCTTGATTTATTGCAAAAACTCCTTCATGTTTCCCACTGTGAAGACCCTACCCTCGCTGTGATCATATGAGACCTAATGGGGATCAACAAGTAGCTTTTACCATTAAAATTGCATGAGAAATTAATAGAAATGAATCTTGCTTAGCAGGAGGAGATGTAGAGAGCAACACAAGGATGAAAAGCTCAGACTCAGGGGTGTCTGTCAGCCCAGAATGACAGAGGAAAATGCCATCCTCCTCTATTGATATAATTTGGTTTGACAGTCACAGCCAGGAAGACGTTTTCATGGAAAAACTGAGCATTTGATGTCTGACTTTATTGGCAGAAGAACTCGATTTACTGGAACATCTGGAATGGTCTAGATAATGCTGTCTATACATGTTATAATACGAGAAGCATTCATAAATATTGAAATATGGAGCAAGAGGATTGTTTTTCCAAGTCAGTGATATTTTTTCTCCTCAGCAATCCCCACGGTTTAAAGTATCATGTGCCGAAGTTTTATACCTAGGTCAACATTGATTATTTTGAATGCATTTTTCCTAGCATTGAAAGCTTTGAAATGGTTAACAGTCCTTCTGAGCCATGTGACCAATAACCGTCTGGCGCAATGGGAGAAAAAGCTTCATGTTCCTCCTTTGATTGTGCCAGACAAGCGTAGCATTTCACAGCTACCGTTGTTCTCTCTCTACCCTCACAGGTTAAACGAAAGCCATTTTGCCCAAACTCTTCCATGACCTACACGCACCAAAGATCTTGCATGCTCTGCAGATCGATAAGCTTGTTTCATTGATGCCTTTTATTTAAGTCTTCGTCCTGTCTGGGAAGTCACGACTGACTGTAATAAATAACGCAGGGCAGCTCAGGGCGAAGATGAATAGCTCTGTTTAGCAGAACGACATTGGCGAACCGGTGCATGCACGCTTGTGTGCATGTATCTGCGCAGAAACGAGACAGTTTGACAGCAAGTTTTGGGCTGGTAATGATGTCTCTCCATCCCCCCCTCTCCATGACACATGATTTATTGGTCTGCGATGTTGGTCTATGATACAGAGATGCTGCACTGCAGTGCAATTCTCTCTCGTTTGCACTCTTTCTTCTGCTCTTTTTCTTGTTAGCATGCTTCACTTTGTGGCAGGTGACATCAATTTCATTTTATTGCGGCCAGCTGAATTTTTGGAACAAGGTCTTGAACCCTGCACAGAAATAAAATGTTATGTTGCTGCAGTTCTACTACTCAAACATTAACAAGGAGACCAGAGATGTAGATGGGGATGTTCAAGGCGTAGTTCACTGAAAAGTGAACATTCTTCATTCTCTTCATCATTTACTCCTCATATTATTCAAAAAAGCCCTTTGAACTTCTTTCTTCTATGGGTCACCAAAGTAAATGTTTTGGACAATCTCCCAGCTGTTGTTTTCCATTAAATCAGAATTAATATATTGAAATAAATTAAAATTATTATATAAATTTTAATTACATTTTAAATACTATATATCTCATCATAAACATTCTATATATACATGTTTTATTAATATTATTTTTTAAATTTAATTTAATACTTAGCCAGTTTTTAATTAAAATATTGCCCTTAAATAATTCACTTGCATGAAAGATATTTTCTGTGAATAGTGACTGTAATGTTTGTCTGTTATCACTCAAATCTATTGTATAGCTACAGAAGGCTTGTGTGTGTGTATATATAGTGCAAAATGTATAATTTTTGTGGGGGTTTTTTGGAGCTTGACAGCTAGTGGTCACTATATGCTTTTGATATATGAAAGAGTGGATTGAACATTCTGCAAAGCTCTCCTTTAATGTGCTTCAAAAAAAAGGCGAACAGGTTTGTAACAACTTGAGGGTGAGTAAACGATAACACAGTTTTAATTTTTGTATGGACTAATCCTTTAAACAACTCTTATGCATTTCACTTGAAAGTCATGAATATTTAATGTTAGTTCAGACGTACGATCGCGTCTTCAATTGTCCCATCAGGCCAAATACCGCCAATAGCGACGATTGCTCTGCTGTGAGTCAGTGTACTTATTTGTGATACACAACCAGATGAGCAGTCTCTTCATTTCCTGGCCCAAACCATCACTTAACATGCAGACCCCGCCTCCCTCTTTATCGTCAGTAATGGTTTCACGATGACAGCCCAGAGCTGTCAAAGGACACAGCACACAGTCCCCGAGCGCGCGCATCGTAAAACCATCCTCATATCTCTGCCATATCTTTAAGCCGGTCAGCTGCGGTTTATTCTGCTGCATGCATCTCATGGCTTTGATGCCCGGGGGAGGCTCCTATGGATCTCCTGATCTGTTGTTATGATGTTATTCCTCTATCTGCCCTCCTCCTGGTTTCTTCATTTGTGTTCTGCCTGTCCACCCCTCCTCCTCCTCCCTCATTCACATCTCTCTCTCTCTCTCGTTCCATCTGTCAGAGTTCTGGAATGGATGTTTGAGAGTTTTGTGTTGCCTAGCAACTGCGGTTGCCATGGGAACGCCGAAGATATCCTGTGTTTGCTTGGCGACCGGGAAAATGAAATTAAAGGATGAATTAAAGGAGGAGGAAATAGATGATTTCCATTCAAACAAAGCAAAAAAAAAAAAGCCCCTAACAGATTATTCACTGATATGTTTGGATAATTACACCCGTCCTCTTCTTGGCCCGAGGCTGGGAGCTCTGATTGGTCGGATTGATCAATGGCCATTAACGGTTTAGGTTTCATTTTCAATGTATTTAGATGCATGTTTGGCCATTGTCTGTAATGAGAGTGGAACATATTGATGCGTGTCCTTTGCTAGAGAGTCAGACCGTCTGTGCCCAGATGTGTTTGTGTGTGAGTGAGTTCATGCATACGTGCGCATGTGTGCACTAGCATTGCATTAATTGACAGTTCTTTGATCCACCAGCCTCTGTTAATTGCTCTGGGATTTGGAGAATTAATTGGCCAGTCAATGTCATTATTTCCACCCCACTCGCCCTCTCTCTGTCCCTACACCAGGGATACTGAAATCACGTCGCTTGAGGGGTAGGGGTGTGCGATTATGACGATTTTTTTGATCGTGGACGATAATGTCTCCACGATCTCCTTTTGAAGAAATATTGTAGTATCGTGCTACAGTGCACATTCCATCAGCTGCAGTTCTGACGCCTCTGTATCAATATACTGTATGCAACATGCATTCACATCAGTGTTAACTCAGCGGTAGAGTTACTCTCACGGGACACTGCACTTATTCGCAATCACAAAAGTACATTATTTGCATGTGTTTTAAAGCCTAGCCGGTTAAACTTTTCATTCACGCACTGTTCTGACATGCGCTTTTTCTGAGCCCGTACACCTGAAAGCGTGCGCACTAAAAAGCCTAACAGCGCCTAATTACTCAGCTAAGTTATCTTTTGCGCTAATACGGTCAAAACACACAAGATTTACATATATACTCAGTTGGTTATTTCTAAAATGAAAGTAAACAGTTGAGAGAAAAACGGATGCATGCCTGTATATTAGATGCATGCAGGTCTTAAAGGGACAGAACTAAACATGCAGCCGACTGTCATTAAAGGGATAGTTCACCCTAAAATTTAATTTCTGTCATTATTTACTCACTCACATGTTGTCCCAAACCTGTATTAATTTCTTTCATGCGCTGAACACAATAGAAGAGATTTTGAAGAACGTGGGTGACCAAACAAACAGCTGCTGGTCCACATTGAATTTGATAATGGGAAGAAAAAAATATACTGGCCACTGTGGACTGTGGACTGTGGACCAGCAACTGTTTGGTTTTCCACATTCTTCAAAATAGCATGTATGTTCAGCAGAAGAAAGAAACTCATTCAGGTTTAAACTAATTTTGGTATAAATATAAAACAGAATCGACAGACAGATGACAGAATTTTTATTCTTTAATGTTAAAACAAAACACAAAGAGAAAAAAAATAACTCGCTACTCTTGACTGAAAAAAAAAGTTACTTTAATAGGAAACAATCTATATAGTTTTAATTTTATTCATTAAATTTCTTGAATGCTCCTGCTAAATATGCCTATTGTACCTGAAAATTAAACACTTTGTTTTATTTGTATATTATATGTATAATAGATAAAATAGTGAGAGAGATTTTCATCTTCGCCCACTTTGGCCTAAATATCCTCCATTCTTTTTTTAGATTTTGTTACCTTGAAAGGATTTGTCTTTATAATAAAGAAATTAGTTTGGCTGTACTGCTCAGACAAAATAGTAAAACCAACATGACAAAGAATCTTGATAAAATCGTGAAATCGTGATATTTATAAAAAAAATTAAAAAAACTTGTGATATGATATTTTTTCCATATCGCCCACCCCTACTTGAGGGACACTTTTAGAAAATGCAGAGTGACAGGGGTCAGTGAATAAAATGACCTGGTAATATTAGTTTTGAAGTGTGCAGTGTTTTTTACCAGCTTCACTTTTACTTTCTCATTCTGTCAAAACATTATAATGTACTTGGTGTGAATTTAAGGTCTTCTTTGAACTTGTTTGTGTCGCTCGCGTGCAGTCCAGGCATAGAAGTAGCAAAAATAAAGGCTGGATTGTGGAGGCGGGCCGGTCTTTGAGTACAGACCAGAGTTTTTAAATTTGAAGGCAGCTTGTCTCTTCCCATTGCTGCGTGGACCGCTGGGAGAGGCTCTGGAGATTGGATGTTTCCAAACCTGCCTGTTTTCTTCTTGCCAAATTCTATGGCAACATCGCATAAATGTGGAGAAGGCAATCACATAATGCATTTCAACAAAGTTATCTAAAGCTATCTATTTTAGATGTGGAGTGAATTGAGAGAGATCTTTATAATGTTACAAAAGATTTCTATTCCAAATAAATGCTGAACTCTATGAAAAAACGTATCACTGTTTCCACAAAAATACTAAGCAGCATGATTGTTTTTAGCATCCATAATTAAATGTTTCTTGAACGGTAAATCAGAATATTAGAATATTTTCTGAAGGATCATGTGACACTGAAGACTGGAGTAAATTGCATTTTCAAATATATTCCTATAGAAAAGAGTTATTTTAAATGGTGATAACTTTTCACAATATTACTGTTTTGCTGTATTTTTAATCAAGTAAATGCAGCTTTTGTGAAGAGAAGTGACTTCTTTTAAAAACCTTTCAACGGTAGTATACTAATACCTTTATCATGAAGTGCATGAATTAACAATGAACGATAGTATATTTATAAAGCAACATTAATCTAGATTTATAAATTCTGTTAAAAATCCCGGTTTGTGATACTTAAGGCATTAAATAATTTTAATGAATAAAACCTTACCATTCTTTTAATACCAAAATGCATCTAAATGTAGTTAAATATGGATTATTCAATGTTTGAGCTATAGTATTAAAGTATTATGACATGCACTTGATTCATATATTTTTTTACATTTAATAGAAGAATCTTTTATGTATTTATCTGCGGGTACTTGAGCAGTCCAGATGACCAAAATGAACATCCCTACTGTGTTTTGGGTTGATTCATGTCCAAATAGCTCCATTTGGGCCTGGTCCACATAAGCATCTAGAACGGCTCTATTATATGCTGTGACTGCAGGCGTTCTCTCACAGAATCATTGTCTCTTGGCTGGTCACCATGCTGTGTAGTTCTCTAATAATTTCGGGCTGTTTTTCTCTTTTGTCTCTTCCGCAGTCTCTCGTCCTCTGTCCAGTTTTGGCAGAGGGCCCTTGTGGGTTTTTACACACTGTGGTCTGCCATACAGTTATTTTCCCAGGCAGACTCGGGCTGTATCTGTACATGCGTCTTTGCCCTATAATTGCTGTTTATTTTAGTCGTGTGACATGGCTCTTTGGCTCATTTCTTACTACCAGTTTTGCCAATAAGATCCGGCAGGTTAGATCCTGCGATACTGAACATCCTGTTGACTCTCGGAGAGTTTGAATAACTGGTTTAAGAGCCACACACTTGTCAATATGCAGCCGGAGATATTTGCTGCTTTTCAAATTAAGCTTGTGACCTTCCTTGTGCTCACGGCAGTTTGCCAAGCCTGCCTGTTTGACGTTGTGAGATGGCAGTTTGAAGAACGAGCCACAACTTCCAAAAGAGCGATCTTCTTCTCCAAGTTGCTCCACCATGGGATTTTCCTGCGGAGCGGTAGATGTTTTGGCATCCAGATGAAGTAATACATTCAGAATGCCAAGTCTTGGACCAGGGAAAATGAACCTTAAGTTGATATTGCATCATTTAAATAAGCAGTAGCAACAGTGGCAGCTAGTTGCGACGTGGGCCTTTGGATGAAAGGTTTGTGTTAGTTGACAGATGGCAAATAACCTGTTTGAAGACTGTCACATTAGCCAGAAAGGAAATTTGCATCATCTTGTACACAAATGACAGTCATCATGGAAGCCACATCCGCCACCTTGATTATTATTTCTTTTAGCGGGAAGAAAGCAGAGTTTGTTTTCTGAGAGTTCACTGCTTGGAAGTGATCTGAGTTTGAGTGGCTTCCATTTTGCATTTTTGCACTAGCATTATTATTAGATTATAGAGTGACACTCTTGCTAGGTCTAAATTATTTCGATTTCTTTTTTGTATTTTTATTTATTTATTTTTGTTAAATGATAATAGTTGTCTTTGCATATTCAAGGCATAGTTCACTGAAAAATGACAATTCTTATCATTTACTTACCCTTATGTCATTCCAAACCTGCATTGCTTTCAATTTTTGTAGAACACAAGATGTTTGGAAAAATGTATCAGTTTGATTTGTTTTTTATATATACAGTGAAAGTCAGTGGTGTCCAATCCTGGACCCAAATGATTTTCACTGTATAGACAAACATTTTCAAAATACCTTCTTTTGCATTCCACAGAGAGGGGAAAAAAAATAAATTCCAAACCGGTTTGGAATGACATGAGGAAATGATGACCAAACTTTCATATTTGGGTGAACTGTCCCTTTAAGTCTTTTGTAGATTGAATTTTTCCAAAAAGCAATCATACAACTATTTGTTTGGCATATGGGCGACATGTTGGTTTTACCGGTTTTGCAACAATTATTATTTTCACCATTCTGCTTCAGAAACTACACTCTTCAACACTTTATCAGGGCAGAAAAATCAGTTTCCCGCACAAATTTGGCCACTGCTCAACACGACATGTGCAACGCCTATTAGTCTGATTCATCATGTATATAGTCATGATGCTCAAGACTAGAAGGATCTGTCACTGGACTGGAACCTGAACAGAAGCTCTGGCTGCGAGTCTCAAGCCCACTCTCCATTCGGCCCGGCACGAGAATGGTGTCTTTTCACTTCCCGCCCCCTTCCACACTATCGCTGATATTGAAACTATGCATAGGGAAGTGTTTGTGACACAATAAGAGAAGACGAGGGCGTGTGTGAAATGGTCATGACAATTTCGGCCTAATATAAACGGACACTTGTTTGCTGAGTCTGCAGTGTGGGTGTGTATCTGTGTGCGCTTGTGTGTGTTTAATGGGCTGTCCGATTTTCCATCTTCACCTGCCTTGTAAACATCACTAAGACACTCACGTTGTCGGCAAGGTATTGTAAAATGAAGACACATTAACCTGGCCTACTAAACTACCCAGGAAATGGTGGTTGTTTCCCTTTGCGATGGCCCACAGTAAGCTCTAATGTAGTTCCTTGTGTTTTTGGCTGTGCGTGGGCAGTGTGGTTAGTGTTGGCCTGCACGCTTGCATGCGCATGTGAACGCTCCTCCCCTCCTCTCACGGAGACCCACATCTCGATATTGATTTCATAGTTCCGGGTGGCTGGTGAAAATGACAGAATCAGTTCTGGCAAACAAGCGTCGAGGAGAAAGTCAGACCTTTGTATAACTTCAGATGCATGGAATTTACACTTTCAGAATTCCATAGAAATTTCTGTATAAATAAAACACCTGTCATGCACAAACTTCTAACTATCTCTTTGATGTTTGTTTTGCCTTTAGGCTCATTTGATAATGCTTTCAACTGCTAATGAGGGTGTAGCACTCTCAGCTACTTCATGTTATCTTCGTTACATTTATGCATTGGCCAGATGCTTTTATCTAGTGTATTGCATTCAGAGTACATTAGAGCAGTTTTTGAGCTACAGTGAAGTCAATATGATCCGATGTTCACAGCCTTTTTTCTTTCTTTAATGGGATGGATTTATGAAAATAGTAGGGCAAGACTTGACTTTCTGTTGTGTGTTGATTGGATTATGAAAAGTAGACCTTTTAGACCTGAAGTAGTGGAGAGGATGCAAATTTTGTCCATTTAGGCCATATTTGTTTGAGTCTCTAATAGTTGTTGGCTGATATTGCAGTAGTTCTGTCTAATGGTAGAAAGGCAAACCCTATAATATGCATTTGTCATTTAAACGCGTGTTTGAATACCTATTAAATATTAGTGGTGCAACGGATCACAAAACTCACGGTTCGGATCATACTACGGATTTTGAGATACGGATCGGATCATTTTTCGAATCAGCAAAAAAAAGTTTGCTTTTCATTAATTACTAAAAGCTTACTTTAAGTACTTCTATACCCCTGCAGAAACTACTAGCTTAACTACTAAAGTCAGTAATAAAACAAGAACAATTACCCAAATTACAAGCTAGATGAACAGCCTACAACATAAAATGATAAATAAAGACAGTAACAGTAGTATTCAGGTGCAGAAATCTAAAAATTAAGTGTAAAACAACACAGTTTACTGCATAAGTTAAATACAGATGATTAGCAGTCAGAAGCAGGTATAGTCTGATGTCTCTTTAAGCCTAAATGCACGGACTTAACACATCCGGTTTCTTTCTCAGCTGTATACGTTAACTTAAGACATAACCGACTGTGTTTACCAAAATACTTGCCAAAACTGGTATTTTAACATAACTTTGTGTATGTATCCATCCGTTGAGGCGTTGTCTGAAACGTGGTATATGAATCGCACCTCTCACACTCTCTCTCTCTCTCTCTCTCACTCTCTCACTCTCTCTCTCTGCGTGTGTGCGCTTCAGTGTGTGCGGGCAGCGGCTGAGCACAGAAAACGGTGCGCAAGAGCCCATTCGACCTCTTTCATCTGAATGGTCTGAAATTGCTTGAATGTGTAAATTGGCAAGACAAAACGCGTGAAAATTATAAACTTTCACTCTGTGATGGTTAAACTTCACTGTTAATCCGCGAATCACATGCGTGCCGAACCGTGGGGACTGGTCTGTACGGATCATCTACAATCCGTTGCACCCCTATTAAATATCATATATTTATTTATGTATATCTGGGTGTGGTGTACAAATATATATTTCTAAGCATTTATATTTTTACTATATTTAATGTGCAGATAGCTTGCTATTTGGCCATTTTGATTTAATGTTGATTTTGAATCAACAATGTGGAGGAAAATAAAGCAGTGCCGATTCCAGGCCTACATGTAATTATTCCCCAGCTGTATTCAGAGGGGCTGTCATTGGATTTCTACTGGATTATTGCACTGATGAGTTTGTGATTCAGTGACAGTCCTCCCAGATCTCCTGAGCTTCAAGAGGAAGCATACGCTGAGCTGTCCGTCAGCAGGCTAACCCCACCTGTACTTGGGCTCGAGTGAGAATCCTGCAATCAAGGAGAGCGTTGGCTTTGGCTTTGTGCATTCAAAACGCGATTAAGGGTAATCCATTAACTCTGTGACGTAAACCACGCCAAAGGTTGGCATCCTCTTTATTTCTATCACTCCCGCTCACTTCATCATTCCTGCTCAGAAGATAAGGATGAGGAAACCTTGAATTAGACTCTTTCATCTGCAGTTTCAATTGATGTGCAGTCAACATGATGTTTATATGTGGCTGATTCAGCATTTAGAGCTGAACTGCTAGTTTTTAAACCCCTTTTTACCTTCCACAAGCCTGTTGATTTCTTGCCTTTGTGCATCTTTATGCTCACTTATATGGCCATTATCTGATCAATATGTTTACACTGTGATCCATGGCTCTGTTTCCATACATCTGTGTCCATGTCACCAGCTGCTGGGTTTATTTCTCTCTGGATGGTGTATTGCAGACAGCAGGAAAGGGAGGAAGACAAAAGATGAGTGTCCGAGAGATAACAGAGAGGAGGAAGAGGACTGCAGAGAAGATACTGAGAGGAGAAAAAATGTTTCTGAGAGGCCCTTATTAGTATCACTACTACTATTGCTCATACTTCAGAGGTCTGATTGTGGTGCGGACATGAATTATATTTCAAATTGTGTGGCTTTTTGTTGAGAGGTGTGTGAGCACTTTTCAAGCTGATTAAACTTACAAAAATGGGCAAGAAATCCCATAGACACTGAAGGAGGGACTGAGTGAGAATGAAGTATCACAATATATTACAACATCGTTGTCGCCATAATGTCCATGATGCATCATATAATTTCAGCTGTTGTATTATTTTTATCTAAATGTTTATCGGTTTGTGCACAGCCCGTTTTACTTCCTTAATACAATAGATTTATGAAAACAGCAGGATAAGACTTGAATTTATCCATTGTGAGTTGATTGGATTGCATAAAGTAGCTTTTTCAGATCTGAAGTTTGCAGTTGGTTGTGGAGAGGATGACGGTGCTTACTGTATTTTATTATATATTTAAGTATTTTAAAAATATATAAAATCCACTCAAATTACATTTTGGGAAATGATTTCAATGCATTTTGTGTGCAAGTCTGGAGCAGAGATCGTGCAAAATAACACAAAGCTGGTTGCTGATTTCATGTTTGATTGATTGACTGGTGCATGTCTAGACAAAAATTATTTATTTTATATAATATGCTTTATATTGACTTAGGGAATGAGTGAGAATAAAGTATCACAATATATTACTATGCCATTGTAATCATTACGACTATTATGCCTGTAATTTCAGCTTTAGTTTTGGTGTAAATGTCATATTAAAACAATGTCATTTTAATTCTTCATTTAAAGAATAGGTGTAAAATTTGTGCTGCAGCTGCCCTGCAGCACCATGTTTGTGGTGTTTATTTTTTTGCTTTTAATCTCCCAAAGATAATTCCGCTGTGATCCAATTAACGCCTGCATTACCCTCCTATTTTAACAGCAGTAATCAGCTCGCACTAATGCTGCAGGTATCAGAAGCGGCCCCACTCTCAGATCTCAGCGCCCAGCGCTGGAACAGTCACGCCAAGCCACTAGAACAGCGTTTCTTCCTCCGTCATCCTTTAATCAGCTCCATTTACATCACTTGCGAGGACCATATCACTCCTTGACACCCTTGAATTGCATTTCATCCAGTGACTTTTGCCCTCTGTTTGTCCGTGTGTCCGCCCAATCAAGTGCCAAGACTGGTAGCAGTCGTTAACCGAGGTCCGTCCCTTCCGCTCATGATGGTGGCCCATTATTGTTGCTATGGGAACAGTCTCAACTTTGCTGTCTGTGCTGATCTTCTCCCTCTGCACCACGTCGTCAACACGTGAGCACACGGGTTGTTAAACTGATAACTTCTGCTGCGCGTCGTCGAAAAGCAAACAAATAGAAGATGAGAAAGGAAGTGCTGTAGCTGGCGGGATCTAGTCTAATGAAAGGTCATGGTGGCCGTCTGATGGAGGATTTTCTGAATTAGGAGAGTGGTGTCTGTCCTGTGATTTAAGGATAATCTTCTCAACAGTAACTAATCCGCGGTCCACTGGTTAGGTTGTTATCATCTCTCATTCGTTGAGAGATAAACTATTTGGGTGAATCTCATAGATGCAGGTTTGCATCATATTTCATCCAAAAGAGGATAATGTTAAATTGTTTTACATAAAAGCCTTTTTATTATGTCATTATTTTCACAATAAATCGACCTAGAAAGTGTCTTTTCAAGGATGAGTGCATGTTTACGATGAATTTTCACACAAAATATATCGCTTGTGGTCGGTCTTGTTTACTTCACCGCGTGATATTGATTTGATTATGAAAATGCTGCTTTGTTGGAACAGCTTCTCCCTTCAAAGCAAATCATATTATATTTATTCATGGTGATACAGCTGCTGTTTGAACTGTCTCTTTTTTTTATTTGATCTGGTTATACTTTTGTTTACATTGCCATGAAAGGAACTTTTACAGACATCAATATAGCTGCTGTTTTCTTTTTTTTTTTTATGTATACAATACATTTTTCTTGCATTGTGCATGCTAAAAAGGTCAAGTCTTTCCATCAGTCGTTCTGTTTCGCACCTTATCTAACTGTTCTCTTTCCTCACTTTGTTGTCCAGGTTTCCTCTTGTTCAAGGATTTCTGCATGAACGAGATCGACGAGGCCGTTCCGCAGCTGAAGTTTTATGAGGAGGTAAAATCGGTTTAAATCTATGTTCCTTTCATTGCTAACAAGACGGTCTTTGTGGCATTTGTCTGGAGTTTTTGCTGTATACTTTCCAAGTTGTGTGTTTGACCTGACCTGTCCTCATTCTGGTTTTGAGCTAAAATGGCACAGCTCAGTCGTGAAGTTTTGTTCCCCTTCTATTGACCTGAAGAACACCATGTGTCCTATTAAAGAACGTGGGGTTGCTTCTGAGATGACCGTAATCCTTGTTTTCTCCCCTTCAGATTAAAGAGTACGAGAAGTTGGATTCAGAAGAAGAGAGGCTAACTCGCAGTCGACAGATTTATGACGTCTACATAATGAAGGAGCTTCTGTCGTGTTCACATGTAAGAAAACATTTGGCAGAATGTATAAAGTGATCACTAGCAGTCATTTTAAATGCATATGGCAAAGGGCTGCATTATTAAGCAATACTAAAGATTACGTCTTTGCTGATTTTGCGTTCAGCTACTTTTAAAAATGTGTCACTTACAGCATGTTATTTAAATCTTTTCTTGTTTTTCTATTTTTATGCATAAATGATTTATCTTGGATCAATAGATTACCTTGCAAAAATAAATAACAAATATAACAATATAATCAGTATAAATAGTATTGTAACGTGTTTTTTTTTTTTTCATTTATGATATCATTTGTTTTTAAGCAATTTTATTTATATATTATAGATTTTTTTCTTGTTTATATATACACGCACACAATATACAATATTTTAAAAATCTTAATGTATTAAATTATAAAATATAATTAAATTATATTATTAAAAATCTATATATATTTTATTTATTTATTTTTAAAATATATATATTTTTTATAATAAATATAAGGGGAATAAATGGGGAACGGGGTTCTATAATGCTGCTAGCTGGAGGGACTATGGTTCTTATTGTCCATTGCAGATCCGGAGACTCCATTCGGATGTTTCTGTTGAGAAAACAAGTGTCCCATTAGCCTCCGTCAATCTCCAGTCGTAGCTTTTCAGAAACAGGAAGCCTGATTGAACCAACACAATGGCCTATAGGACACTCAAGGCCTGTGCGATTATGTCACAGTGTTTTATGTTGTGATAACCAGGAATGCTTAGGAGGTTAATGTCAAAGCTTGACGTTTGTTCAGGGGGAACAGTTCTTGTTGTTTTAGTGTTTTGACCTCCCTTATCGCAAAATGTCACTTAATCTACCTTCCTTTCTCACAGCCCTTCTCTAAGAAGGCAGTAGACCATGTCCAGACTCACCTAGCAAAGAAACAAGTTCCTCCAAATCTCTTTCAGGTAAGTCCCCCAACACGAAATAAAATCTAACCTGTTTTTCTGGGTGCTGATTGGCTTTTGTGCATTTAACACAAAGGAAGTAAAGTGTTTGGTTAACAGGACTCTCAACAGATCCTGATGTATTCATTTGCTTTGCTTTTTCCAGCCATACATAGTTGAGATCTGTGACAGTCTTCGAGGAAAGATCTTTCAGAAGTTCATTGAAAGGTGACAGACAGCTACAAAAAAGCTTACTTTTGCACTTTTTTTTGTTGCATCAATGATTTTAACATCTTAAAACCTTTCGCCTCACTCTATAGCGACAAGTTCACACGTTTTTGCCAGTGGAAGAATGTAGAGCTCAACATCCATGTGGGTTTTTCCTTACATTTGGTGCTTTTTATTCACCTGTAAGTTGTTTTTCCTTTATAAACTGGTTCTCTTTAATATTGGTCTTGATTTTGCACATAGTTGACGATGAATGACTTCAGCGTGCATCGGATCATCGGCAGAGGGGGGTTCGGAGAGGTTTACGGATGCAGGAAAGCAGACACAGGAAAAATGTAAGTGATGTTGTAAGGATCAAACCAAAAAGAATCCAAATTTGGATTTGCATAAAAGCATCTGCTCATTTACTGTGTGTGTCTCAGGTATGCCATGAAGTGTTTGGATAAAAAGCGGATCAAAATGAAGCAGGGAGAAACGCTGGCGCTCAACGAGAGAATCATGCTGTCGTTGGTTAGCACTGGGGTGAGTGACACATACAAACTCAGACTGCACACTAACATCCCTGTCTGGCTTGTTTGACCCTCTCCATCTCTTTCTCTCTCTGCAGGACTGCCCTTTCATAGTGTGTATGACATATGCCTTCCACACTCCTGATAAACTGTGTTTCATCCTGGACTTGATGAATGGTAAGGGCAGCCATCATCTCTTATCGGCTCTTATAAGCTGCTATAGGCTTGTTCACACAACGTGATTACACATCACGAAAATATGAGGCATTTTTTCTAACTAAAACTATTTAGTTTAATGCCTAATGCTAACCCAAAAGAACCACACAAAAAAAAAATCATTTCAGTCATTGAAATACATTGAAGTAGATTTTTATATTTTCTGTTTTCTCTGTAATTTTAGTTAATGATTTCAGTTTTAAGTATAGTTTGTTTAGTTTAATTTTTATTGTTGATTCATTTTTATTTATTAGTTTATTTAGCTTTAACCAAATTAAAATTAGAAATATTGCCTTGGCAACTAACTTAAAAAATAAAATGGGTTTTTAAATGAAAAATTATTGTATTTCAGTTAACATTTATCTTATTTTAAGTAATGAAAATGTTTATGGTTTTTGTTAACAATAGTAAACCTGGTTTTGCTTTAAATGCACAAGCATATTTTTGTGCTGAAAGTTTGAACTAAATACGTGAATATCATGATGTGTATATACCATGAGCATCCTCAAATCTTACAGATCGAAGGCAACACCTCCCAGTGTGAGATTGTAAAAGCCTATATAGGGCTCTAATTTGGCCTTCCTCTATAACTTAATGTCAGTTTGAATATAGGGTGGAGCTTCCTCTTCAGACAATCACACTTCCTATATCTGCACTGCAGTGTGGGCCACTTCTCTGAATGTCCTTGTATTTGTGAAACGGTCACATCACTTACACAGGTCTTCAGAAACAGAGGAACATACTCTACAAAAGCATTTGGACACTGATGAGTCCATTAATAATAACCCCTTGTACATATCAGAGTGATGATCATTTTCCCAGAAACGTCCAGTGTTGAAGTGGCTGTTCATGTGATCCATCAAATTACTCTTATGCCGAGTTCACACTGCACGATTTTCAAACTCGTCGGATCGCTGTTGTGTTCACACTGCGTGACTATCTGGGGTAGCATTCAGTCGCTGCTGTGTTCACATTGCACGATGGATTGGCGACAGCACGATTTCACAATAGGAAGAATCGCCGACAACTCTGTCTGATCTGCAAACTACGTTTCACAACAAAACACACGCGAGAAGTGATAAGGAAATAACGCGAGAACCCGCGTGCGTCAGACCATTGTTCTCGAGCGAGACTGGAAGTATTAAAAAATATAGCCCGCAAATGGTCTGTGCGCTGATTTCCAGCTACAAAAACAAAAACAGATTATGCAAGAGGGAGATGCAGGGAACAGGGATTGTGTTCTGGTAAATAATAATTTGCAGTAACTGTTATGCTGATGTTGCGGCTGGTCAAGCGTTTGTGCTTGTTTCTGTATGATATAATTGTACATATTAAAATACTGATATGGTCTGTAACTCCTCACCGAACTTCCCTCTGCCCTGTATCTTTGTCTCTCATTGGCTGAAGGTCATCGTGATGTAGTTTTCAGTCAGAAATCATTGCACACAGCGTGATTGTGAATCGCCGACAGCTCCAGATATTTAGCATGCCAAATATTTCACGGGCGTCGGCGACGTGTCTGCGATTCTCTCAGATAGCGTCTTTGGTAATTCACACTGCGCGATTGTCACTCGCGTGAACGAGCTCCGATTTGCCTCCGATGTCGGGCATCATAAAAACAGAGGCTCAGTTCTTTATTTTGATATATAATCTGTTCATATATTCATAACAGAAAATATTCTGAGGGCCGTCAAAGTTAGGTGAAAATCATCAAAAATACTGGCAACTTTTTTTTTTTTTTTTTTAAAGCTGGCGGGGAAAGATAAACATAATAAAGATAAAGATAAAAGATAAACATAATTAGAGATAAGCGTTTTGCAAACTGCAATTAAATATAAATGTCATTGCTTAAAAAAAGCTGTTGGGCAGATTTCAGTAAATTCAGAATGTGAATTTAATCAAGAAGTAATCATCAGGTTTCCCAACAGAATCGCTGGCAATTTCAGGGATTTCTTCAGTATCTTTTATTTTATTATTTATTTTTATTTTTTTAGTTTTATCATTTTATATTTTTTATTTTGTTTAATTTTACTATGGTTTATTTTATTTTGCTGTACTTTTAGATTTTTTTTTTTTTAAATCCCCTACAAATGACTGAAATAGTAATGAAATTAATTGGTTGCAAGGTTTAAAATCACTGATTCATGAGATTTATTGTGATTTATATTCTATTGACTGCTCATATACATTTATAACACGGTGTAATTGTTTGATATTGTACTTGTGTCTTTCAGGTGGAGACCTTCACTATCACCTGTCTCAGCACGGCGTCTTCAGCGAGAAAGATATGCGCTTTTATGCAGCTGAGATCATACTGGGCCTCGAACACATGCACAATCGATTCGTCGTCTACAGAGACCTCAAGGTAAGGTCATCGCCATCCCAGTCGTTCCTTTTTCACAGAGAAAGAATCGTTCGTACAGTCCTCTGTCACTGCAAAGCCCGTTGATCTGTGCTTGCGATTCCCTGTTGCCATCGAAAAGGGAAAATGAAATGTTCCGTTCAGTTTGTGTATTTTGTAACGTAAGCTTGTATCTGTTCTACGTCGTCGTCTGAGGTTATTTTTTATTAAGTTTGGCTGAGCTGTCTCTCTTGGCAGCACTGTTTATTGTCTTTAAACGGAAAAGTACGTCATATGATGGAGTGAGTCGAGGTTAACCTACAGTCCCACACGTAGAGTGTAGCTTTCCATTCTGATGACCGCGAATATCATGTAATTTTGTTGACCCTCCGTGTGGAAGCAGCAGGAGTGCAGCTATGCGATTGTGAATTATGCAATTTTAAGTGAGATGTTTGGGCTTCACGCTGCCAGATTGCTGAGAATATACAGGATCTTCCCTGGCAAGCTCCTGAAACGGGACACTGCGCACGCGAGCGGGGTGCTTTCTGTGAGTGAACGATCCTGTTGTTTTTCCACAGTATCACTGATGTTTGTGTAGAAGAAAAAAACTCAGTGGAAACGTTTGCTTGCTTATACCTCTGAGCAACATTCCTGAGAGCCATAATACATGGCAAGATTTTCAGTGCAGTATGTCTCTTAAAGGGATAGTTCACCCAGAAATGAAATTCGTCAGTTCACTTGTCCTTATGTTGTTCTGATCTCGTATGCTCCATTTTTTTTTTTATACCTGGAACATTGAAGGAGATGCTTTTTAATAGTCTTTACTAGGGATGCATCGATCCGATACTCAGGATCGGTATTACTCCGATACTTGCATTTTTGCCGGTTCGGGTATCGGTCAGACGAGACCGATCCAAATCAGATATTGTGCATATACTATTCTGTGTTATTGTTAAGCCCCACAAAAGTACAAAAACATTATAAAGCACCATAAAGTCAAAGTCCAAGTGTTCTGAAGCCGTTCCATAGTTTAATGTGAGGTACAGATGAATATTTAAGTCATTAAAGGGACACTCCACCCCAAAATGAAAATTTTGTCATTAATCACTTTACCCCATGTCATTCCAAACCCGTAAAAGCTTTGTTCGTCTTGAAACACAATTTAAGATGTTTTGGATGAAAACCGGGAGGTAACGCAAATAAAAAGCGTAAATAAACGTACAATACGTATCCATGCGTTACTGAGGTTTTCATCCAAAATATCTTAAATTATGTTCCGGGGACGAACAAATCTTTTACGGGTTTGGAACAACATGGGGGTAAGTGATTAATGACAAAATTTTCATTTTGGGGTGGAGTATCCCTTTAAATTCTATTTCACGTAAACTCTTCTCTCTGCTGCGTCTCTCTGTCATCCTCCATTCAGCATTCAAACTGCGTGTCACATTCGGTTACGACAGTCAAGACGATGAAACTCTCTTCAAGAGTGCTCAATAACAGATTTAAAACTGTTAAAAGAAAAGGCTCAATAAACTATCGCACAGATTTAATAAACTACGCATCAATATCTCTTTCCTTTGTGCTTTGAACTTCTCTATGCGGAGCGCTGCGCGCTGTGACTCCGCGTTGCTTCAAGCGCATCATTCTGTGCGCAAGCACTTTGTGCTGCTCTGTTTTGGACTCCTCTATCATATGTTGCTGCCTTCATTACTGTGCTATACATTTAAAAGAAATGTCTTTTAATTTTATAGTATATATTTATTATAAAAACATTTACTTGTTTTCATTAATGTATTTTACAGCAATACAAAGAGCAATGTGTAACATTTGACCAGATTTAGTCCTACACTTATTCACTTATTTGTTTCCCACTAAATAATGTTATTTCACTAAATGTTTAGATTTGATAAAACTGTGCATTCATGATTTTTCTAGTATAACTTTTACTGCTAGATTATCCACTAACCTATTTTATAATAGTATTTTTGTCATAGATTGATTTATATATATTTTTTTTTCATTTGTTATTTTTCATTAAAATGAAGTTGTCTATATTTAGTAGATTGTTTAACACACAAAAGAGTGACGATCAGTGCAACACACAGAAGTATAGAAATTCTACATTGATTTGAAAAAAAAAAAAAAAAGCGCTCGGATCAGAACGGAATCAGCGATACTTTCTGGATCGGATCTGAAAAAATGGTATCGTTGTATCCCTATTCAATCTAATGTTAGACATTGTTTAATTAACTTTGTATTTGTAATTTTGTTCAATTTTACTTATTTATGCTTTAAAAAATTCTTTCTTATTTTATTGATATTTATGATATCTATAATGATATTTATTTATTTTTTATTTTGAAATCTCATTGGTCAAAATCCCAGTATATTAAACGTCAAATATATTCTCATTTACTGTGATTGCATGACATTCAGTGGTTTGGTGGTCAATTATTATTTTTATTTTTTTTGTATTTTTTTTATTGCTTTATTACATTTTTATTTGGTTTTGTTTATATTTGTTTTCTGCTTTGAAATCTCATTGGTTGATGTATGAGTATATTTGAACATATATATATGTATATGTGTGTGTATGTATGTGTATATATATGTGTGTGTGTGTGTATTAGTGCTGTCAATCGATTAAAAAATGTAATCGTGTTAATCAGTCATGGACTGTGATTTAATCACAAATTTTAAATACTAGGATTTACCTGTAAATGTGTTGAAATAAAGAAATGCATGACAAACTAGTTTAAGGAAACCGAACCTTTCACACATCCACCAGGTATGAGACATAATCCTTATTCTTTTATCATTATTCTTTTGTTTTTATTCAGCCATTATCAGCCTTTATACTGGCAATAAAACGTTTACCAAGCCACATTGCTTCAATCCCAGTATACATTTACCCAACTATTATCAAAAGTATTTCTAAACAAATACAACAAAACATTTTCTTGTGACCTTACGTGAAGTATTATGACAAAATGCATTATGAAGAAGAATTGGACCTGTTCTGCAGCTGCATTAGAGCTAATATTAGCATCCTGCTACATAAGACAATTTATGAGATTAATAGTACACTTTTACTCAGAACTCACTTCAAACCACCATCGAGTGTTTGTAATAACTTCCTTTTGTGATCACATGTGGAATTTGGTCGTTTACTGTTGTTAAAATATGCTGTTTATAGCCGTTTATATCGCTGCACAAATTAGCATTTCAGATGCACACATTCAAGTCAAGAAAATCACATACAGACCATATCCTATTGTAATCATGTGTTTATTATCTTATATAATCTATAGTGGCTGTTGTACTGTTTATCTCTGCTGTGTAAAAGTCTTAACATGTATGCTTTGGCTGAAACTCACGTTGTTTGTGATGTTACAACCGCCTCTCCGTTCTTAAGTTGCCAAGGATACATTCCAAGTATAATACACATTAGTAAAAGGATCTATTTTAATTTTTATTTGTCTATATACACTTTGGGCGGCCGTGGTACATTATAAAAGTAGCCCAAAAACCGCAACCCACGGCTCTATAATTTTTCCCACGACTGTATTTTCAAAATAGCCCACTTGTGCCGTTACCCTGGCAACACTGGTTCGCTGCACCCTCATCACACAATGATAGATAACCTTCCGCGCTGCGATGACGGGAAGAAGTTGGGGTCAAACCTTATCAAACGATTAATTTGCATTAAAAAAATATTAACGCGTAAAATTTGACACCCCAAACGTTGACACCCCTAATATATGTGACCCTGGACCACAAAACCAGTCTTAAGTGTCAATTTTTTTAAATTTATATTTATATAAATTTATATTCCATTGATATATGGTTTGTTAGGATCGGACAATATTTGGCTGAGATACAACTATTTGAAAATCTGGAATCTGAGGGTGCAAAAAAAACAAAATATTGAGAAAATCGCCTTTAAAGTTGTCCAAATGAAGTTCTTAGCAATGCATATTACTAATCAAAAATTAAGTTTTGATATTTACGTTAAGAAATTTACAAAATATCTTCATGGAACATGATCTTTACTTAATATCCTAATGATTTTTGGCATAAAATAAAAATGGATCATTTTGACCCATACAATGTATTTTTGGCTATTGCTACAAATATACCCCAGCGACTTAAGACTGCTTTTGTGCTCCAGGGTCACTATTGGTAAATCTTAAATATTATTATTATTATTAAATCTTTAATATTAAAGCTGCAATCTGTAAGTTTTGCCTCTGTCGCCATCTCTGTTTGAAAAACTGGAATTGCAGCTGTGTGCGGAATTATCTTGCTTGCGTGGGCTGTGCTTCGGCACGGCTTCAGCGCAGATGAGGGGAATGTGTAGCTGTCAGTCACCGCACCAGTGTGAATGTTTACTGTACCTCGCAATCACAGATTCTAGCCTATGTTAGGACCCTATGATTTCCGCGATGCAGAAAACGCGGACGGAATCACGGAATCCAGTCATAAAAACGGAATTTACAGTTAAACGTGGAATGTCATGGAATTTGTCAAAGTTTGGATGAATTAATCAAAAGTAGGTCATTACACTTAAATCAAATCGCGATATGGACTATTATCTGTAAATAATAAGCCACAAAAGTCGATTTAAATATGAAACCTGCATGTTCTGCGCGTCTCCGTATGAATTGAGCAGATGCGCGGTTTTGTTTACTACACACACAGAGCTTGTGACGCTCGCGGTGATTTCAGCATCTGCTGTCTCAATGAGGACATAAATACATGAACAATATCTACAAATCTGCTCTGTAGAGTCACTTTACGAGCATTTTACCATTTCATTTGAGTAAAACTAACGTCATGTCATATACACACAGAACTTTAAAGGTATTCACGGCAACCTGTCAAAATAAAAGTTCGGTTTAACTTATTAAAGACATTGTGCCAGAAATAGGCTATATTACTATTATTTAGTAGAATGTACGTAATACTACTACTACTACTACTACTGTTGAAAAATTATAAAACTTTATTTTTTTAAGAAATAATCACTAAGTATTTTAATTTTAATAGTAAATCTCCTTTATTTGCCAAAAATTTTGCCTTTAAATCAATGTTTTATGCCTTCATCTGATAACCAGTAAAATTTTAATGCACAACACAGAATTTCTGAGGGGGAAAAAAACATTTCATAAGAATAAATAAAAAAATTAGTATGCATTCAAATAATTAGACATGCTAAAACACAGAATTTGGTAACAATAAAACATAAGGTGAGAAAAAAATAAAACATTTCATACGGCCCTAAACGTCATTTTTTTGTTACACTTTTAATAAATGTTGAATTGTATAAGTTTCATGATTTTAATTAATTAGGCATGCTTTTTGATTAATAAAATTAAATTTGACCATTTAAAAAGGAGTCCAAAAAAATGGAATCCAGAAAAATTTAAACGGAAAAAACAGAATTTAGAAAAAGTATTTTAGGAGTATTTTAAGAGCAAGTGAATGCACCCGGCACCTCCATCTGTCCTGCAGTGAGCGTGCTTCTACACCCCACACACACGCTTGAACAGCGCACATTTCTCTTGATTAACATTAGATTGAGTGGCCGTGTAAAGTTGCTGCTACTAACATATTTCCGATGATGAGCCATATTTGAGGTCGATGAATGATAGGCGAGCGTCTGGTTTTCCTGCCCGATGTACTACCACATAGACCAGCCGTTAACGAACTGCGTGACTTTGCCAATATGTTTTTGTGTTTATTTATTTTTCTGCGACTAATAAAATTTTGGTAGACCAAGCCTCTTCTGGTCGACTATAAAATAATTATTATTATTATTATTTTTTTTTTAAATATGTATTTTGACAAATCTTAAGTCACAATCCCTGAACTTTAAACGTCAAATATATTCTCACTGGCTGTTATTGTGTGACGCTATACGATGTAAATGCTTTCTGTTGTGTGTAGTGTCAAATTGTTGTTTTTGCTTGTCAATTTTAGCGTTTTGCTTTACACTTGCTGTTGTTCTTCATTAAATGTACTCCATTTTATCACAGTGATGCTGTTTTTGTAGATATTGCTTACAAAAAGACAGTCTGTTCTTTATCAGGCTCTTAAAATGATTTTTTTGGACTGTTGGATGGTGTCCTAATCTCCACATCACTTTCTGTTCCTCACAGCCTGCAAATATCCTCTTAGACGAACACGGACATGTTCGCATTTCTGACCTGGGCCTGGCCTGCGATTTCTCCAAAAAGAAGCCTCACGCCAGCGTGTAAGTTCCTCTACACAAGGCTTCAAAACCTTATCTTTTATTAGTGCAAAATAAAAGTCTGTTGTTTGGGGAAGGTGTGGTTGTTTCTGTTCTCTGACGATGTTTCTTTGAGCATACACAAGCTCTTTGTTGTTTCATACTCGTGCATATTGTTATTGTTTTTTTTTTTTTTTTGCAATCAGTCATAGAATCTTATACCACAGTCTTCTGTTTTTTCTATGTGCATGTATACAAATGCTTTTACCAACGAATTGCATATTGTGACTCGTTCTGGCGAAATGAGTCGGAAGTCGCACGGGCTAATTTTGAGCTACAGGCAAAAGAAGTGAAAAATGTCAGTTTTGGTCGAATTTGAGGTTTTCACAAAAATGAGTTCATTAAGCCCTCTTCTAGCGATCACAATGCTCCAAATAGTAATTAAACATCTAAAATGATCTTTATTTGTACGTTTTCTGAGAGGAGTACCTTTTTCTCTGCGCACTTCTGGATGACTGCTACTGCTTCTCACCACATGTTGTAAGTCTATTATTGCAAAGCGCTGCATTCCAGCTTTGTTAATATTCATATTGGACTCATGACATGAGTCCAAAACAGTGAAATATGATTTTCAAACCCATGCTGATGACGATCGTGCTGACTGACATTTGCAAAGCATAAGTGCATAAGACACGCCTTTCCGCGAGCGCCCGATATCCCTTATAAAGTACATTATTGCGAAATATGTATTGGCGAGATTCACATCATAATCTGTCATGACTGACATGAACGTTTAGTTAATACTTGGGGGAAAATCTGATGTGTAACAGTATTACAGTAGGTCTTAATATAGATCTGTCTCAATGTTACATTAAAAGAAAAGACGGAATCACTCGCTGCTTTTGATTAAATACTGTTTATGTGCATCTTTGTTCTTGTTTTTAATAACAAAGATAAAATAAAAATAGCTATATTGTGATTGATTAATATAGTAATTATTATTAAGAAAAGAATTGGAGGAAAATATGCAACGTTGCTTGGTGATTCTGCTTTGGAATCTTTAACTCGATTTTTCTCAAAATCAGATCTGCTGCCTCTATTGCCTTCAAATGGCTGTAGCTCAGTAATTTTTTCAAAACTCATTTTTGAAAATTAGCGCGTTCCGACTCATTTTGCCAGCACTGGTCACATATAAGCAGTCACATTATACATGCATACAGTGTTTGCGCTCACATTTTCACATACATTGTTTTGGCTAGAGTTATTTCTTGTCCTTTCATCTGAAATGTTGTAATGAATCTCTTTATTTTTCAATGATTTATTTATTTATTTATTTTGTATTTGTAATATTCAAATTTCACATTTGAAGGGGACATAAAGTATTTTTTAATTACATGTACTCTACTGTTCAAAAGTTAATTTGATCAAAAATGCAGTAAAACATTAATATTTTGCAATAAATGAACTAATATTTTAATATATATTAAAAAAGTACTTTATTCCTATGGTGGCAAAGCTGAATTGTCAGTGCCACATCCTTCAGAAATCATTATAATATGCTGATTTGATGCTGCAAAAACATTTATTATTATCAATGCTGAATTTTTTTTTTTTTTTTCCAGAGTTCTTTGAATAGAGCAAACATTTGTTGAAAATAGAATTTTTGTAATATTATAAATGGCTTTCATTTTTTTTAGCAATTTATTATGTCCCTGCTGAATAGAAAATATTAATCTTACAAATCTTACTGTCCCCAAACTTTTGAATGGTGGTGTAATATGCAGACAAACGGATGTTTTCAAACCAAAGCTCTGTCTCATGCACTGAAAGCAAGTTATGAATATGACATCATAGCCGTGACAATTTTAACATACGACACCCAAGTGTTCATATCAGCACCAATTCAATGCTCATTTCACATTCAAAGGGCCTGGACAGTTTTATTTATGAAATGTTCTCTCTTAAATATAGACAGTACAATCTTAAAAGCACAGTAGCAAAAACATCCTGGTAAATGCAAAGGGTCAGAGAGAGGATGGAAAACCTTTTGTGTGTAATGTAGCAGTTCTTTGACTGTTTGTGTTATGTATGAGAATGAGCTTGTTGTGTTTACAGTCAATGTGTGCTCAGCCTGGGGGGTGTGTGTACGCTTTGAATTTAATGTGCATTAATTGCTGTGTTTGCAGAGGTACCCATGGCTACATGGCACCTGAGGTTCTGCAGAAAGGAACAGCGTATGACAGCAGCGCCGACTGGTTCTCTCTAGGCTGCATGCTGTTCAAACTCTTGCGAGGGTAAGACCGCCCTCTGCAGCGGCCCGCTCATGAATTCTTTATCTGTCTCTATCTCTCTCTCTTTTAGTCTCTGTCTGTGTTTCTCACCTGTTTGATGTGGAGTGTAAAGTTTAAATGTCAGGGGTTTGGAAGTAGGAGGTCAGGAGCAGACATCATAGAGAAGAAAGACACCGAGAGTGGGGGTGGAGACCACTGAAACGGTTGCTAGGTAGAGAGTGGGGAGGGGGTGTAATGGGGGAGGAGTCTGGGGCATGTCTTTCCACTGGGTGTCATACGCACTTCAAAGCAGAATGGAAGCGGGTCAGAACAGGCCTGAAAACACACTATATTTTTATACTTTACAAAACAAAAAAAACATAAATTCTGTATGTATTCTACATACTCGATGTATATATTTATCATTATATAAAAATGAATTACATGATTTTATAAATTAATTATATAAAATTATATAATTTATATACCATTTTATATTTCATTATAAATATATATCAATGTACAGTGTTTCCCACAGACTTGCACTCTATTTGTGGTGGCATATATATGCGTATTCATTCTCTGGAGGCGCTTGTAGAGTAGGAGAAATTGAGGTTTCCCCGGTAACGGCTGTACACAAAGTAGCGCTCCGCTCACAAACGCTGCTTTATCAGACATTGCAAGATGAAATGAAAATGACATCCAAAATTTTCTTAAGACAGTCGGTTTCCTTCAGAAATACAGTGATATAAAAACACCCGCACCGTGTTTTGATTTTGAAACGTGCAGTGCTCCTGTTTATTCAACGAAATCAAAGCCTTTAGGAAAACCTATTTGTCGCGGTCAGTTTTGATATTGTGGCGGGCGCCACAAATAAATCAATGTAGGGGAAACACTAATTGTAATCATTTCAATCATTATCATTTCAATATACATCTACATTTGTATAAGCAATGCATGTGTGGTGATTAATTTTAATTTATACCATGGTCTGTGTGAATGTTGGATTCTGATTGACTGGCAGGTGTGCAATGAAACCGTTTAGTTCCAAGTCAGTTTAATCATTGTTCTATATTAATGCACTTCTTTAATTGATACACACAAACCCACACACACACACAGAGAGGTCAGAGATCTCAGATTGCACTGCGCACACACAGAAACTTATCAACGCTTCCCCTTTGACTTTTATTAATAAAATAGCCTAGATAGCTACATTATATTCCTCAGCAGCAAGGTGGTAAAATCACTTTTTTTGAAGTAACTAAACACAGCTTCATTGTTTGTGGAGAGATGCGCAGCACGTAGGTAACACACAACTGTCTCTCTCGATCGACCGATAATTCATTCAAATAAATGTGATCTTACTGCACTATTTCATCTCTGTGTCTGATTTAAAGTAGGCAGAATGTTAGCGCTAACAAACTGTAACTGATGAAAATAATTGTCATTTTTACCCGTCCGGTCAAATGTTGCATTGCAGACATCATTAACAGCTTTAAATTGTCAATGCTGGCAAATGACCAAGGTATAAGCGGGATAATGCACGGCTAGCTGTGCATTAAATGATTTTGCGTCGGGTGGTTCTTGGCCTCCACGTCGTACATTAAAATTGTTTAATGCACAGCTAGCCATGCATTATCCCTTACAGAAATAATGTGTATGTGTGTGTAAATTATAAATACATTTTAATGATTTATTTATTTTTTTCAGTTATCATTTTAATTTAACTCCTAGTTTTTTTAAATATAATTTTGATCTTTTTTTAATATATATTTGTTTATTTTATTCTTCTATTTTTAGTATTTAAACTTGTTTTTTCAGTCAGTTGCCAATGCAACATTTCAGTGCAATTTTTGCTTTTTGTATTTCATCTTTTCTGTAATGTTTCTACTTTATTTCATATTAGTATAATCTATTTAGATAAGCAACATGTTTTATAGTTTTCGTTTTAGGTAACTGCTAAATTGGCAGTTAGCCTTTCAGTTGATGCTGATCCATCTCAATTGTTGCTTTACACCAAAACAATAAGACCGTAAAATGTGACCGTGATGTGAATAAATAAGCTTTCCATTGATGTATGGTTTATGATAGGACAATATTTGGCTGAGATACAACTATTTGAAAATCTAGAATCTGAGGGTGCAAAAAAATCAAAATATTGAGAAAATCACCTTTAAAGTTGTCCAAATGACAATGCATATTACTAATCAAAAATTACGTTTTGATATATTTACGGTAGAAAATTTACAAAATATCTTCATGAACTCTTAATTGAGGTTTACTTAATATCCTAATGATTTTTGGCATAAAAGAAAAATGTATCATTTTTACCTATACAATGTATTGTTGGCTTTGCTACAAATATACCCCAACGACTTGAGACTGGTTTTGTGCTTCAGGGTCACAAATGCTTGTCTCTCACGGTGAGCGACTGAGATTGAAACTTTTTTTGAACTCTCATGGAAACCCCCCTCTCGCCTACATGTCACTGCTAAATCACTACGTGTGTCCTCAGTATGACTTTACGAGGCTAAGCATTGTGTGTTCAGTTACTTGAACTCTGTTTCTTCTCTTCTTGCAGGCACAGTCCATTCAGGCAACACAAGACCAAAGACAAACATGAGATTGACCGCATGACCCTTACCATGGTGAGAAACCAAAGCGCTGTCTTTCTCTGTTATCTGTCTTTATGTACACATAATCACGTATATATGAGAGTGCTCTGATTTAAGTTTCTTGGTGCATGATGAAAAATCCCATCAAAAAAATTAGGCCAGGAACTACCTAGAAGATCTTAGCAACCACCCAGTTCTTAGTTATAGCTTTAAAGACTTCAGTTGAATATTGTATACAAGTGCTGTAACAGTTCAAACTGGAAAGAGCTCCCTTATGCTGATTAATAGATAGAGCTGTGAAACAGGAGATGGATAAATGAGCCACAGCTTTCCATGGAAGTGAAGAGGGAACATTTCATCGCAGCAGCACCTGTGCCTTTACACCCACTGTGTTTAACAAGGGAATGCTAATGGAGAGGAATTTGCATCCACGCTTTGCATTTACTGTCCTCTTCTCACCATCACAGTAATTTAGTCATCATCGAGCTGCCACACTCTTGACTGTTGTACAGTCACTAGAAAGGAAGTCACTTGTTTTTAATGCTGATTTTGTGGTTTCCCTTCAAAATGAAGACACAAGTGAGCTGCCTACTTGGGCATCAATGATCCCAAGGATAAATTGTGCTACTTTCTGAGACATCTTGTTTTGATTAAAAGGAAAAGCAGCCCCAGTCCAAAAATACATTGTGCAACTTAGCAGATGAAGTTAATGCAAATGTCAATTATGAATGAATTTTTTATTCTCGTTAGAGTATCAAATAGCTTGCTCCAAAACATGTCAGACTTTATTGTGCTGCCGATAAAGGATGATTCAAGTAAGTCATTAGGACTTGGAAAAATCTAGTCAGAAATCAGCAGAAAAAGCTCTGTGTCCAAGCAGGTGTTCACCCAGCAGAGACGTTAAACAGTTTTCCTCTGACAGGCAGGATGATTGTGTTTTGTTTGTAAACTGGAACACAAAGATTATGGGCCAAGACTGACAGTGCTGACACAGTGTTCAGAGATCTTTTTCCATAATTTCCAGAAGTAATTTTTATTTTATTTTTTTTAATCCTGGTGAAATAAAAGCTGTTCAGTATACGCAGAGCAGAGAAATTCTGACACAATGATTTAGCTATTAAGGTTTGTTTTTGGATGCCGACCTCACAGGGAAAGTTATCTCCAGATTTCATTAGTCAAGGATTTAGAAGGTATCTTGTAAAATAAGCTGTTTTATAGTCTGATCAGATTTAATTAAGATTGGACTGTAGAACTCAATCATGACTCCACAGAGGGTCATTGGTTTAGAGTTGGTAAGATTTTTTTAAAAGTCTGTAATTCTCACCAAGGCTGCATTCATTTGATCAGAAATACAGTAAAACTGTAATTTATTCCTGTGATGCAAAGCTGAAATTTCAGCATCATTACTCCAGTCTTCAGTGTCACATGATGCTTCAGAAATCATTCTAATATGCTGATTTGCTGCTCAATTTAATTTCTTATTACCATCAATGTTGAAAACAGTTGTACTGCTTAATATTTTTTGGAAACCATTTTTTCAGGGTTTTCTGATGAATAGAAAGTTCAAAAGAACAGCATTTATTTGAAACTGTATTGTTTTATAACATTTAAAATGTATTTACTGTCACTTTTAATCAGTTTTAGGTGTATATATGTATGTTATGTATGTATGTATGTATGTATGTGTGTATAAAAAAAATCTTACTGACCCCAAATTTTGGAACAGTACTGTATATGGAGACACTTTTGAAACAGGTGGGAACAAATCCCGTAGACTTTGCATTAAATGAGGAACTAAAGACCAGAATATTGAGACTTGAAGCTGGACTCTTTTGACTCGAACACACTCCCAAGTACAGCAACAAGCTACCACTCAGAAAACCTTAGCATCTATAATGCAATGCCCTGTTATTTAGTTCAGTGTTATGGTGAATGTACCTGACAGCCTGAATTGAGTGAAGTTTATTTGTCTGCATTTACTGTGACTTTGGTGAATGTTGACCTTGATTTGAATGTGCAGTTGGCACTGCCTGTTACGTAAGAGAGTTGTTTTGATTGTCCTCACATTCATTTGTATGATTGTGAGGATATTTAAATACTGCTAAGCACTCTGTACTGTTAATGCTTTGTTGATCTAGACGGCTGCTGGAACGTTTGCTGTTCCTGCATATTTGCATTTTACTAATGAATGTTCAGTGTAACTGACGGGGATAGCTAATGAAACAAAGCAAACATCTCGTGAAAGTCAAACACCAGCCAACATGACATAAAGTCATGTTTAACGAGATATCAATCAAGCTCATGAGCCGCTTCCTGTTCCTTCTCTCTCATCAGAATGTGGAGTTGCCTGACTCCTTCTCACCTGAGCTCAAGTCCCTCTTGGAAGGACTCTTACAGCGAGACGTCGCCAAAAGATTGGGGTGTCTAGGACGGGGGTAAGTCAAAATGCCTTCCATCTTCAAGATTAGACAACTGTAATACTTGGATATTTTATCAGATGTGTATTTGGTTTGTAGTGAACTATCAAAATGAGAAAAAAGAAAAAAAAAATTGATGCCGCTTGTCCAAATGAAGTGACAGTCTGAAAAGACAGAATGAAAAACAGAAGGGCATGCTGGGAATTATTTGCAGCTCATTCTGAATTGCTGACACCTGCTGGTCAAAAGTGGTGATGGTTGATATACATCCTATTTTCCAGCATACATACAAAATACTCATGCAAAGCAATTTATAACTATATCTATGTAGCAAATCTCAATTTATTTTTGTTGCAAAAAATAAATCCCTTTAAATAAATTGATGCATAATTATGTCCAACTTTATCTGCTTACATACAATATGCTCATGTAATGTGATATGTACTGTCTAGCAAATTTCAAATGTGATTTTTTTTTTATTTTATTTTTTTTTTATATCATTGCAGCACGCAAACTATATTATTGTCCAGCTCTACAAGACATGAAAATGTTAAGATTTTAGAAACGTTAACATCATGAATTTCTGTAAAGCTGCTTTGAAACATTGTGTTGTGTGAAAAGTGTTGTTGAATGTGATCTCTTTTATGCTCTGTAGGGCGTCAGAGGTAAAGGAGCATGTGTTCTTCAAGGGGATCGATTGGCAGCAGGTCTATCTTCAGAAGGTGAGACCTTCAACCTTGTTTTCGGTGTCAGCCCTGTTGAAGTCCTCATCATACACTCTGATAGAATAAGAGGTTTTGTGTAATTGCAATTTATAACGGATCTGATTTAGAGTCCAGATGATGGACTAGTCATTCAGCAATCGATTAGCAAGCCTCAGATTTTTTCTTTTTAGTGGTGATGCTTTAATAGGAATGAATTTAGATTAAAATCATCGCGGAGAGTGTGTTAGAGTGCTGACAGTGGCTGTTAGCATACTAAAATCCTCTCTAGGAAGTTGTGACTCTAATTTCATCCCCTTTACAGCACCATTGGAACCGGCATCAAAGCATAAAGCCAAGCCTTCAACGATACATTTTCATAAGACAATTACTGTCAGACCTCAAATCATTTCCTGTGAGCAGTGTTCCTGTTAGTGTGCACAATCCGTAGATCTCTGTTTTATGAGGACTATCATAGTTTTCTGAAATAAAAGGTCATTGAGCCTGTGGAGTGCAACAGTCAGGTTCCGCAAGAAAAGGCTCCATTCGTTTTATCCATAAGGCAATAGATTTTAAATAACTTGTAAACCTTTGAAGAAAGACCTAATGAGTTTAGAGGTTGTAATTCAGTGGTATATGCTTTTGTTGAAGCCATCCATTCACATTATTTTAATGTATATATATTTAGTTTGTGGTGAAAAGTACATTACCCATGTTGCTATACAGAAAATTTCACCAATCAGAGAGTAACAAATCGTGCCAAATGATCTTGCCGGGAATACTCATGTAATCGTAATTGAGTCAGACTCGTTATGCTGTTATCTAATGTATATAATCAACATCAGTTTTATAATCTGCCTTCATTTTGCTAGACAAACTAGTTAATCTTAAAAATTTTGTTTTGAGTTTGTGATGTTAATTCTCTGCATCTTTTGTTTGGTTGCAGTACCCCCCACCCCTCATTCCCCCCAGAGGAGAAGTCAACGCTGCAGATGCCTTTGACATCGGCTCCTTCGACGAGGAGGACACCAAGGGAATTAAGGTAAAGACCAGTAACCGTGGGACCAGACTTCTCACTTATTCCACTTTGTGCTCAAGACTGATGTCTTTGCTTCAGCTCAGTGACCATCAAAGTGGACTACTTAGTAGGTTTTCAAGTGGAGCCAAGATTGCGTCCAGCACCAAGAGAACCATATAAAATCTAAGAGCACTTGAGCTTGTGTTTCATGCTTTAAAAACTGGAGGAATTTTGCACTATGCTGTGAGCATGTAAAATTACTCCCTTATAGCCAGAATCTGACTTCCAGTGTAAAGTCTGGTCTACGTTGCTACTTTATCTCGGCCCACTTAGACAAGATGAGACTGTCTGAATTGAAAGTAATTGTATCTTTGTCCCTCTCCCTTTCAGCTGCTTGACAGTGATCAGGAGCTCTATAAGAACTTTCCGCTGGTGATCTCCGAGCGCTGGCAGCAGGAGGTGGCCGAGACGGTGTATGACGCCGTCAATAGCGACACGGATAAGAACGAGGCGCGCAAGCGGGCCAAAAACAAGCAGCAGGGCCACGAAGAGGGTGAGACACGGCACATAAGTTTTATTATTATTTATTTATTTTCTGTGCATCAAATTCTCATTAATGTATGATGGCTTATTATTCAAATATTATTTTAGACTTTGTAATATTTATGTTTTTAAAATAATATACACTGTTTTTAAGTGTTTATAAAGGCTGTATTTAAAAACAGTAATATTGTGAAATATTATTACAATTTAAAATAAATGTTTTCTATTTTACTATATTTTAAAATATAATTTATTCCTGTTATTGCAAGCTGAATTTTCAACATTATTACTCCAGGCTTCAGTGTCACATGATCCTTCAGAAATTTTTTCAGGCTTTTTTTTTTAAAAGAAAGTTCAAAAGAACAGCATTTACATAATTTTAAAATTCCTTTGTAACATTATAAATGTCTTTACTGTCACTTTGGATCAATTTAGAGCTAAAAGAATGTGAAGTATATATTTATTTTAAAAAAATAAAAAAAAAGTCTTACCCCAAACTTTGAATGGAAATGTAACTGTAATATTTTTTTATATACATTTCATTATTTTATAATTTTTCTATATTTTATAGTTTTTTTATCTATAGCCCAGTATTTGGTTTTTAATCTTGAAATATAGCCCTGATATTACTTTATGAAATTCGTCCAATAATAAGCTAACATATACTTTATGTATAGCAGAGCTTCCTATGCAGTGAATAGATTTTTAGAAGATTATATTTCTTGGAGAAGTCAACATTTGTGACTAGTGAGAGGTGTCATGGCAATGTACACAGAACAGCTGGTTGCAAAATGCTGTTTGTAAACATCCTGTTTGCTCTCATTCAGCAGACTCTCATTTTCTGACTGTATTTTGGACTTCCAGAAGGTCATGAAACCTAATGAATGGCTGCTCCAGGCGTCTTGTCGTCTGCGGCACTCGGTCATTTACCCATGTTTTAAGCCGGTCCAAAAGATAATGTTTTCTGGTAGAAACTCCGGTTTGTGTTAAATCATAAGATGTCTACAGAATTGACAAGCAGTAATTTCACACAGTGGTGCCGAGAGAAGAAAATGGCCTCTGCTACGGTAGTGCTACATTCTCCAGCATGAATTAAAGGCCTGGACTGACGTCAGCTAATCGACTTTCATGGGTCCAGCGTCAGTTCCATCAGCGACCTCGAGGAGAGGCCTGAACCCTACGGACTTGTCATGCAGTGCTGGTGCCACATGCTTCCCTCAAGGGAAAGACACAGAACCCATCATATGACCGAATGCGATGGTCAGAAATAGATCTGAAAGAGCCCGTGTAATTTAGAAAACACTGAGTTAATCGTTTGCGTCATGACCCCAGGATACGAGCACGGAAGTCGTGAACAGGAATTCAAGTGGGTTAAATCTGAGTGAGAGTTAAAGGAATTGATGACCCAAAAAAATAAATCATTTATTCACTGTCATCTCTTTCCAAATGTGACTTTCTTTACAAAAAATATAATAAATATGAATGAGCATGTCCCAAAGACACTGATTAATTAAGTTAATGCAATTATTCCAAAATGGCATTGAGCATTATGTGACTGTGTGTCTGCAGATTATGCGCTGGGGAAGGACTGTATCATGCACGGCTACATGCTAAAGCTAGGAAACCCCTTCCTGACACAGTGGCAGCGGCGGTATTTCTACCTATTTCCCAACCGTGTCGAGTGGAGAGGTGAAGGAGAGTCTCGGGTGAGTGTTTTTGTGCGTTTTGTTTGCTGTTAGCATCTGTATAAAGGGTTAAAAGGCCATTTTTTGAGAATGAACATGCCTGTGTGTCCCTACGCTGTAGGAACATTGGACTAAAACATTAAAAAAACATAAATTCAAGGTGAGTCTGGTGCATTTTAGCTGATTCCGCCTCTCCTTTAAGTTTCATTGTTCATTGCAGAGCAGGAAATATCAAGATTTTGATAAAAATTCTAAGGCGGCGAGGAGGAATCACATCACTTTACATAAACCCAACATAGTCCTCTACCCTGCTCCGAAATTCCCATAGTGACGCAGGTTCACCTGCAGCCTAAACCATTGAGACGCCCACCTCTCCTTTTAATATCCTCTGCTTCTTTCCACCGCTAAACCAAACCTCAGTCTTTTCCCATCCGGAGGAAGCGTTTGCGCTCAGATCTGTGTAATGCAGAAGTAGGTCACTGCAGGTTCCCTGGGGCCAGAGAGTTTCTGCCCTGATCTGTAACTAAGATAAAGAAGTGCAGATTTTGCCAGTTTCCTGCTTTTTTAACTCCCAGAGTCCCTGAATCTTCGATCTGAAGGGTAAATGCACTTCCTGTGGAACATGTTTTAGAGGAGATGCATGGAAACGGATGGAAATGGAGGCAACTTACAAGTCAGATTTGCAAGCAGTGATGCTTATACTTGACTACATTGTAGTTGTTCTGTGTTCTCAATTGTAGAGTTTTTTTTTTTTTTTTTTTTTTAATGGGCTTTTTATGCCTTTTTATTGAGATACGACAGTAGAGAGATGACAGGAAAGCACTGGGAGGGGAGCGGGATCGGCAAAGTACCTCAAGAAGGGAATCAAACTCGGGTCGCCGTTAGCGCAGTTACGCTATGTGACGACACACTAACCACGATTTTGACAATTTTAGAGCGATTTTGATTTTAAAGATCTATAATATAATGTTTTTGAACTTATCTCAGACTTCATTCATTCATTTTTTATTAATTTTATGTATGGTTAGTTTTCAGTTTGCACCCATCCTGTCCGTTTCAAATAAAACTTTTAATAGCGTAATATTATTATTATTTTTAATTTAATATTAAATTCACTGGATTATACAGAAGTAGCCATTGTGACATGATTTTAATATTTAAAATAAATGAGGTTGTATAATTACAGTAATATAAAATTTTGATCATACAGCCCAACCTTAGTATTATATAATAATATTATTATTTTCTATTCTAGTTCTAGCTGCTGGAAAAAATGAACAAATGTTTATTTATTTAGATTTTGTTTTATTTTTAATTTTAAAATTAAACATTTTAATTGACTGTACTATCAATGCTTCATACTGCCCAAACATAGAATTAATTTGTTTGTCATTTCATAAAATTGATCTGTGCATCACTAGGTTTATGTTGTTAAACAGTGTTATTTGAAAATCGTTTCTTGTTCTCGCAGCCGAACAGTGAGCAAAAGGATTCTTAGGAAAAAAACACTGGATGTCTAAGTCTTCACATAGAAGCACACTTTAAATCAAGGTCTTTAGAAACCAGACTAAATGTGGTACGTGTCATTTAGAGGGAAAATGTTTGTACAAAAGTGAAATGACTTCCTTATCCTCCAGTCTGATGGGAATCAGGTATCCCCGATCAGACGGTTACATGAGATGCTCTGTCTGCGGCCCGCTGTACCGCCACTGACTCATTGAGTACAAGAACAGCTTGTCATCCGTGTCTTTGCTCCCTCATAGCCCCAGACAACCTCTAGTATTTCTACCACTGTGTAAGTGACACCGATAGATGCGTATACCTCAAGCATAGGGTAAAATCCCACCCATACAGAGTTAGCAGGTAGCATGGTGTGTTCTCCTCGAACACAGTAGGATAATCTGTGAGAAGACTCTTACAGGGACGCACTAATTAGTCTTTCCTCCCCCCAGCAAAACCTGCTGACCATGGAGCAGATCGTGACTGTGGAGGAGACTCAGATCAAGGACAAAAAGTGCATCCTGCTGAGGATCAAAGGAGGGAAACAGTTTGTCCTGCAGTGCGAGGTAGGGCACCTTCATGCTGTTCTCAGTCTTGTCAAGGGATTCTCTTCCCCTTTTGGTCTTGTATTATCTTGCTTCACTTTTATTGTTCCCTATGCCTCTTTTTCAAACTCTTGTGAGTGTTTTATTGTAAATGAATACATGAAAATGTGAAAATAAATAAGTCCAATTTAAAAAAAAGTCACATTTGCTATTTAAATAATATCATATTTGAGATTCAATATTGTAATCTATAATGATACACAATTAATAACGGATATTACATGGTGTATGTTACTATGTTATTTTATAGCCTTGCTTTTCTTAGAAAAGACGACTTTGGTTTCAGTCACAAAGATAAGGCAGAAAATATGCTTATATATGATAGTTAAATGAATTGAGATTAATATAATTAATAATAAATGGTACCTAGTGTATGTTATTTTACGGTCTTTTTTTCTCAAAAAAAAACCTTTGGTTTTCATTCACAAATATAAGACAGAAGTGCTAAATTGTTGCATCTATGATTTATTTTATATATGATAATATTAAATTAGATTATTTAATTTAAGTCATGGCAACATGGTTGTTTATTTTTCTTTCTTTTTTAAAAAATAAATAAATAACCATAGTTACCACGGGTATATACCAGGGTTCCTCAATGGGCGGCCCGTGGGCCACATCCGGCCTGTGAGAGAAAAACGTTTGGACCGCGCTAATTTCAAATAATGTGGCATGAAAATTCAAACGCAGCATCAGAAAGCTACATTAACTTACATCGTGTCTACACCGGACCCAATAGAACCTATTATAATCAGTGATGCTATCTACACTGGATGCGGCGTGGCGTGACACACAACAAATCCCCGACAGTAAACTGCCTCGTTCTATTTATGACGTACTGACACACAGTTAAAATGATTTGCAATGCTTTGTCGTGTCCTATGTAGATACGATGTGACCGCAAAAACATGGTGAGTGTGAAGAAAAGTTGACACGGAAAATAGATTATTCAAATGTGAATGGACTGAACAGTTTTGAGTGAGTGACTGATACCATCTTTATGAATACACGTGTTGGTTCGCAGTGAGTTCACAGTTTTAACGTAGCCTAACACAAGTTTACTGTAATTTATTTCAATTTTTATTGTTGCTTTCACTATGGCTATAAAGATCACGCAAAATAATATTCAAACTGACATTAGACACTTTTAACATTGAATAAAGCACATAATCATTACCTGAGATTATCACTGTCATATTTTGTATGTTGTTCCTGCCGCGGCGTCGGAGAAAATAAAAACCTTTTCTAAAATAGAATCCCATGTCGCTTATTGTCACGTGTCGCTGTCGCGAGTGGTTAGGACAAACTACATGGAAAAGATACTTTTTATCGCGTTGCGTCTGGTTGGGACACACGGTGTTACAGTTTGATACCCCCCAAAAAATCTTAAGTATAAAAATATTAAAGCTCACAGATCTAATAATTGAATCTGCAATAAGGGCAAGTGGAGAGAAGAGATCCAGTCTGGAGATGAGCAGGAACAGTTGATTTGCATGGCAGACATGGAGATCCAGATTTTTTTGTTTGTTCGTTTGTTTTTAATATTCAACAGGCAAAGTTCTTCTGTATCTAAATGCAAAAATGTTCATAATTGTTTAAATAAGAGACTACTGGGGGGAAAAATCTGAATATTTATCTTGTGACCATCTTGTGACTATTTTAACAAAAGCAACAATAATTTAATAATTGAAATAATAATAGTTTATATAGATGGATGGGTCAGTGGTCCTTGGCTTGATATTGTTGGCAGAGTTCAGCCCTCGCCGAAAACTAATTGAGGAACCCTGGTTTATTCCTTTGGTCATATTGCCCAAGCTTCCCATGTGCATAAAGCACAGCCATTATGGAGTTCTTATGTGATAATATTAAATTAAAATATTTAATTGACTAGATAATCCAAAAAAGATGGATTGTGCTGAAAAAAGCAGGGCCTCTGTGGGTTCTGTGTGTGCTGCTATGAACTTCTGTTCTGGGAAACTTCCTTATCTTTTAGAGTCTGTTCTGTGGGAAATATTTTTTCCCATCTGTGCAGGAACGGCATCAGAAGTGCATGTATGTGCATTTGCAGACCTTAGCGAACATTAATCTGAAATTAAACCTCATAAAGGGCTGATTTGAAATGGCTTTTATGGGCATCTCATGCCACACAAATATCTCTCACATTAAATGCACAAGCTTTAAGCTCGTTTGATTCCAATCCAGTCTGACTTTTGCACACTAATGTTAGGGTGAATCCCATTTCTCTCTTACCCCTTCCCCTACCCCTTGTCCCTTGCAAATATATATGTACAGGACTGTCTAGAGCACAAAACAAGACTGTCGTAATTTTTAAATAAATTATTTAAGCCAAAAATACTTACATTTATGGGACTCTCTGGGTGATCTGGCCGCCATTGTTGCCGGTTGCGCAGTGTGTTCTGGGTACCCCTTGGTTTCAAGTAAGCTCGCGAAAATGCTTGGTTTTAAGGGGTATCTACCACTTCCCTTTAGCTCTACCCCTTGATCAAAACGAGAATTGGGATAGCTCTTACTCTCACGTGAACACGCAAAACTAAGGGGAAGGGGTAAGACAGAGAAATGGGATTCAGCCTTACTCTAAGCACAAAAGCATACCGAAATATTGGTGCAAAATACATTGAATAAAATCTAGTTTCATTTAACATTAGCATCACTGTGAAGTGGCTTTCAGAATGCAGTCTGGTATTGCTTTATCCACAAAAGAAAGACATTTTCTGTATTATTTTAATTTTTGCATCCAAAAGTGCTGACTAGGTAGCTCGCTAGCGTTTGAAAGTTCTAGATATATTAAAAAATCAGCTGAGACCTGAATTTCTAATGTTATTTTTCTTTTCACAGAGCGACCCAGAGTTCGTACAGTGGAAGAAGGAGCTCACCGAAGCGTTCACAGAGGCCCAGAAGCTGTTGCGTCGTGCCCCCAAAGTCATCGGAAAGGGGCGAACCAATGTGGTGGAACTGTCCAAACCTCCGCTCACGCACCGCAACAGCAACGGCCTGTGAGCCGCCCACCTCCCGCCGCCCTTGTCCACCACTCCTCTCCATTCTCTTCATCGACACACACGTGCACACGCTCTCACACTCTCTCTCTCTCCCAGCAAAATGTTTGTCCAGCACCATTAGGCTTCCCAACTGGCACAGCGAGCCGCCATATGGTCCGTCTCAGAAGGTTCTTCTGGACTGTGCCCTGCTGTTCCTCAATTGTTCGTCAATCAAATGTGCGCGCACAAACACACACACACAGTTCCTCGCAACTTGACACGCTGGGGTGGACGTCACTCCAGGATAATGTTAAAGAACAATCGGTCATGTCAGTGCTGAATCTGGGACCTCGTTTTAACCAGTGGTGCAGGCTGGGATACTGCGCCCCATTTGTGAGCATGTCGTTCCTTCTGTGATCCCCACGTTCTCCTTACACACGCCGGCATGCTCGTATATTAGCAAAGAAAGAGGCCTCTGCTGTAACAATGTCCACTTGGAGCTTCTCTTTCAAGTGGCAGTGTGCTAGAGCCGGACAGTATCAGTACCTCTGCTAGAGGGAAACTAGAGCCATGCGGCCTGAGAGATCCAATCAGATGGAAACAATCTCAAAGACGTTGGCTTAAACGATATCACTCCCGTTGTCCCTTTGTGGGAACGCCAAGGCCACCTCACTGACTGTGCCATTCTTAAAGCATATACTTTGCACCACTTTCTGTCAACATCGTGGGCGCATGGCATGCATGCCGTTTAATGCTAAGCGGACTCTGATTTGTGGACTGTTGTGGCACCCGACCTTCGTCCTGTACTTGTAAAGTACAAAATTCTTTGACACTTCCTTAATACTCGCCGACGGATTGAACGAACTGCAACGGCGAGTGTTGTGCGCATCCAAGTTGAGCTCTCGGAGGACTACGTACAGTGTAAAAATTAGGAAGCGTTTTTCTTTCTTTTTTCTTTTTTTTTTGGTGCTCAGCCCTTGTAAACACCAAACTTGGTTGAGTTGCTCACGTGCATTAAGTGCGTGTACTTGTGTGTGTACACGATGCAAAAAGTAGGTGTTGTCGCTTTAAAGGAAATTCCCCAATATTTTCACCAGGAAGAATTGTTTTCTTTCACCTTGAATGTATTTTTGTTTCTCTTTGTTGTTTGTTTGTTTGTGGGTGGAGTGATTTACGCTGCTTGACTCAATGGGTAGGAACGTGGCGGGACGTTTGCGAAGACACGAACCCAACCCCTCCCCCTGAACCCACAGAAGTGCAAAAAGTGCCAATGAAATAAATGTCCGACTTGAGACACCTGAGAATTCCTCGAGTCCAGGCCGTGTCACCTCCATCTCCCTGTGAACGGACCCCAAGAACAGTGTTGGAAATTGAACGCACAGAATAAAAACTGAACTGCAGACCTCCAGTCGCGTACAAGGACACCAATGGATGGTTGACGATGCATGATGTCTCGGTTAGAGGGACCACTTGGGAAAAAAAGCAGCAGCAGCAGCATCCCTGGAGTCTTTTATCCGACTGTATATATGAATCCTTTCTCTGTGCATCTACAGTATAATCTTCTTGACAATGTTTGCATATATGGCGAATCTCTGTCTCTGCCTGTCTGTGTTTGTCCCTATGTCTCAGCTTGGGGGCGGGCGGGGTGGGCGGGTTCACATCTGTCAATCAATCGGCGGGCGTGTGCAAACCTCAGGCTGAGAACTGTGCGTACGCGCCTCTTTTAGAACCATCGGTGTGAGAGCGGAGAGTCGGATGGCTTATCTCATAATGAGGTGTGAGGAGGTCTTCTGTCTGTCTCTCGTGTGTTTCGCCATTATACATTCACGGCAGGCAGACCATTATTCAGTGCGATGATAGCAGGTCACTCGCAGGTGTTCGGGAAGGTGGGCTGCCTGGATCGTGGAAGGAGAGACAACTTAAAACCGTTTGTTGTAAGGCTTGATTTAAATATAGTTTAAATTTTTATATTGTTTTGAATGTGACGCAAATGCAGATTTCTATAGATGACATATTTTTTGGAGTATGTTATGTGCATTTATTTTGGTCTTTTTTTCTTCTTTTTTTTGGAATGGAAAAACAAGCACAGCTTAACAGGCATGAGGTGATTTTAAAAAAGTGTTTTCTTCATGTATATTCAGGTCCTTTTGGGGTTTTTTTTTTTTTTTTTTTTTTTTTTTTCTCATGCAGTAATTTTCTTTTTCTACAACTCCCTTCAGTGCATTTCCTAGTGATTTGCATGCGGTGCTCTGCAGAAATCGCAGGGTTTTGGGAGTCGATCAGTTTTTGTAGCCTTTAAGTGTCGGGGAGGTGCCATCCTGAGGATGTTTTAGTGCCCTTCAAGGGTTTTATTTTGAAACCAAAATGGCTTGTTTTGAAATATATATATCACTGCACTTTTTCCACCACGCTTCATGAGCTGACGAAAAAAAATGTGCCAAACGACTGTAGGAGAATGTCCTTGAACCAATGAAAAGCTTGCGCAATGCTCGCCGGCTGTTTCCGAGACTAAAATTGGTACGTTTTAACGGGCGAGCGGCGGCAAGTTTGAGAGAGGGTACAAAAATGTGACCAAATTCAGGTGACGTTGAACAAGTGGGCCGCGAGGCAAGCGATCCGACGTCATTGACGATACGCCTCAAAGCTACTGACCGGCGACGGCCGGTACCGTGTTTTGAAAATGCTAGCCCGTTTCTCAAAAAAAGGGTGGCACCTCCGCCAGTCCTAAATATCCATGTTTTATTCAGGGGTTTTATATTTTATTTTAACGGTAGCTTTTCGGTCACTTCGTCAGTGTTTGCTTCATTCAATTGCTTGTGTGTCTGTTCCGTAGCGGTGAATTTTGTGTGTGGGCGAACGCAGGTTTCGAAACGCAAGAGGGCGATCGATAGGAAGGAAAAAAAAGAAAAACAAACTAACAAAAATCTAAGTATATATGTGTATATGAAATGAAAACAAATGAGCTTAGGTTTATTTAAAAGACTTTACGACGTAGACAAAAAAATTGACTCGGGAAGGGATCGGGTTCGATGTGAGTTCAACTATTTGTGGTGAAGAATCAGCTCAGATCTTGCACATAAAAGTTTAGATATTGTACCTACGAGTTACAGATTATTATTTTTGTTCGTTTAATACAGGTCTCTCTTGCTCTCTTTCATATTTATTGTCTGGTCGGGGAGCTAGTCCCTCTGTGCGTTGGTTTATCTAGGGCACGGAGCTGTCGAGTATCCGGGTTTACAGTCAACCGAAACTCTCTTTTTCATGTGCCACAAACAAACGCAAACGCAAATACTACTGTCTGGGGTTATTACCGTTACGGTTATGATGATGATGATGATTATAATTATTGATAATATTATTCAATGAATGATAATTGTTATTAAAATTATTTTCTTTTGTTTTCATTTTTCAGAACAGCTAGGAACATGTGTGTTGGACTGCTTATAAAAACAGTTCAGAAATAAAAGCCCCTTTTTCGTGTTGCCATGTCTGTTGTCTCCATGCTTTCAAACCGCTTCATTTCGGGATGTATCCTGTTTTTATCAGAACGAGGACACTCGAAAACTAACTCTTCAGTGTGAGATTTATAAACTTAAACATCCATTAGCCAACTTTCAGGGCATGTTAAAGCCATTTGGAGGGACTGCAGCCAAGTCTCCTCACTGGAGCTCAGTGTGATTGAGCATTGCATTAGTGTTCTGGAGTAAACACTCCTCTCTTGGACATCCTTCTCTGTCCTGCAGATATAATCAAAGCTCAAATGATTCGAAGGGTTCTTGAGGTTTATTATCCTCGCCGTATTGTAATATCTGTCCTCGTTTACCTCTGAATGGGAAAAGGCTAAATGGTGTTTTTAACTGCACTGATTGAAACTGCACTGGCCTTGAAAGTATTTGGACACTCGAGGCGCAATGTCTAAATGTCATTAGATAAGAAAATCAAACCGAGTTGCATCTGTGCTCAAATGCTGCTAGACCTGTTGATTCAGTTTTTCAGAAACAGTATGTGCTTTCTGTAAAGTAAATGCTGTTATGCAATCATACATTTTTAAAGTCAACATGAATTCAAAACTTTGTAATGTTATTTTGTGAGTGATTCAAATGAAAATGTTTATAATCTTTCATCAAAATGAAAACAGCTTGATCTGGTGACTGACTTTTTCATGATACAGTCAATTGCCGATACATCAGCAGTTCTCAACCAGTGGGCCGGTCACCAATGATTGAAAATGAGACAAAACAAGCATTAAAATAACTAAACTGAAAAATCTGGTAATATGAGGTCGCCTAATTTTAAAAGAGATCCTGAAAAAAGTTATATAAATAAGTGTGTGTAACTTCTTGAAAATACATTTTTCTCTTTATGCCAAGCTCCAAACTAGTTTTAACGGGTGATTAAAAATTGAATTTTTTAAGATATAATACATTAAATCACAAACCATCTGTGAAAAACCCATGAAAAATGAGGCTTTCAAATATTGTGAACAAATGAACTTTTTTTTTTTTTTTTTTTAAATAAGACTTTAAATGTCTGATATTGACTTTAAATGTCTGGGGCAACTGTTTTTTTTTTTTTTTTTTTGGCAATAATACAGGGATTATTAGTTCAAATAAATGAAAACTTGGTGCCATAACATAATAGCTACACTATATTGCCAAAAGTATTGGGTCACCCCCTTCTAATGAACAGGTTTGACTACTTTAGTTATTTCCGTGAGTACAAATCTTAATGTTTAAGCATATAATGATATTCTAGGGAATTGTGTGCTTCTAATTTTAAAGCAACAGTTTGGACAGGACCATATGGGTACAGTCATTTTAGACACTTCCAAAACTGTTGCAACAGAGATGGAAATACAATTTTTAAATACATGAATTCCATCTTTGTTGCCACAAATGCCTTTTTCTGTTCTAAAGAAGGGGGTGTCCCAATACATTTGTCCATATAATGCATGTACAAGTCATTGGTGTTTGGTGAAGAGTTTTTGTATGATTGCATGCATCAAATTAATTGGTTTCTAATCGAATTGATGGACTGAAAAGCCTTCATATAAACACATCGAATTAGAAGGGGTGGTGTACAGCAGTCAACATTTGAAGTGGATCAAAACTTTTCATAAAAGTTGTCCTAAAACCAAAATATGTTCGTGTCTTACGACATCTTTGAACGTTTTGATCCACTTCAAATGTTGACTACTGCAGACCAAAAATAGTTCAATCAATAGGAAAAAAATCATGTAAACACTTGAATCTGACTATTTTCTCAATTGGATTAGAAAATACTTTGCACACATGTTCAGTGCCCATGATACACAGAATAGAATAGAATACTTGCATTGTCCCAATTTTGGGAAATTTGTCATGAACTTAAATGACAAGACTGCAAATCAACACCCACAACACAAATCACACAGTTCAGTACAATACAATACTAAATAACAAAATAATCCAAATAAATTACAACCTACTACATAAAAAAAACTTACAAATCCCAAATTTTGAAATTCTCTGTTTAATAATTCAACTGACTTTGGCACAAATGAGTTTTTGTATGATTTGGTTTACACACTGGAATTCTAAATTGTCTCAAGTTACCAGATTCTCATGTAAAATGTGTTTTCATTTATGATTTTCTTGGCTTGTTTTATTGTAGATGCCTCATACAACTAATACACCTCATATCATGTGAACCGTCAGTGGATAAGACTGAATATTGACTAAATATTTGCTCAAAAAACTCTCTTGATGTTTATGTAATCCACGGTAATTTTACATACTGTAGCTCTGGTGACCACATCCTCAGCGACTGGGAACTAGCATGTGCTGAAGTGTTTGAAATGCATGTAATGCACAACTAATATTCATTTCAGAATCTAAAATCAAGCCTAAAGTTTCAGCTGATTTAATAAATGTGCCTTCAGACAAAGTGAGACCTTTCGTGTGAAATTGATTTAACAGATGATAATCAAAGTCCGCTACAGATTAAATTTAATAATCTGGAGATCATCTTGAGATCAAAATTATTGTATGAGATACTCCTCCATAACGACTCCGCTCGACCCTTTCGAAAACCGCAATATCCATTGGCCTCCGGCGGTTCCTCCCAGAGATCATGAGTGTGCTGATACGCTCGAGTCCTCTCTCTAATTCTCTCTGACACCTCACCTCCCACCCCTGCGTCTCCCAGCTGAGTCTGTCCATCAAACCACGCTGCCAGTCATTAGCAAGCCGGCGGACGCTTGACTTGTGTGCTTTCCCAGGTTTGCATCGAGACGGATTTCCAACGTCTGAATGGGGTCATTCTGGACATCCAGCTTTGACAAAGTGTTCAGAAACATTGCCGCCAATGTAATCCAGCATGTTTTGAAATCATCCACATCAGACGACGCATCCAGTCGGATCCCCAATGTGTTAACAATGTCCAGTTTCCCCCCGTTTACAGCACTCAAGTGTTTCCCAAACAGGGTAGTATGTCCCACCTCTTCTAGCCGCGGGATATTTATAGCGGAGTCTTGTGTTAACTCAGCTGCCATGCTTATCTCTCTGTGTGTGTGTGTGTGTGTGTGTGTGCTGCCACTCTATTTCAGATTGTAGCTTCACCCCCTCAGTGACAGTGAGACTGTGTACCTTGCTTTTGGCCTCTTAGTTTTCTCCTGGAGTTTCACGCATACATTTCTCTCATTGGATATATTCTTCCACTCCATCGAGGATCCATCACAAGGTATGCCTGTTGGTTTTTCATATTGACTCCCAAATCTGTTCTTTTTGTAGATACTGTGATTTATTTATAGATCCCAGACCCTCACAGACACCCACGTCCCATACGGCCGGTCTGGTGGTGTTCTTATGAAATTAGGGACGTTGAGCCATTCGTCTAGGCCCAGAAGTTGAGTGGTTTGTTCTGTTTGGGAAATGAAAGGCCTTGTGTTTGGATCGCCGGGATATTCCGCGACTAAACGTGGCGCTGACTCCTGCTGAAATCTGAGCTCCCAGGATCATTTTCTGCCTCTGACTAATTTGTTTTGTTGTTTGGCATGTAATGTCGAAGCGGATGACAAGATGTCAAGGTTTGGCAGAATTGGAAATGTGAACGCATGATCCTGCGACCTAAACTTCACACGAGTCAGTCTTTGTGTGCATTTGCATTTAAGATGAAGTGATTTGCAGGAAACGAGTGAGCAACTGTTTATCTTACAGCTGTCATTTGCAAAAAGATGCTTGAAAGTTTGACATAATCCATGATATTCGATGATTATCATATTTATATGGTGTTAACATGGTATTTCTATGGTACCGAGGTCAGAAATTAATTTGGGTAAAAAGGCCCAGGAATTCAAATTGTTTGTAATATCTGAAATATTTCATGCATTTTATATTTTAAATATTCTATTCTAGAATAAACGTGAGATTCAATCATTTAGGCTGAGAATTTGTCAATGAATGGATGAGATATCTGATAAAAGGATGGCAGTTGAGTTTATAGTTAGATAAAGTATACCCCAAAAAAATCTGATTTTATGGAGACAAATATTTGACTATAATAAGTTATAGTAAAAAGACACCGTGGTACAAAAACGAAAAAAAAAAGGTAGGACCATGGTGCATTTTACAATATGTACTGCAAGCTATACTAATGCTGATTGTATTGTATATTATCTGTATTTATTGGCAGTATATTTTATGTGGTTAGAAATATCTCTGAAAATCAAATTTCACAGGGACAAATATTTCACCCTAAAAAAATTAATTTCAGACACACTGGTACTTTTTAGAGATTATATTGCAAGCTATTAATATTTTTATTTTATATTCAGCTCCTCTTTTTTTAGCAAGTGATGGAATTTTTGGTAACACTTTATTTTAAGTTGTCCTTGTTACACGTTACATGTACTTACTATTATAATAACACTTAATTATGCATAATTACATGCAAATAACCCTAAACAAAACCCTAATCCTAACCCTAACAATATAGTAAGTAGATGTAGTTCATTAATATTACTCAGTACTTGAATATATAATAGGACACCTTAAAATAGTGTAACCGAATTTAATTAATTAATTTATTTTTCTTATTTGTCATAGTAATACGTGAACACTAGTTTTGTTTGTTGTAGACATCGTTAGTCATCACATTTTAATTAAAAAAAATTCATTTAATTATCAGCAACCTGTGTTGGTAGATTCCTTGGAGTTTGCCAAATGTGATGTTGTCAGAAATATAAATGCTTACAGCACCTTAAGTGACCAAAGTGTCAACAAAATGAAGCGGATTTGTAAAATGAAAAACTGCTGGCTGAACACTGACATGGTAATGAAGCACAGATCTGCGCTGTTTCCAGTCAATTCCTGCCATTTGGCCTTCATTAGACTCGGCTTCTGGGTTTGTTTTCATCGTGTGTTTGTGTTGCTGAAGCGGGTGGTCTGTGTTTGTCATGGGGCGACTGTTTCACTGAAGACTGTGGAAGAACATAATCTCTTTCATTTAGTGCCTTATTGCCTGAAGAAGCTCAGTTAGATTTATCATCAACAGCCTAATTTCACGATGCCATGTTGTTCTGGGTGCTTTTTAGCATGGACCCAAGTCCATAAGATACTCAGTTCCATACTGTAGATGTGACTCAGATCCTTCCTTCCCTCTAAATGCATGGAGTTATGTATGTGTTGAGGATTAATATTTATATATCAGCAACAGCACTAGTGATCCTCGGCTCCTTAGCAACCACCACTATTAATTATGACCAGATCTTCTGCATTACAGTACGTTTGCTGAGCAATGACCTCTGTTAGCCAGCCCTTTCATTCTCTCCTGCTTTATATCATTCAGGGTTAAACTGCTGGTAAAAGAAGAGCAAAATATTCAAATGTTTCATTTGAAATGTAATGCATAAACATCTCACAGCAGCAGATGAAGACGCACAGAGATGTTTTTATGTGTGAAATCATTTGCATAAAGCAGCCTGTATCTGCTAAAATCTGCTTCATCTGTTTGCTCAGATTTCACACACATTCTGAATTTTAAGAAACCGCATTTATTCAGAATGAGTCTCATGACAATAATTTCACATTGCAATATATATATTATAATATAATATAAACACCTGTAGTAATATTTAATGTAGTAAGTTTTTTTATTATTAATTTATATTTGCCCAGTATATTATGATAATGTTTTGTCTCTCTTTCTCCATCTGCAGGTCCACAGTGTCACTGTTTCCATTTTTTGCTCCACTTTGTGTCCTCGCTCACATCACACCTGGCTGAGATCTCCCCGGCCGACCTTTCACCCCTCGTCACGCCATGGCTCTCTCCTCACGCTTAAAACTCTGGGAACAGAAGGGAGGTGCAGGACGGCTGCAGGCCTGGAGCTCAACTCAACTAACCCGACTGCTGCTTGACTCACCGTTTATTAACCAGCACCAGTCCGCCGATTAATCATCGGCCTCAGTCTCACACACAACACACACTGACCTTAACTTGAATATGAAAGTCAAAAGACTGCCTGTGTCTCTTTAAGTCTGTGTAAAGTAATGCAGGTCACATTGGCAGTGCCGTCCAGCAGGGACTAGACATACAAGTACAGCTTCTGTAAAAGAGGAAAGACTGAAATCTGTGCTTGTCGATATTACATTTTCAAATCATCAAATCTAACAGCAATAGTATCAAATGTTGCTTCTCTTGTTCTAGGGTAAATAAAACACATGAAGTTCCTGAGATTTCCTGCAAAGATAGTGGCCCTGAAAACAATCAATTAGCAATTTATTAACTAACTTCCTATGACTCAAGTTAGGTCATCATGTTTGTTTGCTAGCATTATCTTCATTTTCATTTGGTAGCTGGTAGTTTTATTTGGACAAAATATATGTAGAATATATGCTAGATGCATTGTATAAAAATATATTTTTCAAATATAAAATATTGTTTCATTTTAAACCTTCAAATGGAAAAATATGTTTCCCTAAATATGGAAAAAAAAGTCCTTGAAGTGTCAAGAAGAGACTTCGCAATCCTAACATACGTTTTGGCTAAATGCAAACTAACTTTTTAAAATATATTTTGAGCAATATAAACAAATATATACTTTATACACTATATGTGTGTTTGCATGCGTATAACAGATTTTATATATTTTACATATTTATTTATTTTATTTATAGCTGTATGGGACAGGCGTCTGTTTGACTGCATGAATTTCATTGTTTGCAATGTGTGTACATCTCTCCAAACATGTCCAACACCAAATAATTCATTAATATTTCACATCGCAATTTTAAGCAGGCTTGAATTCTCTCAGTGTGACCCGTGTTGCTGCTCGATGTCTCTCTGTGGTGCTCCACTGCTTGTTGAATCTGTCATGGGGTCTATATTATCCTAAACTAAGCCAAATAAATGACTTTTCCAGTTGTTTCCAGCTGCCATGTACACACTTAACTATATGTGACCCTGGACCACAAAACCATAAGGGTCTTTTTTCTTTTTCTTTTTTAAATAGAGGTTTATACATCAACATTGTTAGGATCGGACAGTATTTGTCAGAGATGCAACTATTTGAAAATCTGCAAGCTGAGGGTGCAAAAAAAAATCTAAATATTGAAAAAATTGCCTTTAAAGTTGTCCAAATGAAGTTCTTAGCCATGCATATTACTAATCAAAAATTAAGTTTTGATATATTTACGGTAGGAAATTTACAGAATATCTTCATGGAACATGATCTCTACTTAATATCCTAATGATTTTTGGCATAAAAAAGTGATCATTTTGTCACATATAACAGCATGCAAGCTTCATAAGCAGTTTAAGATAGCTGATATTGCAGACTGAATGCTCTCCGCTGGCTAGCGGTCATGAAGAGCAGTTATTGTAGACCATATCTAGAGTTTCAGCTCTGAAGGACGTCTACTGCCCTCAGCTCATGTGTTTAATATCACTGCGAGTGCTGCTAATAGAGTGGCAAGGGCATCAGTGGAAACTTTCAGCTCGAATATGGGACGCTTACTAAAAATATTGTCGTTAGAGTTCACCCTCACAAACATTTACCATGGTTTAGCTGTAGTAGCATACAGTGTTTTGGTAGAAGATTCATGGCAAATAGTCATGCTAATATTAGGAAAGTAAGATAATTTCACAATAATTTGTAGTAGCCTGCAGTTGCTAAATGTTTAAGCTATGCCATATTTTTTATGTTATATTCACTTTTACCTGTGGTCATAAATATCCTTTTAATATTTACTGTGCATGAACTATGGTAAATTGGAAATGAGGGGTGTATGTACTGTAGCTTGTTAGCATACATAAGCTAACAAGCTAAATATCAAGGTTTAGTAAGTTATTGTGCTGGATGAGGGACGTTTTTGATTATTTCCGAAACAAAAATGGTATTGCATTGCCATGTTTGCTTGCACGTTTCTTAACACCACGGTATATGAATGTTAATCATCTTTACCAAAGTATTTAAATTATTATTAATGTATATAGTGTATAATATATTTTAAAGCATCCTTAAAACACTTTACTTGTGTAAACTGTTGCCTTTGTTGTATATATAAAATAAATAGGAAATATAAGTAAACTTTTCTAAATTAAATTTATATAGGTATATATTAACTATATTTTATAATATGTGCATTTAAGTAAAAATAATCATTGTTTTATTTTTGTAATTTAAAAAATGAAAAAATTATGTTTTCCAGATACAGTAAAACAAAAACATTCTTAAAATGTTATGACAAAATAGTAATAAGAAAATGCATGTCTGCTGTGGGAATGTTGTTGCCTTCTAAGCATTTTTCGTGTGATTGTGTCAGTTGTTTGTTTGTATGGAGTTCATGACTGGAGCTCCTGTATTCCTCATCTGTGAACAACAGATCAAGGAGGAGAAGAAGCCTCCAGCCGCCGCCGCCGCCGCTGCACAGCCTCCTCCTCCTCTCTCCGCCGTCCCGGGAGGATTCCTCAAACAGCTGGTGAGAGAGACCGAGAAAGAGACGCGCCACAAAGAGCCAGAGCTCAAGGAGGAGAAGACGGTGAGATCTCACTTCACTGGGTGGGATTCTGCTGGGAAAACCTGGTCAAGTGGCTTATTTAACACTAAAGGGGGTGGATCCATGGTGGTCTTCCAGCCAACTTGACCAAGATGATTTACCAGAGGCCAGACAAAATATTCTTCAGAATAACATTTGTAACTGCTATCTAACTTTAAGAATATTCTTCTATTCCCAAAAACATTACTTAAGAATGTTCAAAAGACAAAACTTAGGAACAATTTAAATTTCTGAAAAGAATGTGTGTATTCTGAAAAGCTGAGTTAAATAACCTCTAGGTTCAGATAACCTCCAACTTAAATCCCCAAAGGTAAGATGTTTAATAAATGTATTTTATTAATAAAATATTATTATAATTAATAAGCAATACAACATAACATATACAGAAATACATGAATATAAGAAAAAATGAGATGTTCTTAAAATGTTTGCACTTTTTCAAATTTAGAATTTATCTTAAGAATTCGCTAAACTATAAAGAGGCTCTTAAGAAAATATTTGCAAACTGAAGAATGTTGCCATACAAACTTCTTTCTTAAGAAAAATAGGATGTTTTTAAAATATTAGCAAATTTCAGTAATTACACTAACATTCTTACAAACTTAGAATATTTTTCATGGAATACACTTAGAAATTCTTAGAATTCATCTTAAGAAATGTCTTAACTTCTTAAGAATAAACAATGTTCTTAAATATTTAAGAACATTTCAAGAATTGCAATAATTTGAATTGTTAGAATTAATATCTTATCTTTTTCCTTAGGGAAATATATATATATATATATATATATTTAGGAACTTGAGAATTTCAATACTGTTGTCTCAAAATTATTTTACATTTACATTTAGTCATTTTGCAGACGCTTTTATCCAAAGCGACTTACAATTGGGGAATACATCTTGAAGAGGCAATCAGACAGAGGAAGTGCTCGCAACACCAGGTCTCAGGCATTGTTCAAATAAGTACAAGCTAGCAAGCGAAGGAATAAATAAAGAGAAAGATAAAGTTTTTTTTTAAATATATATATATATATATAAGTTTAGGATGAAGTCAAGTAGTGTCGAAAGAGATGAGTGTTCAGATGTTGCTTGAAGATTGACAGAGATCCAGCACTCCGGATAGGGATGGGAGGATCATTCCACCAGCCAGGAGCAGTGAACGAGAATGCTCTGGAGAGTGATTTTGAGCCTCTCTGTGATGGTACCACGAGGCGTCGCTCACTAGCAGATCTCAGACTTCTGGAGGGGATGTAGATTCGTAATAATGAGTGGAAGCAGGTGGGTGCTGAGCCTGTGGTTGTCCTATATGCAAGCATCTTGATGCTTGATGCGAACTGCGACCGGTAGCCAGTGCGAGGAGATAAAGAGAAGTGTAATATGGGCCCTTTGGGCTCGTTGAAGACCAGTCGTGCTGCTGCATTCTGAATCATTTGTAGAGGTTTGATTGTGTTTGATGGAAGTCCAGCCAGAAGAGCATTGCAGTAGTCCAGCCTAGAAATGACAAGGGCCTGGACAAGAAGTTGTGCAGCATGCTCTGTCAGAAAGGGCCTGATCTTTCTGATGTTGTGTAGTGCAAACATGCAAGATCGAGCAGTCTTTGCAATGTGCTCTTTGAAGGTCAGCTGGTCATCAAAGATTACACCAAGATTTCTGATCGAAGTTGATGGGGTAATTGTAGAAGTACCTAGCTGGATGGTGAAATCATGCTGTAGAGTCGGAGTGGCAGGGAAGAGAGGAAGCTCAGTCTTTGCCAGGTTGAGCTGTAGGTGATGTACTTTCATCCATGCCGAGATGTCCGCCAGGCAGCCTGAGATCCGTGCAGCTACCGTTGGATCATCTGGTTGAAAAGAGAGATAGAGCTGTGTGTCATCAGCGTAGCAATGGTAAGAGAAGCCATGTGCCTGTATGATGGGACCCAGTGATGTAGTGCATGTGGAGAAGAGGAGGGGTCCAAGAACCGATCCCTGAGGAACCCCAGTGACCAGTGTATGTGCTTTGGATACCTCCCCTCCCCAGGCCACCCTGAAAGACCTACCAGTGAGATAGGATTCAAACCAGCGAAGTGGAATCCCAGTGATGAGAGGCTGGACAGGAGGATCTGATGATTGACAGTGTCAAAAGCGGCAGTTTGTTGTTCTGTGAAAGAAACAATGATACCTGGTGGAAGACAAATTGTTCGAGTGTTTTCGCTATGAATGGAAGGAGAGAGACAGGTCTGTAGTTTTCTATCAGAGAAGTGTTTAATGTAGGTTTTTTGAGCAGTGGGGTTACCCGAGCCTGTTTGAACGCAGTGGGGAAAATGCCTGTGAGGAGGGATGTGTTGATGATGTGTGTGAGTGTCGGTAAGAGTGTGGGAGAGATTGCTTGGAGAAGGTGTGAGGGGATTGGGTCTAGAGGATATGTTGTAGGATGTGGTTGGTTGGAGGTCCTGTGTGTGTGGAGCTGAGAACTGACTACTGATTGTTCTAGTTTTGTCTGTGAAAAAAGTGGCAAAGTCATCGGCTGTTATAGAAGTGGTCGGAGGTGGTGGAGGGGGACAGAGGAGAGAATTAAATGTTCTGAAGAGATTACGCGTGTCTGGAGCGTTGTTGATCTTGTTGTGGAAATGTGAGGATTTGGCAGTGTGGACTTCAGCAGAGAAAGATGAGAGCGAAGACTGATACCTACTCAGGTCTGACGGATCGTTTGATTTGCGTCATTTTCTCTCTGTCGCTCTGAGTTTGGTCCGATGCTCACATCAGATAACCAGGGGTTAGAAGGGGCAGCCCGTGCTGGCCTGGAGGAGAGAGGAAAAATGTTGTCTAGACAAGAGCAGCTGGGGTTGCTGAGTCTTCTGGACGAATCCAGGTCTCAGTCAAGCCCAAGATGCTGAGTGAGGATTGTAAAGAAAGAGCAAAAATGAAGTCTGCTTTGTTGACAGCTGACTGACAATTCCAGAGACCCACAGAGAAAGAAAGAGGTGCAGTAGAAGATGTAGAGAGGGCGCAGATTAGCAGGAAACACATGGTAGAGGTAGAAGGAAAGAGGATAGGAAAGGAGAGTGTGTGAGGGAAGATAGAAATGATACTTAAGTGTGTTGGACGGTTTCGTTGCTCGGTTAGTCGCGCAGGAAAAAGTCGTCTGTCTTTACACTCGTCGGTCTTCACACGAGACGGCTGAACGCTTCGTCAGCGCTCGGACATCAAATAAATACACAGTCTAAGAGACTAGAGTGAAAACAGCTGTGACCGGCTTCTGATTAGCCCAGCTAATAGCCTAGTGCAAATAGCTCAAGACGAAACTAACACTTTGCACAAGGAGCAATACAAATGACACAGGCGCCTTCTTAGCCGAGGTGCAAATTATTAAAATTACCAGTAAGTGCAATCAAAAATATAAACCTCAACGAAAATGCAGAATAGAAATAGGTAGGAAACAAAGTATTCCTTCCTAGCAGCAAGTACATACTTTAAACAACAGATCTACGACCAAGTATTGCACTTACGCTGCCGTCCGTCTCTTCTGGTGACTAATCAACTTCTCCCGGATTTTATCTTAAGAAATGTCTTAACTTCTTCCTCAAGGAAAAAAAATTAGATGTTCTTAAAATATTAGCAAAGTTTTCAAAAATTACACTTATGAGCATTCTTATGAACTTAGAATTTGTCTGAAGAAATGCCTTGGCTTCTTTTTTAAGAAAAAAAACAAGATGTTCTGAAGAAAACGTTTGCAAACTTCAATTATTTCAGTTTTACGAACCTCTTAGAATCTTGAGAAAAGTCGTCTTTTAAAAAATTTTTTCAAGAATTACACTTAGGAATTCTTAGAATTGATCTCAAGAAATATCAACTTCTTAAGAAAAAAATAAGTTCAAATAGTAGCGAATATTTTCAAAAAACTACGCTTAGAAACATTCTTACGAACTTAGAATTTATCTTAAGAAATGCCTTGGCTTCTGTATTAAGAAAAAAAGTTGTTCTTAAGAAAATATTTGCAAACTTTTCAATTATTGCAGTTGGGAACATTCTTACGAATCTCTTAGAATCTTAAGAAATGTCTTAACTTCTTTCCTAAGATGTTTCTTTCAAATAATTGATGCCACTGACTGTTATAATTTATTAACTCACCACTATGAGCTGGTTTTAGTTGGCTTTACCAGCAGGTGAGGGCTTGTTTTGATGTGAAGATGACTTACATCAAGCTCCTTGTGTTTTTAACGCCCCTCACAGCCCAGGAAACTCAGCGACAACCTGGTCCAGAACTTCTTACTTCCTGACCAAACTCCACCGATACTGGAAGCGGAGATGGCGCTTCGAGCGGAGCAGCTAGTGAACGGGGAACGTGGCCGCCACACTGCACTGACAGAGAAGAAAACATCCTCTCCCAGGAGGATAATGTCACCCGACCCAAAAAATCAAAAAACCAACTCAAAGTCCACCACTCCAGAGGTCAGCCGGCTGGAGCAGACGCCCAGCCCCAGGACAGAGACAGCGAAATCTCCAGCACCATCAACAGAAAAAGAAGTGAAGAAAGAACTAGTAAAGGTGCAACAGGAAGTTAAAGCCCTGAAACAGGAAGTGAAAGAGCCAAGGCAAGAGCCTGAGGGCCAGATCACTGTAACCCCCATAAGAGAGAAGCCCAAGGTGTCAGTGGTAGGTAGAACATCACAAATACACCAAACACATCAGTGCTATTAGCGTGATGGTTTACATGTGTCTCTAGTACCTTCACCATCACCAAAACTGATTGTTTTCATCAAACTTTGGATGAATCCTGACCAAAGTCTTCTCTATGCTTTCAGGTTTTTGTAAAGCTAAAAACATTTCTTGATGTTCTTAATGTTGCTTTCTGGGATCTAGGGATCTAATAATTTTTTTAATAATTGAACGAATAATACGTTTATTAATATAATTGACTTATAACTGACACCAACTGAGACTTTCACGTAATTCTGACTTTGTATCGCAGTATGACTTGATATTTCACTGTGACTTTATCTCCCAATTCACAATTATTTTTTTCTTACTTTAAACTTTTTTTCTTAATTTAAATTTTACTTTAAAAGTTGTATTTATTACTCTTACACTGTAAAAAAAAAAAAAAAAGTTGAGCCAACTTAAAATTTTAAGGCAACCAGCTTCAGCAGATTTTTGAGTTTGCTCAACTTATTTTTGTGGGAGATTCTCAAATTTTTGTTGTATAAACTTAAAACGACAAGTTGAGAAAACTCAAAAATCTGCTGAAGCTGGTTGCCTGGTTTTTACAGTGTAGATGCAAGTCACCTTAATATTCATAAAATCAAAACTAGATTTTATTTTGGTTATATTTTATTTTTTAATTTTTTTAACTTGATTTTTTCCCCAGCAGGAATGGATTATACTATGAGATTGCTGGTACTCACTTTAAAAATATTTTGTATTATTGCTGTAACTTTTTTTTTTTTACATTACTTTTAACAGTCATTAGTTTACTGCATTAACTATTGGCAAGATTGTACGAGTGCTATTTTGGTATTATTTATTTACGTTTCTAGTATTTATAATTTTTTTGTAATTTATTATAAATATTTTTACTATCATTTTTCATTTTAATTTAAAGTTTAGTATTATGTGCTTTTGTCTTTTTTTTTTTTTTTTTGTATACAGTATAGCTTTCATTTATTTCCATTTTAGATATTGTAATTGTAATTGTAACTTATTTCAGATTTTATTTTATGTCGCCTTTATTTCAATTAGCGAAAACAGTTTTTCACATTTTAGTTAACAATAACAACACTGGATGGTAGAAAGCTGTTTTCTCTTTCTCTCTGCAGAGGGATGTGTGGTATGAAGCTGGCAAAGTGTGGTACGCTCACAAAGACGGTTATACACTCGGTTAGTCACCTCTTACATCTGTGTTTGAGTGTCCACCTGACATTTAAAAGAACAAAATCCTGCTGTTAATGACACATTGTTTGGTATTTTTTAGTAGTTGTTTTGGTTTATCATTCCTGAATTTTACTAAGTCATGTCTGAACACTAGACCAGCTCTCCTGTGGTGTTGAGTTACAGGTTATTATTAACGTGTTGTTTTAGAGGATGCTATATTTACATGTGGCCTTATTATTATTTTTGGTACTATCCCAGAAGTCACTGTTTTCATACTGTGTAAAAGCCACCGCATTGCTTTCAGTGTCAGCTCTTGCTCCCGCATTTTAACTTCATATTGCTTAAAATATATCTCTTCTGGTGCAAGATTCTCTTTGCATGAAAAGATCATAAAGGGCTCAGAGGCTAATCTTTTTGCTGATCAGATCTATGGTGCCGTTAGCTATTGCGTTGCTTCAGTTCAGTGATGAATGGGTTTAGTGTTCTTATCTTATCAGGCTCATAGCCTTGCTAAATCTATGCTGCCATGTTACAAGATTCAAAGATTACTGCGTAAAACACACAGCACTGCAGTATCTTCATGAACCAAAATCTGTCAGGCTCTTAAAAGAACAAAAGCACCATTAAAATAGTTCATATGATTTGTTGCACCAAGTTTGATGTGGCCAAAGCCACTGGTTTTCAGATGTTGCAACCTTATACACAAAATATTGGATTTACATCGAGTTTTACAGTGACCTTTGACCTGCCTGGCCTCTCTGATTTGTCTTAGCCACTCAGCTAAAGCCGGACGAAGGCACACCGGAGCTCCCTGACGGCAGGGTGAGGGTTCGACTGGACTCTGATGGATCAGTCCATGACGTTTCTCAGTATGAGATTGAAAAGGTGAACTATTCAACGCTATTAACTATGGGTGTAACAGTACACAAACATGACGCTTCGGTACGTACCTCAGTCTGGACATAATGTCATGACATAATTTTCATTTTAATTAAACGGTTTACTGAACAAATTTCAATTATAGTCACAATTTTCTTAACAAAAAAAAAAATCTACCTCGACTAATGCTTGTAAACTATATAGTAAACCCTATTACGCCACATTACTATAATACAATTACAATGAACAATAGATCCCAAACTATTAAATTCAAATGCTATTTTAGATATAATAATAAACACTCCAAAAAAAAAAAAAAATGCATGCAAACATGTAGCGGTTTTTACATTGACGTCTAAAGGTCATTGCACACGGAGTCCGAAACTTTCATCCGTCATAAAAAAATTTGAATCAGGTTCGATTTTCTGTGTAATCTGATTATAATATTTATTACAGATTTACTTAAACATCTATTAAATAATTAAGGCATCACTAACAGGTTAAGTGAAATATAATGAATATATAGGCTAATATAGTGCATATATTTAGTGAAATAAATTTTATTTCTTTAGTGAACTAACAAGCTATTGACACTGAATGACTTTCCTGAGGTAAATGTAATGACACTTTGTTTACAAGCTGTTTTATTGACGTCTTTCTGCAGTTGAAACACTGAATGAGCGATCACTTGAGACATGATACGTTTCAGTTAGTTGTACTGTTTCTTTCAACATACCTTCTGATGTTCATTCATGTTTATTTCATGTTATAACTCAAAAGTAAAGAGGAAGGGATGATCATGTTCACCCGCCAATACAGCGATCTCTCATGCCACATCAGAGAGCATCAATACGACATTTATTGTTTGAATTTCATAATAAAATGCACAGAATCTGAAAGATGAGACTTTGTTTCTTATCAAAAGTAACAATATCTAAATCTAGGAGTTTCAAATTAAGCTCGGTGCGTGCAGTGGTTGACAAAACTCTGTATTTGTTCGGTACACATGAATACGTTGTGTACAGTTACTCACTTACTTTTAAGTCATCCTGATGTGTGTGACCAGTGTTGACTTTTCTTGGTGGCTGTGTTCAGCTGAACCCACCTGAGCTGGACCTGTGTGAGGATTTGAGCGACCTCGTGAGCGTGAACGAGTCGAGCGTCCTTCACACTCTGACCAGTCGAGCTAAAGGACATCTACCCTTGACTCACGCAGGGCCCAATCTACTGGCTCTGTGGCCTCCGCTGTCCTCGCCAGGCAAGGTAAGAGCAGTGTATTTACAAACCCATCAATGAGACCATGATGACTGTGATCACACATGTAGTTTGACATTAGTTAGTTACATACAGCACATTAGTTGTAAATGTATAGACTAAATTAGTTTGCTTATAAAAATAGTATCATAGTATTTCTTTCATTTTTCATCCAGTTTTGCACTATTTAGAACTGAATTGCGGATGCCTTTTAAAATTCAGTTCAGTTGCTGAATTTCTGTCAAGGTATTTGTGCATTGAGGTATTTGTACCAGTCATTATACATAAATTATGAAATATTGTAATATTTATATAATATATTGTGCATTAGTAAATAAAATATATACGTTATATGTGACCCTGGACGACAAAACCAGTCTTAAGTGTCAATTTTTCGAAATTGAGATTTATACATCATCTGAAAGTTGAATAAATAAGCTTTCCATTGATGTATGGTTTGTTAGGATCGGACAATATTTGGCCGAGATACAACTATTTGAAAATCTGGAATCTGAGGGTGCAAAAAAAATCAAAATATTGAGAAAATCACCTTTAAAGTTGTTCAAATGAAGTTCTTAGCAATGCATATTACTAATCAAACATTAAGTTTTGATACATTTACGGTAATAAATTTACAAAATATCTTCAAGGAACATGATCTTTACTTAATATCCTAATGATTTTTGGCATAAAAGAAAAATCAATAATTTTGACCCATACAATGTATTTTTGGCTATTGCTACAAATATACCCCAGCGACTTAAGACTGGTTTTGAGCTCCAGGGTCACATATGTATTTATTAATATCAGTGGTAGGCTATTGTTATATATATACATTTAAAAAAAAAAAAAAATAAAAAAAAAAATTATTTTATTTATTTAATTAACTTTCATTTTGTCCAACATGGAAAAAAGAATAAATAAACGCATTTTAATTCTGTAGCGTTGTACTTCAAATTGAAATGTAATTAAAGTAGTGCGATTAAAATAATTGCACACATGTGTGTTTATTTATAAATATCAGTGATAGGCTATATTTATTTATATATTTTTATTTAGGTGTGCATGTACAGTATGTAACATAAAAAAAGACTTTATTATTTAGAATGCTGTAATTTCAAGATGAAGACTTTGGTCTCACCACAGAACATTTTTGTGAGGGTGTGACTTGCAGAACATGATTTAGCTTATTGAAATGTGTTCTGATTCAGGGGCTTCGGAGCAGACGCTGGGAGTCCTGGGAAGCTCCTGGCCCTCTGCAGGCTCTGGTGAGGAGGGTGTACGTGTCTATGGTGGGTCAGCGGAGGGACCAGACGCTGGTGGCTTTGGGTCGCAGTGGCACAGGGAAGACCACGTCCTGTCAGTCATTTTCCCAGGAGCTGCTGAAACAAGCGGGAACAGCGGGAGGAAGCCTTACCTGTGAGTGCATCCACTTCTGTGTTTGTAGCCCAAAGCTATAGAACGACAGAAAACAAAAGCCCTTGAACGTGAATTTGCACACTGATTAAATTGGCTCATTGGAGCCTCTGGTGGTTACAGGCTCCTATCCTGTAATTACAAGAGCGTCTTCCTCTCACAGTGTGACATGTTTTGCTCACTGAATCTGTGTGAATCTGCTTCTGCTGATGTTAAAAGGTTGAAAACTGTCAAAATAGTCCATCTGCCATCAGTGGTTCAATCTGAATGTTATGAAGCGACGAGAATGACAATATTTTCATTTTGGGTTGGAGTAACCCTTTAAGTGATAGATGAAATGCTATAGCAACAGTTTAGAGGCTATTTAGTGGTGTTTGACATGATTTGTGTGTGTAACTGCAGTAGAGCGGCTCCAGGCAGTGTTTACAGTGCTGCGATCGTTTGGGTGTGTGAGCTCGTCTCACAGCGAGGCCTCGACTCGATTCGCTATGGTTCTCTCACTGGACTTCAACCATGCCGGACTCGCTGCTGCCGCACATCTGCAGGTGCTCCGATCCATCTGTCTATCCATCTGCCCGTACATCTGTCTTTATCTACCCATCAATCTATCTGTCTGTCTGTCTTTTTGTTTGTTTGTTAGTTTGGGGTGGGCTATATTTCCAAAATCTTATATCACGATATGAGGAATTTTGTGTCACAGTAAAGATATATCGCGATATAGTTATTTTTGCTTTAAATAAGGTCTTTTATGAAATTTAAATTGTTGATACCATATAAATTCTTGTCACCAGTGTCAATATCACAAAAAAATTGCCGAAAAAATCAAACAAACTCAAGCTCACTGAAGACAAGTAAACAGTCAACGATTTTAAAAAAAGATTAGGAAACTAATTGCAATCAATAGGACAAAAAAAGTACAGTAGAACAAATAAAAAAGAAATGCTGCATACATTGTATAATGTAATCAAATGTATAAAAACACTGCATTTTCATCACATGTAAATTAAATATACTATATATTTCTTCATATTAAAGTTTCAAAAGTGATTTAGTCAAAGAGCAGTGAGAGATTTTCTCTCTTTTGTTTGATTAACATGAATGACAGACAGCAGGAATATTAGACTGCTGTCACTTTAAGACCTGCCCGGATCCAGTATACTGTTACACGTGTTTTCTTTCTCAGCTGTTCGCTGTCACTTAAGACATAAATTACTGTGTTTACAAGGATACTTGCAGAGATGGGCATTTTGACACATACAAATGTGTGTATTTAACTGTTCGAAGTCTATAAAGCAGCACTATGAGCACCGTCTTCAAGTGCACGTCTTTTTGACAGCGCTCAGAAACAGTCTCTCAGACAGCGCGCACATATAGCCAAATGAGTCATATTTCATTGCTGATTGCATTTCAGCAGCTTAAAATCACCTGTTTTTAAAACCTAATCTATCCATCTTTCTATCTATCATTCTATCTATCGTTCTATCTGTCTGTCTGTCTATCCATCTATCATCCATCAGTCCATCCATCCATCTATCTATCTATCTATCTATCTATCTATCTATCTATCTATCTATCTATCTATCTATCTATCTATCTGTCTGTCTGTCTGTCTGTCTGTCTGTCTGTCTGTCTGTCTGTCTGTCTGTCTGTCTGTCTGTCTGTCTGTCTGTCTGTCTAATTATCCATTTTTCTGTCTAGTCCATCTAACTAATGTTTCCTCTCTCTGTTTCAGACCATGCTGCTGGAGAAATGGAGGGTGTGTCAGAGGCCGGAGGGAGAGAGTAACTTCCTGGTTTTCTCCCAGATGCTCGCAGGCCTCAGCACAGACATGAGGTCAGTTGGGTCCCTGGAGCCCTCTGCGGTCAAACTCAGTAGCATTTGCTTCTTGTATTGTGAAGCCTCCTTCTGGTTTCCTGGCTTCTGTCCTCACAAGCCTGAGTGCAACGTTATTAGACGGCAAAGACAAAGTTACCACGTCATTAAACCCCAGATCATTCACTCTATTGTTAGGGGTTTGTTTTTGGATTCGGTTCCCCTCAGAGGCACGCACAAGCTCTTCAGTGAACGCCGCTTTGGCAGAACGCCTGCTCTTTTCATAGCTTTGCCTTAAAACAAAAGCTCCAGAGAGCTTGGGGGGCAGGATCGTGTCTTATGTCATTTCCTGTTTAAATTTGAGTGTAACTGTCTTGTTTTTAATCACAGGACTGAACTGCAGGTGCACCAGTTAAAGGAACACAACACATTTGGAATTTCATGCCCAAACAAGGTATGAACTGTTTAAAAAAAGCAAAAACGGAAAAGCGTGAGAAAAAAAAAAAAAAGTAAATGTTAAACTAACACGATTAGTGCATCTGCTCTGACATGTTAAGCTTTGGTGCACATGTGGGAAACAAACATTTAAGTCTGGCTTGCAACATTTCCTAATCTTCTTCTCACCACATCTACCCACAATTCCATCCTATAAAGAGAAAAAAGCATAAATTAATTTAAATTAAGATTAAATTTAAACTGAATTACATTAAGTAAATCAGTTTCAATAAAATTATCAAATTAAATGTAACTCAATTTAAATGAAATGTAAATTAAATTAAATTGATAGTTACTTTTAAAGGTACTATATATATATATATATAGCATATATAAGTAATTTTTATTAGTATTATTAAATTTATGTTTTTAATTCAATTAAAAATTCTAATTTCCATTATGGCCCAACAATATATAAAAACTGGATCTACATTCAATTTTATCCACATACATGCAGTATACTAACATAAAGCGATATATACAATATAGCAAATCTCAACTTCTTGATTGTTTATATTGTTGCAAAATGCAAACTATATTATCGGCCAGCTCTAATCTGCTAAATGCGACTTAAAACATTTGTATTGTGAAAAGCGCTATACAAGTAAACTTGATTTTTATATTTAATAACTAAATAATGTATAATTTGTTTTTCATTTTTGGCATTGTTATTAATATAATAGAACTCTGTCCCTAACAAATAAAAAAAAAATGAGACAGACTGGACTTGAACCTGTGTTTCCTGAATGAGCACCAAGGCTCAAAGTGTCTTGCAGATGTGTGCTTTGACTTCAGTTTTTCTTTAATATGTTTTAATAAAACATATTAAATCAGGTGGATGAAAAGCAGAGAGCTTCAGTGGGTTTTGGGAAGCTGCTGGCCGCCATGAACACTTTAGGATTCTCAGCGGATGAGCAGAAGGCCATTTGGCATGTTTTGGCAGGAATCTACCATCTCGGCGTTGCAGGAACATGCAAGGGTAAATCAGGACTAGACTTACAGCTGTATTTTGTCAAGCGAAAAGTATTTGGTGAGACTTTACTCTCTGTTTTTCCGTTCTTGCGTTGCTTCAGTGGGCCGTAAGCAGTTTATGAGTTTTGACAGCGCACAGACGGCCAGCGCCATCCTGGGTTGTGAGGGAGAGGAGCTCCACACTGCCGTCTTCAAACACCACCTGAGGCAGTTACTGCAGAGAGCGACCGGAGGCGTCAGAGAGCGCCGCGCCGCAGAGGAACCAGAGGACGGTCAGAAATACACACTGTACTCTGTTAAAGCCACCAGAATCTGAGAAGATCTCAGCTAAAGTGTGTAGAGAGGAGCTAGAGATAATGTACTGGACACTTATTATATGGATATTTACCAAATAAATTAAATATTGTTCTTATGACGTTTTTATTAAGCAGTTTAGCTTCATTATAAAAAGAAATTGGACCACAGAATGACCATCCAGGTGATCGATAAGAAACAATTATTTCTGAAAGCCACATATTAAAACTTTATAACCACGTTAGAACCAATAATGTTGCTTCTGTTTTATAATATAAAAAGTAATTATATAAATGTATATTTATTTATATGAATTATTTAACGTGTAATTCTAATTCTGGGATATACTTCTATTGAAAAATGTTTTCAGGGTTTGTTGTTGTTGTTGTTTTTTGCTGCTTAACATTTTTGTGGAAATGTGATACATTTTTTCAGCATTCCTAAATGAATAGAAAGTTCAAAAGAACAGCATTTATTTTAAATAAATCTTTGTAACATTATAAATGTATTTACTGTCACTTTTGATCAAATTAATGCATCACTGCTGAATAAAATTATTTCTTTTCTTTCCTTTTTTTTGAATCTTTCTTAGCCCAGACTTCCAAACCTTTAGTTGGTAATGTATCACTGTTTCCACAAAAATATGAAGAAACACAACTGTTTTCAACATTGATAATAATAAAAAAGGATCTTCTGAAGGATCATCTGACATTAATGACGCTGAAAATTCAGCTTTGCATCGCAGAAATAAATTCCATTTTAAAATATATTCAAATAGAAAACAGTGATTTTAAATTGCAATAATATTTCACAATATTACTGTACAATATTATTGTATTTTGATCAAATAAAAGAAGAAACTTCTTTTAAAAAATCATAATTATTCAAAAGCATAAGTTAGCAAAATCATACACAAGCTGCATTTAAGGATGTCCTGTGTGTGTGTTTCAGGTCCGAGACTGAGTGCCGCTCAGTGTGTGGAAGGGATGGCGGCTGGTCTGTACGAGGAGCTCTTCACCTCTATTGTGTCTCTCATCAACAGGTAAACACACTGTTCTGTGGCAGTTCTATCTCTCTAGCTTAGAGTGATCTAGCAGTGTTTCCCAGGCTTTCTCTGGTTGTCTCTCCAGAGCGCTGCACTCTCAGCAGCTGACGCTGGCCTCTGTGATCGTGGTGGACACTCCGGGCCTGAGGAACCCCAGACACAGCGGTGACGACCGGGCCGCCGGCTTCTCTGAGCTCTGTCACAACTACTTACAGGAGAGACTGCTGGAGCATTACTTCAACCACACATTCACACACACGCTGGAGAGATACACACAGGTACACACACCGTCCCCAAACACTACAGAGATACGTTAGATGTTCTAGAGTTATGTCTCAAAAAAATATTATATATGAATATGAACCTTGCTGATTTAATTTAAATTGAATTTCATTTTGTTTAAAAAGTAATATATAAAATAATGTATAAAACAAAACAACATTTCTATGAATATTTACCATCTAAAAATGTTATATCACAATCTCAGACAAATATTGGATGTTTGTTGTTGACAACCACAATCAATTATTTTTAATATGAATATGAAAGTTGCTTTAATTTAATTTAATTTAAAAAAAAATGTAATAATACAAAGTAAAGTATCATTCCTATATATATTTATAACTTTTATTTCTGTGTGTTATACTGCCATTTTTTTATTTGTTCAATAAACTAGATGTAAAAAGGCCATATCTGTCATTTTTTATGGCACCACATAATTCATATTTTTTGGCAGTTTTTTTTGGGGGGGGGGCATTTTTATTAACAACCACAAAAAAATAAAATTTTGATATTGACAACTGCCAAGAAACATTGAGTATAAACCTTGCTAATTTAATTAAATAAATAATATACAAAATAATATATAAAACGACATTCATGTCCATACTTACTCTATAATTTTTATTTCTGTATGTTTTACTGCCATTTTTCTATTTAGTCAATAAATTAAATCTAAAAATGCCATACCTGTTTTTTTTTTGTTTTTTTATCTTTGTGGCCATTTTATTCACAACCTCAAACAAATATTGAGTATTAATATAAAATATTGAATGTGATTAATATAATTAACTTTAATTTTAAATAAGTTTGATTTATTACTTAATTTATTTAAAAAAATAATATAATATATAAAATAATAATGTAATAAATTAATTAATATATAAAATAATAATTAATATAACATTCATATGCATATTCATTTCTCTTTCATTTCTACATGTTTTACTGTCATTTTGTTGTTTGGTCAATAAACTATATTTAAAAAAAAAAAAAAATTTATGCAACTTTTTAGTGTATTTTTGGGCCTCTTCATTTGATACAATAATGGAGAGGTGACAAGAAATGACATTTTTAATTTGAATTTCAGATCATTATTAACTTTCTGAGTAATTTTCACAGGAGGGAGTAGCTGTTGATTTCACAGCCCCTGAGACGAGCCCGTCAGAAGCGGTGTGTGCTGTTGACCAGCCTGGACTGCAGGTATCACTCACTGATCCTCAGCACGCTTCTCACACACGTCAGTCACACATGTAGTTTCACAGCGTGTGTCTGTGTGTGTGTTCTCAGGTTCGAGGGCCAGAAGGCGACTCTCGAGGACTCCTGTGGGTTCTGGATGAAGAGATGATCACTCCGGGCTCCACCGAGAGCACGGTTCTGGAAAGAGTGTGTCAGTACTTCAGCGGCACAGGTACTCCAGCCGGATCCTGACCTGCTGCTTTCGTGTTTTTTGAGATGTTTCCTCAGGTTTCATCTTTCTGCTTGCTTGCCTCTCAGTGCGCCAGTGCGAGCAGCCTCTGCAGTGTGAGATCGCTCACCTGATGGGTTCAGATCCAGTCCGCTATGATCTCTCAGGCTGGTTCGGTCAGGTCCAGAACAACCCGTCTGTCCTTAACGCCAGTTCCCTCCTGCAGAACTCCTCAATGTAAGAGACTGCAGATGATCACAGACTTTTGCACTGCTGTAGATGATCTCTAGAAGATTTTCCTCAGATAATATTCTGAATATTGAAATTGTTAAAGTTATTTGAAAAGTTATTAATGATTTACTAATTATTAGTATTACCAAAATATTCATTATAATATTAAAATATTCATTAATCTCTCCAATTTTATATAAATAAAGGTGCCAAGAAAAAAAGCAGGCATGTTATACCAAAAATGGTAGTAAAACATAAGGAAATACATGTAGATGTTATAAATATGGGTGATTTTTATTTTATTTTATTTTATTTTATTTTATTTTATTTTATTTTATTTTATTTTATTTTATTTTATTTTATTTTATTTTATTTTATTTTATTTTATTTTATTTTATTTTATTTTATTTTATTTTATTTTATTTTATTTTATTATTTTATTTTATTTTATTTCAATGTTTCATTGAGCTTTTCCTTCGATGCACAAGAACTTTTCCTCAAATATAATTCTTAATATTGGATCTTGCAAATTAAAATAAAATGTTAAAGGTATTTCTGAAAGTTATTGATAATTTGACATTATTCATGAGTATTATTCCAATATTAATTATATTAAAATATTGAATATGTTTGGTTCATGTGAACTAATATATATATATATAATAAAATATATTAGAAAATGTGTATTAGAAAATAAAAGTTATGTAATATGTTTTATTTCAAAAAATGAAATAAAATAAATATATTTTATTTTTATTAATATAATTTTTTTTTATTTTACTGTCTGGTGTTTGGTTCATGTGAATTAGTATGACAACAGTGCGTCCTTAACCACAGAAGTGACGTTTATGACATATAATTAGCATTTTTGCATTCTTCCACATCTTATTTAATATAGTATAATGCATTTCTCACAGCTGCTTGTCGCTGAATAAATTGCTGATGAAAATGCATCTCACATTCTACGCGTCTTCGTCTACAGCAGACAAACGCAAGTGCTGTGTGTGTTCAGTTTTGGTGATAAATCAAATTCAAAAACACAGTGAAACTGGTGTCTTGTCCTTTTGAACTGTTACCTAGCAACAGGAATAAACATCTGCTAGTGCTCACAATGGTATTCACGCTGATGACGCAAACATGCCACAATAAAGACAAGTGTGAATACAGACGGCATCAGTGTGAGGGCTACCATGAGCTTGGTGTCGACAACTTTTGGAAAAAAGTCCTTGTTTGCTTTCAATTTTTGTTCTTTTTCATTTGTGCTAAAAATGCACAGCAAGCGATGAAAATAATTCTGCTCACTAAACACAGATCCTCTGTAGAAATACAACATACAACATTAATACTGTTGTAGTTTATGTGTGCAAACCATGCCAGATTGCTTTCATAACAGCTGTAAACCACACTGGAGTACACGTGAACTTAAAACTAATTCTGTTGTTTAATTTAATAATTCAAAAACAACAACAAATTTTTTAATTAAAATAAAATTATAAAATTAAATAAAATACATATAACCACCTATATTTATAACTAATATATAACTTACTTTTTTTTCAGCATTTTAATTTGCTAAGTTCAATATTCAGATGTTTGTTTGAGCAAAAGCTTTAATATGAAAGTGTCCATTGCGTTGTATTACATACATTAAATTTAAGAAAATTACCACCCATATTTATAAATTCTACCATTTTGCTTTTTGTTCTGCAAACTATATCTAGAGATGATTTAAAACAAATTCAACTTGTTTAATCAAATTAAAAAAAAAATTTTTTAATTAAGATTATTAAAAAAATATATTGTATAACATGCATTTTGATATTTGTTCTCTAAACTATATCTAGCGAGGCCATACCTTGCACCATATACTACTTCTTTGGCACATTTATTATAGAGAGATATATAATAAGAGAGATGTAACAGGAAATCAACATTTTATTAATATTAATGACTTTTACGTTATCACTAATGTAGTAAGTCTTGTGTACAAAACACACCAGTGTTCTTTCATACTAGTTGTAAACTGGACAGGAATAAACATTAATTTGAAAAAAAAATGGTTAAAGATTTATAATTTCATTAATATTGCCAATTTTCTATGCTTTTAAACTATGTCTGGAAATGCTATATCTGTTTTTCTTTTTTTATTGCACCACATGCTTTTTTTTGCCACTTTTATTGATATAATAATAGAGAGATGACAGTAAATTCACTTTTTATTAATACTAATGACTTTTATTTCATCAATCCTGTAGTTCATGTGTACTAAACATGCCACATGGCTTTCATACCATTTGTAAACCTCACTGGAGTACACATGAACTTGAAAAAAATGCTTCCTAACCAATTAAAAACAAACCGAATTATGAAGTCAAACGGATGTGGGTTAATTCTAAAAACTCCCTAATTCTCTTCTCCTTCTCTCTCTCTTGTTCCTCTTCTCAGTGGAGCGGTGAAGGCCCTGTTCAGTGGGCGGGCGTCTGTGCCGCCTCTGTGCCGGGGTTTGGGTGGCGTGGAGGGTGGCTCTCAGCGCTCTCTGGAGAGATGCGGCACGGTGCGGAAGACTCTGAGCGGCGGGATGGCGGCCCTCAGGAGACATTCGCAGTGCATCGCCGTCAAACTGCAGGCGGTGAGAAACAAATGAGCCATTAGGAAGCCGTTTCCATCTGCCTTTTGTCTGTAAATCCTCTTGACTCTTTCCGTGACTCTCTCTCTCTGAGCAGGATGCCCTGGTGAATCTGATTCGGCGAGCGCGGCCGGTCTTCCTGCAGTGTTTGAGTGTGAAGACAGATGGCTGTGGCTTTGATGTCCCAGCACTGCGTGTACAGCTGCACTCCACACACCTGCTGCCGGCGCTGCAGCTGTACCGAACAGGTCACTCACACACTCACACTCACACTCACACTCACTCACACATACACACACACACTCACACTCACTCACACATACACACACACACACACACACACACACACACACACTCACACTCACACACACACACACACACACACACACTCTCACACACACACACACACACACACACTCTTACTCACTCATGCATGTTTGTTTCTTATCATGTATGGGACTCTAATGACTTCTGTTGTACTTCATTAAAGCGAATTAGTTGCCAGTATCTCTATATCTCTTTGTTTGCTGAGAAGTGACTCACCCTCAGGCCTTCCAAGCTGTAGATTAGTTTGTTTTTTCATCAAAACAGATTTGGAGAAATTCAGCAGCTAGCACTTGTTCACCAGTGGATGCTCTGCAGTGAATGGGTGCCGTCAGAATGAGAGTCCAAACAGCTGATAAAAACATCACAATAATCCACACCACTCCAGTCCATCAATTAATGTCTATTGAAGTGAAAAGCTGCATGTTTGTAAGAAACAAATCCATCATTAAGGCGTATTTAACTTTAAAACGTTGCTTTTGGCCAAAATACAAGTCCATAAAAAATGAGTCTTCCCCCAGTGAAAAGTCCATCCCCTGTTGTCCTCTCACATCAAAATACACCGACGTATTTGTTTAGAGCTGTATAGCAACATGGTTTTCGCTTTTGCTAAACAGTACTTGATCTGTGCATATTAATCTTCTGATTCAGATGAGCCGACTTTTCACTGAAGAAAGCAAAATTATAGAGAATGGATTTGATTGTTACAAGCACACAACTTTTTACTTCACAAGACATTAACTGATGGACTGGAGTGGTGTGGATTATTGTGATGTTTTTATCAGCTGTTTGGACTCTCATTCTGACGGCACCCATTCACTGCAGAGGATCCATGGTGAGCAAGTGATGTAATGCTACATTTCTCCAAATCTTTTCTGATGAAGAAACAAACTCATCTAGATATTGGATGGCCTGAGGGTGAATACATTTTCTGCAAATTTTCAGTTTTGGGTGAACTACTCCTTTAAGATTGGAGATTTTAACCACTTGTGGTAAAGTCATGATTAATTGCTCAGGTTGTATGCTGCATCTCAAACAGTTGAGTTCTCCTCGTAAAAACCAAAATCAGGTCCCATATTGTGTAGTCATCTAGTAACAAATGTCCTTTCAAAGACAGCAAGCTCTGTGTCTGTGTCTGTGTGTTGCAGGCTACCCTGAGCACATGTCCCTGGGTGATTTCCGCTGTCGTTTTCAGGCCCTCTCTGCTCCCATAATGAAGCGATACGGTTCTGTCTTCATTACCCCAGACGAGAGGAAGGTCTGGACGTCCTGAATCACCACGGCACACACGCGCCTCATTACCCTCTGTTAAAATGTCATTTATTTTTAATGATGTAAAATGATGATGTTATTTATTTCCCTGTTTATTAACTTGTTTATTGATTAGCCAGTTTTTGCTTGAACAGCCCTCATTGATTCAGGGAGCTGCTGTTCCAAAAGTAGGCCTGAGCTCTGTCTGTTTGTGTTTGCATCCCTTTATATCAGGCTGTAGAGGAATTATTGATTGATCTGGATTTGGACAAGAAAAGCATTGTTTTAGGAGCGAGCAGGGTGAGCAAAAGTCATCCATCTATCTATCTATCTATCTATCTGTCTATCTGTCTGTCTGTTGTTCTATCTATCTACAACCCGAATTCCGGAAATGTTGGGACGTTTTTTAAATTTGAATAAAATGAAAACTAAAAGACTTTCAAATCACATGAGCCAATATTTCATTCACAATAGAACATAGAGAAACCAACAAATGTTTAAATGGAGAAATTTTACACTTTTATCCACTAAATGAGCTCATTTCAAATTTGATGCCTGCTACAGGTCTCAAAAAAGTTGGCACGGGGGCAACAAAGGGCTGAAAAAGCAAGAATTTTTGAAAAGTTTCAGCCTGGAGAACATCTAGCAACTAATTAATTGACATCAGGTCTGTAACATGATTAGCTATAAAAGGGATGTCTTAGAGAGGCAGAGTCTCTCAGAAGTAAAGATGGGCAGAGGCTCTCCAATCTGTGAAAGAGTGCGTAAAAAGATTGTGGAGTACTTTAAAAACATCGTTCCTCAACGTCAAATTGCAAAGGCATTGCGAATCTCATCATCTACAGTGCATAACATCATCAAAAGATTCAGAGAAACTGGAGACATCTCTGTGTTTAAGGGACAAGGCCGAAGACCTTTGTTGGATGCCTGTGGTCTTCGGGCCCTCAGACGACACTGCATCACTCATCGGCATGATTCTGTCATTGACATTACTAAATGGGCCCAGGAATACTTCCAGAAACCACTGTCGGTAAACACAATCCGCTGTGCCATCTGCAGATGCCAACTAAAGCTCTATCATGCAGAAAGGAAGCCACATGTGAACATGGTCCAGAAGCGCCGTCGTGTCCTGTGGGCCAAGGCTGATTTAAACTGGACTGTTTCAAAGTGGAAAAGTGTTCTATGGTCAGACGAGTCCAAATTTGACATTCTTGTTGGAAATCACAGACGCTGTGTCCTCCGGGCTAAAGAAGAGGGAGATCTTCCAGCGTGTTATCAGCATTCAGTTCAAAAGCCAGCATCTCTGATGGTATGGGGTGCATAAGTGCATACGGTATGGGCAGCTTGCATGTTTTGGAAGGCACTATGAATGCTGAAAGGTATATAAAGGTTTTAGAGCAACAGATGCTCCCCTCCAGACGACGTGTATTTCAGCAGGACAATGCAGAACCACATACTGCAGCTATCACAACAGCATGGCTTCGTAGTAGAAGAGTCCAGGTGCTGAATTGGTCTGCCTGCAGTCCAGATCTTTCACCTATAGAGAACATTTGGCGCATCATTAAACGAAAAATACATCAAAGACGACCACAAACTCTTCAGCAGCTGGAAACCTATATCAGGCAAGAATGGGACCAAATTCCAACACCAAAACTCCAGAAACTCATAACCTCGATGCCCAGACATCTTCAAACTGTTTTGAAAAGAAGAGGAGATGCTACACCATGGTAAACATGCCCCCGTCACAACTATTTTGAGACCTGTAGCAGGCATCAAATTTGAAATGAGCTCATTTTGTGCATAAAATTGTAAAATTTCTCCATTTAAACATTTGTTATTTTCTCTATGTTCTATTGTGAATAAAATATTGGCTCATGTGATTTGAAAGTCTTTTAGTTTTCATTTTATTCAAATTTAAATGTCCCAACACTTCCGGAATTCAGGTTCTATCTATCTATGTATCGATCTATCTATCTGTCTATCGTTCTGTCTGTCATTGTATCATTCTATCTATCTATGTATAATAATCAAGATATATCTGTAACATACACAGGTTTTATTTTATCCTTCACTTCTGAAGTTTTCAGGTCATTCTCACTCTGATGTGTGTGTTTATGAAGGTGTTTATGAAGCGTGGTGTCCTGAGGTCTTTAGATCAGCAGAGAGATCAGTTGTTGAGTGGCTGGCTGGTGCAGCTTCAGGCGTCCTGTCTGGGTCATTTGGGCCGCCAGAAATACCGCCGTATGAAGGTGAGTCTTTTTTTGTCCTCTGCTGGAACAGCCAATGTTTATAGACCTGCAGATATGGGCCCAGAGATGACTCTCTGTAGTGATGTGTCTCTTTATAGGGACCCAATGTTCAGTGAGAGTAAGTAAAATGGACAATCAAACTAAATTATGACATCTCTGCTGCAATATTACTTGATTAAATTCAGGGGGGAAATTAAATTCTTGGAAAGGTGTAAAATATGGCTTTTAATGGGCTTTAGTAATAGTGCTACAGTCTTGTGTATAGTTGTGTCAGTCTGGGTCTGATACAGCGTCTAATGTGAGTGCTGATCTGGGATCAGGTTCAGCAGATGGCCGTGAGCTGTATTCAGAGAAATGTGCGAGTTCTCACCGCAGTGGCCCGCTGGAGCTGGTGGAAGCTGCTGTGCAGAGTGCGCCCCCTTCTGGATGTCAACATGGATGACCAGCGACTCAGATCTAAAGAGGTACTGACACATTCACAAAGGACATGTTCCTATTATACATCATATTTAAACCACTAAATAATCAAGCTGTCCAGTAATCATCTGTACAATGACAGTTGTGTAGTTAAAGTGCATATGTGCAACAAAAATGAAAAATATATTTCTATGTGCAATTAATTGTCATAATTTTACTTAATTTCTTTATTTTTATTTTTTATGTTTTTTGTTATCTATCTATCTATCTATCTATCTATCTATCTATCTATCTATCTATCTATCTATCTATCTATCTATCTATCTATCTATCTATCTATCTATCTATCTATCTATCTGTCTGTCTGTCTGTCTGTCTGTCTGTCTGTCTGTTCTATCTATCTATCTATCTATCTATCTATCTATCTATCTATCTATCTATCTATCTATCTATCTGTCTATCTGTCTATCTGTCTATCTGTCTGTCTGTCTGTCTGTCTGTCTGTCTATCTATCTATCTGTCTGTCTGTCTGTTGTTCTATCTATCTATCTATCTATCTATCTATCTATCTGTCTGTCTGTCTGTCTGTCTGTCTGTCTGTCTGTCTGTCTGTCTGTCTGTCTGTCTGTCTGTCTGTCTGTCTGTTGTTCTATCTATCTATCTATCTATCTATCTATCTATCTATCTATCTATCTATCTATCTATCTATCTATCTGTCTATCTGTCTATCTGTCTATCTGTCTGTCTGTCTGTCTGTCTGTCTGTCTATCCATCTATCCGTCTGTCTGTCTGTTGTTCTATCTATCTATCTATCTATCTATCTATCTATCTATCTATCTATCTATCTATCTATCTATCTATCTATCTATCTATCTATCTATCTATCTATCTATCTATCTATCTATCTATCTATCTGTCTGTCTGTCTGTCTGTCTGTCTGTCTGTCTGTCTGTCTGTCTGTCTGTCTGTCTGTCTGTCTGTCTGTCTATCCGTCTGTGTCTGCTTGTCTGTCTGTCTAGACTGTGATGTTGTTTATCAGATTTGTTTCACTCTATTGTAATTGTATCACATTCTGCTGTTCAGGATGAGATCACTGCTCTTAGGAGACGTCTGGAAAAGTCAGAGAAAGAACGAAATGAGCTGCGTCAGACTGCAGACAACCTGGAGACCAAGGTATGTGTTTGTGCCGTGCCAGCAGAGCCACATATGAAATTATACTGTTAGATCAGAAATCTCAAAATCAAATTTTCTAGCAGTCGGTGTTCAGAATGATGGATGGAGTCTGGTTATGAATTCTCATCACTGAAAGCATATTAACACAAACTCGCTTGTGATCGGCTCATGAAGTGCTGATCTCTGTCATATGACTGCCGCTGATGAATGAACAGCTCTTCTGCTGGGACATTGACAGATGATGGTGCGTGTGTGTGTGTGTGCAGGTTACGGCTGTTGTATCTGAATTAAGTGATGAGAGGTTCAGAGGGGAGGCCATGAGTCAAGCTCTAGACACTGAGCGCACGGAGAGACTGCGCCTCGCTAAAGAGAACAAGGAACTGCAGGTACAGCCCACCCATCATTTGTCTCCATATCTCTCTTTCTAATTGGTGAAATTGCATCACAAACTATCCATGATGTGTCCACGTGATGAGTTATAATGGCAACATTCAGAATATCATGCTACTCTTATTAGTTCTGCATCACAGTATGTTTACAGTGCACAATAAGCACATTTTCTTGATCTGTACATAAAAAAATGTATAAAAAATGCAAATTAACCCACTTTTAGATAACTTTTTAGATAACACATACCAAAAATAATAGGGTTGCATACAGTATATTTACTCCATATCAAAATGTATCTATCTAGATGCACTGAACAAAATTATAAACGCAACACTTTTGTTTTTGCCCCCAGTTTTCATGAGCTGAACTCAAAGATCTAAGACTTTTTCTATGTACACAAAAGGCCTATTTTTCTCAAATATTGTTTACAAATCTGTCTAAATCTGTGTTAGTGAGCACTTCTCCTTTGCCGAGATAATCCATCCACCTCACAGGTGTGGCATATCAAGATGCTGATTAGACAGCATGATTATTGCACAGGTGTGCCTTCGGCTGGCCACAATAAAAGGCCACTCTGAAATGTGCAGTTTTATCACACAGCACAATGCCACAGATGTCACAAGTTTTGAGGGAGCGCGCAATTGGCATGCTGACTGCAGGAATGTCCACCAGAGCAGTTGCCCGAATGTCCATTTCTCTACCATAAGCCGTCTCCAAAGGCGTTTCAGAGAATTTGGCAGTACATCCAACCGGCCTCACAACCGCAGATCATGTGTAACCACACCAGCCCAGGACCTCCACATCCAGCATCTTCACCTCCAAGATCGTCTGAGACCAGCCACCCGGACAGCTGCTGCAACAATCGGTTTGCATAACCAAAGAATTTCTGCACAAACTGTCAGAAACCGTCTCAGGGAAGCTCATCTGCATGCTCGTCGTCCTCATCGGGGTCTCGACCTGACTGCAGTTCGTCGTCGTAACCGACTTGAGTGGGCAAAAGCTCACATTCGATTGCGTCTGACACTTTGGAGAGGTGTGCTCTTCACGGATGAATCCCGGTTTTCACTGTACAGGGCAGATGGCAGACAGCGTGTATGGCATCGTGTGGGTGAGCGGTTTGCTGATGTCAGCGTTGTGGATCGAGTGGCCCATGGTGGCGGTGGGGTTATGGTATGGGCATGCGTATGTTATGGACAACGAACACAGGTGCATTTTATTGATTCCCCTGTGCAATAATCATGCTGTCTAATCAGCATCTTGATATGCCACACCTGTGAGGTGGATGGAGTATCTCGGCAAAGGAGAAGTGCTCACTAACACAGATTTACATATTTGTGAACAATATTTGAGAGAAATAGGCCTTTTGTGTACATAGAAAAAGTCTTAGATCTTTGAGTTCAGCTCATGAAAAATGGGGGCAAAAACAAAGTGTTGCGTTTATAATTTTGTTCAGTGTAGATAGATGATAGGTAGATAAACGTTTTTTTAAATTTGAATAAAATGAAAACTAAAAGACTTTCAAATCACATGAGCCAATATTTTATTAGCAATAGAACATAGAGAATATAACAAATGTTCAAACTGAGAAATTTTACACTTTTATCCAGTAAATGAGCTCATTTCAAATTTGATGCCTGCTACAGGTTTCAAAAAAGTTGGCACGGGGGCAACAAAGGGCTGAAAAAGCAAGATATTTTGAAAAGATTCAGCTGGGAGAACATCTAGCAATTAATTAAGTTAATTGACATTAGGTCTGTAACATGATTAGCCAGAGTCTCTCAGAAGTAAAGATGGGCAGAGGCTCTCCAATCTGTGTAAAGTGGAATACTTTAAAAACAACGTTCCTCAATGTCAAATTGCAAAGGATTTGCAAATCTCTTCATCTACAGTGCATAACATCATCAAAAGATTCAGAGAAACTGGAGAAATCTCTGTGCGTAAGGGACAAGGCCGAAGACCTTTGTTGGATGCCCGTGGTCTTCAGGCCCTCAGACGACACTGCATCACTCATCGGCAGGATTCTGTCATTGACATTACTAAATGGGCCCAGGAATACTTCCAGAAACCACTGTCGGTAAATACAATCCGCCGTGCCATCTGCAAATGCCAACTAAAGCTCTATCAGGCAGAAAGGAAGCCATATGTGAACATGGTCCAGAAGCGCCGTCGTGTCCTGTGGGCCAAGGCTCATTTAAAATGGACTGTTTCAAAGTGAAAAAGTGTTCTATGGTCAGACGAGTCCAAATTTGACATTCTTGTTGGAAATCACAGACCTCCGGGCTAAAGAAGAGGGAGCACTTCCAGCATGTTATCAGCGTTCAGTTCAAAAGCCAGCATCTCTGATGGTATGGGGGTGCATAAGTGCATACGGTATGGGCAGCTTGCAACTCTTCAGCAGCTGGAAACCTATATCAGGCAAGAATGGGACCTAATTCCAACACCAAAACTCCAGAAACTCATAACCTCGATGTCCAGACGTCTTCAAACTGTTGAAAAGTAGAGAGATGCTACACCATGGTAAACATGCCCCGTCCCAACTATTCTGAGACCTGTAGCAGGCATCAAATTTGAAATGAGCTCATTTTGTGCTTAAAATTTTAAAATTCTCAGTTTAAACATTTGCTATAGAGATGTGGCCGAATAGCGAATCCGTATTCGGAAAGGCACGGAAAAAGAATAATGCATTCTACGGAGCCACAAAAGGGACATGGCTAGCCGCTTTGCAGATCCTGATCTTGTGAAATGTGTCGTAAGTAGTGCCGCTCCGTAGTACATGGCTGTGTGTGATCGCGAATTTCAAAAGTGAAACTAAAAGGCAAACGCGCATTCATAAGTGATTTCAATGTCCCGCGTATTAATAACGGCTCCCTGAAAGCACTGAAATATATTGTTCTCGTATATCTCCTATTTATTCCCTTTACGGTTGCCATAGTACACATCATTACCTTTCCGAATACCGGATTCGGGCACATCCCTAATTTGCTATGTTATATATTTTCTATTGTGAATAAAATATTGACTCATGTGACTTGACATTTTATTCTAATTATAAAAAGTCCCAACGTTTCAGGAATTCGGGTTATAGATAGATAGATAGATAGATAGATAGATAGATAGATAGATATAGATTTTTTTGTTTATTTTATAGTATTTTATAGTTTATTTTTGATATTTTTTGTTTGCATTTTAATTTTAATTTAGGTTTAAATTTTTTTGTTAGTTTTTTTAATATGTATATAGTTTTTATTCATTTTAATTTTTATTTCATGTTTGGTTATTTTAGTACATCATTAAACTAAATGAAAAGATAGATATATTTTCAATTACTTTCTTCTATTTCAATGAACAAACATGTTTTTTTTGTGTGTGTGATTTTAATAATAGCCCTGGCTCAACCTGACTTGCCAATAACCATAGGAAAAAAGGCAAAATTTGCATGGCACTTGTATAATTAACAACTCTTAATATTTCTGCCAGATGAAGATATGCTATATCAATTTCAGCCACTTGGTTTCAGTTTTATATCCTGTGTCCCTACTATTATAAAAAATGTGAAACGTAATTTACATTATACAAAGATATACAAAGAACAAGAATATACAAAGACCTTTTCTTTTGACAGTCCACATAAATAATGAGTCGAGAAAGAGATGAATCATTAAAAATTGTGGCTGGTTCAAAAATTACTGGTTCATTTGTCACACTAGAAATGTAAGGTCAAGTCGAGGGCAATGCATTGTGGAATACAGTACTAATATTTTATTGTATATTGCACATTTCAGCAAATTTAGTACTGTAGGTAATATATTCCATGCATATAGAAAATTTGCATATTTTGCACATTATACAATGCAGAAAAAGTATGATTAGTATGCTTTTCCAAACATAGACTGTCATATTGTCCCAAACGCCTCACCGCTGTGTCTCCTGTTGAATTATGGGTCTCAGGCCCGTGTGTTTATTCTGTGCTGTGTCTCAGAGTCGTGTGGACCAGAGTAAAGGGTCTTTGGAGGCCCTCGAGAGGCAGTTAGAGGAAGAAAAACAGAAAGTCAAGAATAAAGAAGCTCTCAGTGGAGTGGCGACAGGTAAGACAGGCTTCAGCATAGATGCAATCAATCATGCTGGTGAAGAAAGATAATGACTGTTTGCGTGGGTGTGTGTGAATCCTGCATGTGCACGCAGAAAGTGAGCTGCAGCTGCAGCTGGAATGTGCGCAGACGGAGGTGGAGTTCCTGCGCAGGCGCCTGCGGCAGTCTGAGGAAAGACTGGAGGGTGAGAAAGAGGCCCGTCAGCTGCTGGATACAAAGGTATTAATGTTAAGTATTATATTAATTATGACCTTAAAGAGACACCTTGTAGTATTAGTCAAGGTTTCTTGCACCAAACACTCAATTTTAGTTTTCATAAATGTCTTGATTAGTTTTGTTATAGTTAACTTCAACATTTAAATTTTCAGTGATTGAAATGAAGTTAAAAGAAAATATACATATTAGATAAAAACTTGAATTTGGAAAGGCTTAAATGATAATCAGAAATATTGCTTTGGCAACTAACAAAAAACAAAAATGTAGTTTGTTGAAGAACTAAAATGACCTGACCTGAAATAAATATAAAGCTATATATATATATATATATATATATATACAGTGGGTACGGAAAGTATTCAGACCCCCTTAAATTTTTCACTCTTTGTTATATTGCAGCCATTTGCTAAAATCATTTAAGTTCATTTTTTTCCTCATTAATGTACACACAGCACCCCATATTGACAGAAAAACACAGAATTGTTGACATTTTTGCAGAATTATTAAAAAAGAAAAACTGAAATATCACATGGTCCTAAGTATTCAGACCCTTTGCTGTGACACTCATATATTTAACTCAGGTGCTGTCCATTTCTTCTGATCATCCTTGAGATGGTTCTACACCTTCATTTGAGTCCAGCTGTGTTTGATTATACTGATTGGACTTGATTAGGAAAGCCACACACCTGTCTATATAAGACCTTACAGCTCACAGTGCATGTCAGAGCAAATGAGAATCATGAGGTCAAAGGAACTGCCTGAAGAGCTCAGAGACAGAATTGTGGCAAGGCACAGATCTGGCCAAGGTTACAAAAACATTTCTGCTGCACTTAAGGTTCCTAAGAGCACAGTGGCCTCCATAATCCTTAAATGGAAGACGTTTGGGACGACCAGAACCCTTCCTAGAGCTGGCCGTCCGGCCAAACTGAGCTATCGGGGGAGAAGAGCCTTGGTGAGAGAGGTAAAGAAGAACCCAAAGATCACTGTGGCTGAGCTCCAGAGATGCAGTCGGGAGATGGGAGAAAGTTGTAGAAAGTCAACCATCACTGCAGCCCTCCACCAGTCGGGGCTTTATGGCAGAGTGGCCCGACGGAAGCCTCTCCTCAGTGCAAGACACATGAAAGCCCGCATGGAGTTTGCTAAAAAACACCTGAATAAGATTCTCTGGTCTGATGAGACCAAGATAGAACTTTTTGGCCTTAATTCTAAGCGGTATGTGTGGAGAAAACCAGGCACTGCTCATCACCTGTCCAATACAGTCCCAACAGTGAAGCATGGTGGTGGCAGCATCATGCTGTGGGGGTGTTTTTCAGCTGCAGGGACAGGACGACTGGTTGCAATCGAGGGAAAGATGAATGCGGCCAAGTACAGGGATATCCTGGACGAAAACCTTCTCCAGAGTGCTCAGGACCTCAGACTGGGCCAAGGTTTACCTTCCAACAAGACAATGACCCTAAGCACACAGCTAAAATAACGAAGGAGTGGCTTCACAACAACTCCGTGACTGTTCTTGAATGGCCCAGCCAGAGCCCTGACTTAAACCCAATTGAGCATCTCTGGAGAGACCTAAAAATGCTGTCCACCAACGCTTTACCATCCAACCTGACAGAACTGGAGAGGATCTGCAAGGAGGAATGGCAGAGGATCCCCAAATCCAGGTGTGAAAAACTTGTTGCATCTTTCCCAAAAAGACTCGTGGCTGTATTAGATCAAAAGGGTGCTTCTACTAAATACTGAGCAAAGGGTCTGAATACTTAGGACCATGTGATATTTCAGTTTTTCTTTTTTAATAAATCTGCAAAAATGTCAACAATTCTGTGTTTTTCTGTCAATATGGGGTGCTGTGTGTACATTAATGAGGAAAAAAATGAACTTAAAAATGATTTTAGCAAATGGCTGCAATATAACAAAGAGTGAAAAATTTAAGGGGGTCTGAATACTTTCCGTACCCACTGTATATATATATATATATATATATATAAATGACAAAAGCACAAAAAAATTAAACTAAAATGAAAACTAAAAATAAAAAATGAAAGTTAGATCAAATTATTATTAATATTGTAGAATTTTAAATATTAATAATATTAATACTAAAATAACACTAAAGTCGGATTTTGTATACAATATAAAACAAATAAAAGTCTTCACCACACACACACACACACACACACACAAATCTATATTTCTTTCATTATTGCCCAAGAAAAAGAAACAGCTTATTTAACATGTAGTGGGGCATGTTGTCACACAATATAAGGTACAATTAGTTTTTTTGTTTTTTTATTATGAATTATCTACAGTTAAAAAGCTGTCTTCAGAGCATCAGTAATTTAATGTGCATTATAGAATATAAAGGCTTTTAAATAAAATATTCAATTATGAAATGATAAAATTACAGTTCCTGAAACAACAAAAATGTAAAATACTAAATAATAAAATGTAATTAATTTTTATTGTATAGATTAAAAAGCATAAAATATGTGTTTGTGGTTTTAAAACAATAAAATATGAATTTGAAATAAATATATTTTATTTATAAATATAGAAATAAATATTAAATATAAATATAATAAAAAATACAGCATTATTATTTATTATTATTAATTCACAAACATTATAAGCTACTGTTAAGAGAACACAAGCATTTATGAAACTAGACTAAAAAGTGTATAGTTACTGAAATGTAGTCCTTCTGACAACTAGACTCTGTGTATGCCATTTATTTAACACTGACCAAGTCCTTATATGAACAATCCTGTTTGATTTGTTCTGCAGATAATGACATGCTGAATATATTAAGAGCTCAGATATAAAACATTACAGATGAAATGTTTGTCATGTGCACTGCACTGAAAAACCCTGTCATGTCCAGTGGGCGGCACATGGTCCCTTCCTGATGATCTTTGTCTCTCTATCTCCCCCGTGTGGCAGGTCCAGGAACTGCAGTCTCAGCTTGATCAATCCAAACGCTCAGTGACAGAGCTAAAACGCCACTGCCGGCGGTTGACCTCTGACCTTCAGGATGCCCGAGTGCTGACAGACAGCCTGCAGGGCCGCGCTCACGAGCTGGACAGGAAACAGAGGAGGTCTGTCTCATTTACATATAATTCATTAATATTCAGTGCCAAGCTCACTGGTTGCTTGAATATGCATTCTCAAGCCCTCTGTCTGGTCTGTGTGTGTGTGTGTGTGTGTGTGTGTGTGTGTGTGTTTGTAGGTTTGACAGCGAACTGACCCAGGCACTGGAAGAGGCTGATAATGAGAGGGAGCAGAAGGATAGAGCCATCCAGGAGAATACCGCCCTCGGTGCAGAGATCTTCACCCTTCGCAAGACGCTCAAGGTACGGGCTGAGGTCAAAGGTCAAGTGTCCACCATCTGTGATCGTGCCCATGTACTCCAGGTGTCCTCTGTCAGTAAACTGAACGAGTCCCCAGAGATCCCAAATATGCAGAGGAGAAAAGTTCTGCTTTGAGTTCATCAGATTATGTAACTTTACAGTGTCATTATAGGAAAATGAATGAATGTGTGAAGTTTATACTGCTTTGATAGAGGTCAGAGGTCAATACATGGGAAATACACATGCACACATTTATATCTACATTATGCATTCTTGTATTTGAATATGATGTGTTTTTATGTGTTGGGATGACTGTTTGTGATTGTAATTGTTTGTTTTTTGGTGCATTGTGTGTGTATTTGCTGTTGTGTTTATGTGCACTGTTTGTGCTTGTTTGTATAATTGGGTGTTTGTATACATGTGTTTATGCATGGTTATGTGTCTGTGATTGTTTTGGTTTTTTTTGCATCATTGTGCAATTTTTGCTTGTGTGCATTTGCTTTTGTGTGTTTGTCTGTTGTATGTATCTATGTTTTTTATTAATTGTGTGTTTGTGCAATATTTTGTGTGTGTTTGATTGTTTTGATTGTTTACTAATGTGTCTGTGATTGTTTTTTTGTGCGTTGTTGTGTGTATTTGCTTTCGAGTTTATTGTTTTGTGTGTTTTTGCATTGTGATTGTATATTTTTTGTGTAAGTTTGCATGCATATATGAGCGTGTTTGTGTGTTTGTTCTGTATGTGGTTTTTTTATGCTGTTTGTACTGTTTGTGCTTGTTTGTATAATTGGGTGTTTGTATACATGTGTTTATGCATGGTTATGTGTCTGTGATTGTGCATTGTGTTTGTGCAATTTTTATTTGTATATTTGCTTTTGAGTTTGTGTTTATGATATGCTTGTTTGTATAATCGTTTGTGTATGTATGTGTGTATAAGCATGCATGTTTATGTGCGTTATATGTATTGATGTTGTGTTTGTATGATTTTGTGTGTGTGATATTTGTCTGGTATGTGTTTTTGCTCCTGCATGTGCGCTTGAAGTTTTATGTATTTATGTTTACACAGTGTGTGTATGATTATGTTTGTGTGTTTCAGGAGAGTCAGGTGGAGGTCACGCACCTGCAGCAGCAGAAGGAGGAACTGTGTGCTCAGATCCGTGACCTGAGCATCCCGCTCCACCTCACCTCTGACTCTATCCCTGAACTGAAGAAGAAGCTCCGTGAGCTGGAGACCAGAGACAAGGAGCGCTCAGAGGAGATCAGCCAGATGACTGCCAGAATCAAACAGCAGGAGCAGGTACAGTAATGCAAGAACATTTGACCTACTGAAAAGGTTATGACATAATAGCCATGAGCACATTGACATGTGACTGCCCATATTTACATAAGTCTTGAAGACGCAGAAACACAAACAGACCATCTGAACTTGTTCTGCACAGATGCACCTGCGCTTTGAGATGGAGATGGAGAGGATGAAGCAGATCCATCAGAAGGAGCTGGAGGACAAGGATGAGGAACTGGAGGACGTGCAAAAGTCCTCACAGAGGCGGGTGAGGGACGCAGAATGAATTACAGCTCGACAGACCACCTTACAACCCTGTCTCAAACATCCTTTCCTGTCTGCCTCTGTGTGTGTGTGTGTGTGTGTGCAGCTCCGACAGCTGGAGATGCAACTGGAACAGGAATATGAGGAAAAACAGATGGTGGTTCATGAGAAGCATGACTTAGAGGGGCTGATTGCCACACTGTGTGAACAGGTAACACACGCACATACACACACAAAAAAACCCATTAATTAAAAAACATTGTAAATACAAAGTGTAAACATTGTATGTAACATTATATATGTGTATATATATATATATATGTGTGTGTGTGTGTGTACATATATTATATGAAATGTTATCATAGATATCAAGATTTAAAACATTTGCTTGCACACACTGTAAACAACCTCTGTAAGTTTCATAGCATTCCAGGCGTGATATTTATTAAATACAGTATGTGGGTCATTTGGTTAGACGCGCTGCTTGATAGATCCCAGAGTTATAGTCACATCAGGGCTTATGAGGATCTGTAAAGCTGTCACGTTCCTCTCTGATCTGATATAAGAGCACTATAGACTGCCCAGCTCTGAATCTACACGTCTCTTCCCTCATCTGTCAGTGCTCTTCATTACAGTTTGTTTGTGGGAATATTAAAGCTCAGCAAACATTCTCAACTTCATTTGTATTAACAACTTAACATCAGCATGAAATTATATTAGTAACCCCATTTTACTTCTAAAAAGTGACATACTTCAGAGAAAAATCTGTAGGGCAGGGCTTGGTTTTATCCTTCAGCAAGTGACTGGGTGCTAAAACTGGGACAGGGTCAAAAACTATGAGGAATTGGTGGCATCAGGACCAAAGGAAATTCATTTATATATATATATATATATATATATATATATAAAACTTAAAATACTTGTAAAATTAATTTATATATATATATATATATATATATATATATATATATATATATATATATACCGGTGTGTGTGTATATGGCCTTAATTTATTTATATATATATATATATATATATAAAAGCCTATATAATATAGGCTTTTTATATTGTTTTCATTATTAATCATTCTAAAATATAACAGTCAGGATTTGTTTTTGTTTTGGGAAGATTATGCTCTAATGATGTCAACATTCAAATTGATTTATTATTGAAAGCACAAAATATTGCTTTATCCACATTATTTGAACATGAGAAAAATGATTGGAAACGCTGAAAAAAGTTCCTTTATTTTCCTTTATAATTCCTTATTATCCTTTATTTTCAAGTTTCTTTATTTAGAAGGATGTTCTTTTAACAGCATTCAGAACATATCAGACATAACAATGTAATGTTTGAACATTGTTAGTACTTTTATCAGCTATAAATATCATAAGGGCATTCCATTAACATTTATGTTCATAACATTTATGCAATCTTTACATAATGCTTTTGGCATGTGTGCTGGGACTATATTAGTTTGTACACTGTTACTTTTAGTGGTTATAGAGGATCTTTTTACCATTAGACATGCTCTCACTCATTAGCTAACAGCTTGTGGCTACGCTGAGAGGGTCCTTTAGAGATACTGTACACGCATTCGACCTGAACGTCCTGCCCTCGGGCCATCGTGAGCTCTCTAATGTGACTGTGCTCTGGAAGCGTGATCACTACCAAGATCGATATGATGAAGCTACTCATCTGCTGCTGTTAAAAAAATGACCCCGGTTTATGACCCCAGCTGCACGTAAACACTGCTGCTCAAAATGAGTTTGTTATTGAGTAAGAGGATGTGTAAAGCACCTGGTTTTCATGCATGCATTGATTTTTCCAGGGCATGTCCATTCACTGCCAACCCAACCATTCCAACCTTATCACTTATTTCCTTGAGCATTACCTGAGATTTCAAGTAATGTTCTAGCCATTCATGAAATTTAATGTATAATGTTTTTAATGCATATTGCTTGACTTATTGTGCATGATGATGTTTGTCTCTGTATCTAATATTATTACATTATATTATGTATAATAATATAATATAATATTATATAAGAATGTGTCATTAATATAATATTTAGTAATTTAGCAATTTAATAAATATAATGAATCATGTTGCTGTTCTTATTGTGCGTGATGTCCGTCCTGGTAATCTTGTTTATATATACTATACTATACTATACTATACTATACTATACTATATACTATAATGTAATGTAATGTATATGATATGATATATAAATTGCGTTGCTGATCTTATTTTGCATGATGATGTCCGTCTTGGTAATCTTGTTTATATATAATATAATATAATATATGAACGTTTCATTGTTTTCATATAATGTGTAGTAAATATAGTAATTTAGTAAATGTTATGAATCATGCTGCTGGTCGTATAGTGAATGATGATGTCTGTATTCATTATATTATAATATAATATTATATTATATTTTATTATATTATATTTTATATTATATTGGCTATCGACCATCCTGATTTCTGTATATGTATATTGGTCCTTAAAAAGCTCATATCTGTCGGGCACTAATTTGAGATTCATATTCCTCACAAATCATCTCATATTTGAAGCCATTATGATTTATTGAGCTTCTGGGATTTACTCCGTTGTCCACAGGCAGGAGTTTGAATGTCTCTGTGTTCACGTGTCCAGCATCATTACTCAGTTCCTATGGTGTAACAGTCACCTCCGTTATCCAGAAATGCCCGTCTCTCTCCCGTGATGTGAGTGTAAAGGCTTTCTGTTTGTGCTTCAGTGATGTATAGATCTCTCTCTCTCTGGTCTCAGGTGGGCCACAGAGACTTTGACGTGGAGAAGAGGCTGAAGCGGGATCTGAAGCGCACACATGCCCTGCTCAGTGATGCCCAGCTGCTGCTGTCCACCGTTGAACAGCCCGGGCAGGGTCACGACCCCGGTGCCAAGGAGCAGCTGGAGAGACTGCGCTGCCAGGTGCCACTGCCATCCCATCATCCACACAGCACGCCTCACACACACAGATTTAAACAGCTTTGCATTAACAGTCTTCAAAAGTCCCGCCGTTACGGCACTAAAATATAGTAGTATATTTGTGGCATAACCTTTATTTGCCCAGTACATTTTAAGTAATGTTCTGTCTATTCATTAAATATTATAAATAAGGTTTTAATACATGCTGCTGATCTTATTGCGCATGATGAAATTAGTCTTTGTAGTCTTTTTTATATTATATTATATTGTATTATGTTATGTTATATTATATTATACAAAAAAATACAATATATTGAACCTTTCTGGTTTCTGTATATCTCAATCATCCATTAAAAGCCAATATCTATAAAAAAAAAAAAAAAAAAAAAAAAATATATATATATATATATATATATATATATATATATATATATACATACATACTACATTTACTATTATACTATATTTATTATACTATAACGAGTGGAGGACAGAGGAGCCTCTTAAAGAAGAAGTTACAGGTCTGTGAGAGCCAGAAATCTTGCTTGTTTGTAGGTGACCAAATACTTATTTTACCGAGAAATTTACCAATTAATTCTTTAAAAATCCTACAATGTGATTTTCTGGATTTTTTCCTCATTTTGTCTCTCATAGTTGAGGTATACCTATGATGAAAATTACAGGCCTCTCTCATCTTTTTAAGTGGGAGAACTTGCACAATTGGTGGCTGACTAAATACTTTTTGCCCCACTGTATATATGTGTGTATATATATATATATATATATATATATATATATATATATATATATATATATATATATATATATATACACACACTAGTCAACATTTCAAGTGGATCAAAACTTTTCAAAACCAAAATGTGTTCTTGTCTTGACAACTTTCATTTAACTTTTTGATCCACTTCAAATGTTGACTACTATATATATATATATATACATATACACTTTCATAAAAAAATTAATATACTATTGACCATTCTGGTTTCTGTGTATCTGTATTCTTTATTAAAAGGCCCTTATCTGTCAAGCACTAGTTTGAAATGTAGTAAATATAGTAATAATTATAATGGATATATTTAGTCTTTGAAGTCTTTGTGGCATAAGCTTTATTATGGCAAATATGATCATCACATTTCTACAATCACATTTTCTACAGGAAATTCTGCTAATTTTCTAAATGCAGTTCATCTCACACAACCCTAGCACAGTTAGGAAAGCATCTTTAACTATTAAGTGTCACTTAAAATGATGAAATACATGTTGACTGCAAATTTCAACTAGCCTTTAACAGTATTTAAACCAAAAAAGTGCTTGTGTACGTGTACAGTGCCCTCCAAAAGTTTAGAAATGCCCTAGGTTTCATAAATCCGTATAGCTTCATTATCATGTCAGACATGTCCCTTAAGCAGCTGTGATGTCTGATTACTTGATTAATTTTGGCCTATGATTATTTTTTTTGAAGATTACTGGGTCAAATCACCTTTATTGCTTTACTGGTTGATTGACAGTTAAGGTTAATACACAACCGACCAATTAGAACACAGAGATGGATTATAATAGTGCTAGCATTTCCCTGATGAAAAACACCTGCCTAAAACAGATGGTTTAAACTGGTCCAAAATAATAATAATAATACAGTTTTCAACACTGATAACAACAGTCTCTTAAGCAGCAACTCAGAATATTAGAATGATTTCTGAAGTGTCATGTGACACTGAAGACTGGAGTAGAAATGGAGAGAAATTTCAGCTTTGATCACAGGAATAAACTACATTTTAAAATATATTCAAATAGAAACCAGTTATTTTAAATTGTAATGATATTTAACAATACTCCAGTTTTTACTGTATTGTTTCTTCATCAAATTGATGCAGCCTTGCTGAGCGGAAGAGACTTAATTATTGCATAGTATGTTTGCATTGTTGTTGGTGGTCTATATTTTTGCATGATTTTATCTGTGTGTATTCTAGCTGGAGGACAGTGAAGCCAGACGGTTGGAGTCTGAAAGCTCACAGAAGACTCTGGCTGCAGAGCTGGAAAACGCTCAGATTGAACTGGAGAGCATCTGCAAGCAGAAGAGCCTGGTGAGGCACGAGACATGAAATGAAAGGAGCAAAGGGCGGACCTCGGGTTTACCTCAGCGTGTCTCTGTCTGTTGTCTCAGGTGGATGAGCAGCTGGCTCAGCTATGCTACGAGAGGACGGACCTGATGAAGAGGCTGGAGGAAGACCAGGAGGATCTCAACGAGCTGATGAAGAAGCACAAAGCCCTCATTGCTCAGGTCTGCTGGAGCTACATCACTCTCGGGGAGTTATGACAGTCGCTCAGCTGATTTCAAAATAGTGCAGCTTTTCCAATAATGAGCTGTTTTTTCCATCACGCAGTGGAGAAGCGTGACAAAATGCTATCATTTGTCACATTGCTTTGCACACGCTCCTAAAGCATCCTCTCTCTCTAGCCTGATTCATTTGAGTAAATCTGTGATTCATTTTGCTAAATGGATGCTTCATTTCAACTGGTAAAAAAATGGTTTATTCGTTCACTTGAGTCATCACTTAATAGTGTTTCCAGTCCTTGGGCAACATCATTAGATGTTTTCTTTTCATAGCAAAATAAACATTTAAATGAGTTCAGTGGCTATCATAATAAGTAAATAGAAGAATTTAAGATTACCCAGTAAGATTTTATTTGATTTTCAGAGGATTCTTCTGGTTTGATTTGGTTTCAGATTATGAAAGAAGTCCCATTTGCATTCATTTAAGATTTCTGACAAACATTTTCAAAGTAGTTTTTCCAGCACTGGTGTGTGTGTGTGTGAGGTTATGTAAAATATCCCAAACCCAACCAAACATGTTTGTTTATCCCAGTCTTCCAGTGATATCTCTCAGATCCGAGAGCTTCAGGCTGAAATGGAGGAGCTGAAGAAACAGAGACAGACCCTGCAGGAGGAGGTGAGACAGACACGCTGAGACATAGATGCATTAGATGTCCATTCACACGTGGAGCAGGCACATATGAACAGGCCGACTCACTGTTTACTATAACTATGTACTGCGCTTCTGTTAATAAAGTTCCTACTTTCAAGCAGTAACATGAAATAATGCAAAATACTTGAGAAATCCATCAGAAGTTGCACACTGTTTATTTGTGATTTGAGACACTATGAAAGCTTGTTAAACTCGCAATTGCAAGAAAAAAAATTCTGAGTCGCTGTTGGGACACACTAAATCTATTCTGTTATGTTTTTATTTGAACTTGCACCGAGGAAGACTGTTGTGAACGTGGAGTAGAAATATTGTTGTTGTATTCTGTTGACTTGTTAGCGCGTTTCACAAGCGTGGTCGTAACCCAGCGGTGCTTACCTTCCCAGCTGCAGACCAGCGTGGCACGCGTGCAGTTTCTAGAGTCGTCCACGGTGACCCGCAGCATCGTAAGCAAGCAAGAAGCTCGTATCTGTGATCTCGAGAACAAATTGGAGTTCCAGAGAGGGCAGGTCAAGAGGTTTGAGGTCAGTCCAGACCCATTAACAGCTTTATACTCTTTCTCAGAGAGGATCTTTACGGTGTGTGTGTGTGTGTGTAGGTGCTGGTTCTGCGTCTGCGGGACAGTGTGGTGCGGCTGGGTGAGGAGCTGGAGCAGGCGGCCCAGGCCGAGGCCAGGGAGAGGGAGAACTCCCGATACTATCAGCAGAGACTGGCGGATATGAAACTGGAAATGGACGACCTGAGCATCAGAGAACAAGAGAGCAGCCGTCGACGCATGGAGCTGGTGACTGACACACACACACACACACACACACACACACCTTTCTGCTGTTGCTGATGAAGCAACACGTTATTCTATTTATTTATTTTTACGATATTTAACACACAAGTAGTAGTTTATCATGACTGTGGAAGTCCTAAAAGGTTAGTATTTTATTTTTTTGTTTTGTTTTGTTTTATCTTTTATTTTATTTTATTTATTTTATTTATTTATTTATCTATGTTGGTCACAATTTAATTTTCCTTCATTTTCTTTCATTAATCAAAATAAATAATGGATCATTGCTTGGCTTATTCAGGTTAGTTTAAGATTACACTTATATTATTGTTTATATATTTTAGTATATTATAAATGTTAACTTTGAGGGTGAGAGGATGGTAAAGGTAATCATAATGTATAAATATGCTAAATTTAATATCTGATACAGTATATATCGGTATATACCATTAAAACATCTGGGGTCAGTAAGATTTATTTTGAAAGTCTCTTCTCCTCACCAAGGCTATATTTAATAAAAAATACAATAAAAACAACAAAATTCTGAAATGTTATTACAATTTAAAACAACTGTTTTCTGTTTTAATATATCATAAAAATGTAATTTATTTCTGTGATGCAAAGCTGAATTTTCAGCATCGTTACTCCATGTGTTACAATGTCACATGATCCTTCAGAAATCATTCTAATATGCTGATTTACTGTTCAAGAAACATTTCTTAATTTTAGTAATGCTTGAAAACAGTTGTGCTGCTTAATATTTTTTTGGAAACCATGATACATTTTTCCCTTTTTTTTGATGAATAGATTTGAATAATAATGATTTTGATCAATTGAATGCATCTTTGCTGAATAAATGTATTCTTTTATTAAAAAAAGAAAATCTCTTAAAAAAGTAAATAAATAAATAAAAACTTACTGACCCTAAACTTTTGAACAATAGTATCGACACCAATAAAATAAAAAAATATTAAATTACTCATATGGTTCTGAAATATTGTGTATCCCTAAGAATAATATCAAATACAGGTGTGGAATCTTTAATTTCTGTAATATATTGAAATTAAAAATGGTGTGTTCATTTTTGATCCTTTATCTTAAGAATGCGCGTTAAAATTGAACTGCTTTTGTGAAACTCCAAAGCACATTGAACGACTGTCCTCATAACTAATGTATTCATATCTACAGCCGCTCGGTGCATTTTCCCCTTAGTGGCCGCCCACAAGCCTGACACATTATTACCCATGAGAATACACAGATCTCTCCTGAAAAACCTGTAAATATTCATAATTTAACACAAAGGAGGAGGCCCTGCGTCATTACAGCACCTGCCGGCGTGTAATGCAATTTGACCTGCCTGCTGAGAGTCAAAGGCATTCAATATTATGAATATTAGCTACAGTGTTAGCGATGCCGGGCGCATACACAAAGACTGGAGTCTGGGATGCGTTTCTTCTGATGCGAAGACACACGCGCACACACATGCTGAGGCTCTCCAGGTTATTGGTTATGAAAGGGAGGGGGCAACAGTGAAGGTGTGGTTGTCATGGAGATGAGAGGAGCGGAATGGGATTTGTTGTATCAATAACCTTGAGGAGACAATGGGAATTAATCATAGACCGACAGTGGCGGCTCGTCCAGGAGAGCAAGAGACTGGGGACGTACAAAGAAGGGAAGAGGAAAATGAATCGTGTAATCAGTCGCTCCGCTGGCTCTCCAGCGCTCATTATCAAATTATTCTACAAACAAGAGCTGGCGATCAATAACGCAGGCTTGTCCTTTAGCAAACAAGCACTTCAGAAGTTAAAGAGAAAGGCTTGCCAAAAAACACAGTAATACAATGATTTATATATAAGTTAAAAATACTTAATACATTTATTTACTTTACAAATTTACAAAAAAATATATGTTTATAATTTAGTATATATGAATATATATGAAAGGTAAATATGTACATTTATTTACAAGTATTTAAATGAACGGAATTTAAATATTTATTTAATTTAAATGCATATATTTACAGTAAAAATATAAAACATAGCTCTTTTACATGAATGGTTTCCTTTGAATATATTCTTTGAATACTTTATATATTAGTAAAGTTATATAAGTTATATAAAATAATTTCTTTATGTTAGAAATTGATAGGATGAATGAAATGTGACTTTGACATCAGTATACCGTATTTTATTAATAATGAAACAAATATTTAAATGTCAATAGTCATGTATTTTTTAACAGAAAAAAAACGTATTTAGTGCTTAATTTTGATTGCGTTTGTGCTGAATATAAATTAATGTTCTTAAAGGGATAGTTCACCCAAAAATGAAAATTCTGTCATTAATTACTCACCCTCATGTCGTTCCAAATCCATAAGACCTTCATTCATCTTCTAGACACAAATATATATTTTGATGAAATCCGAGAGCTCTCTGACCCTCCCACAGACACCACTTTCAAGGTCCAGAAACGTACCAAGAACACCAATAAAATAGTCCGTGTGACATCAATGGTTCAACCATAATTTTATGAAGCTATGAGAATACTTTTTGTGCGCAAAAAAAAAATCAAATTCTCATAGCTTCATAAAATTATGGCTCAACCACTGAGCTCACGGATTTCATTAAAAAATATCTTAATTTGTGTTCCGAAGATGAACGAAGGTCTTACGGGTTTGGAACGACACGAGGGTGAGTAATTAATGACAGCATTTTCATTTTTGAGTGAACTATCACTTTAAAGTTAAAAGGATAAAAACAACTCTGTATGCTTCATTTACATAACATCTTAGCCTTTATATAATTAGGTAGATTTTTATGTTTTCTGAAGAAATTGTGAGCGGTTTATTAACAATGCTGGCCTTAGCAAGCAGTTAATTAATTGGGCACATTTTGTGATTAAACACTTCTCTTGTCCTGATGCAGGGTCTTTATTTCCCCTGGAGATCCAGCGTGACCGTCGCGGGTTATCTGATTTTATCTTGTCTTCTCTGTTTCCAGGAAATGCAAGTGGAAGAGCTTAGCGCCGTAAGACAGACCCTGCAAGCTGATCTAGAGACATCAATCCGGCGAATCGTTGATCTACAAGCCGCGCTGGAGGAGGTGGAGTCCAGCGATGAAAGTGATACAGAAAGGTATCGCTAGTGACGTGCGCTTGATCTTTTCCATTTCCTTTTTTGTTTCTGTTCCACAGTCTGGCATAGCAAGAGGAAATTGTCTGCAAACCAGTTTCTGTACTATCCAGACTATATAGTATTCAAGATTGTGATCGGTTCTGTACAATAATAGTGTGTTGAACAAAGTTAGCTATATTCTTGAATGGTGTATAATTTCCAGTAGATTTTCAAAATACCATTTGCATTTTGTTTTTGTTTTTTCATTAACTTTTTATTTCATTAGAGTTGCTTTATTTTATTTTATTTATCTTGTTTTTTATTTTATATTTTAAATTTTATACTCTATTTTACTTTATTAAATTTAATTCAGGGTTATTCAGGTTTTTCTTTTTCTTTTTTTCAGATAATCTAACTTTACCATTTTTATTTTGTTGGAGTTGCTTTATTTTATTTTATCTTGTTTATTTTATTTTATTTAGGGTTTTTTGTTTGTTTTTTGTTTTTTTGCATTTTGTTTTGTTTTTTATCAAATCTAACTTCACGAATTTTTATTTCTATTTCGGTTAGGTCTGCTTATTTTATTACGTGTTTAATTTTAATTTTGTTTATTTTTTGGCAAACTCAACTCCATATGTACAGTATACATGCACAGTTTTTATAAGTAACAGTTTTTATTGACTTATTGATGTTCTAAAAATAACATCAAGACATAAAACTTCAAAACCAAAGGGAAGAAAAGAGTAGATAAATACTGTTTTCTTCCCTTTGGGTTTGAAGTTTTACTTCTCGCTGTTACTTTGTAATTGCTTTCATTTTTTTTTTCAGTTGAGCTGAAATGTGAAGAGATTTTCCTCACTGTGCAAAATCAAGGCTACACTTTGCTACTATAAGCGCTTCAATAATGCCTTCCTCCCTCGACACCCATAGTAAAATGCAGTCCGATGTATCAGAGTTCAAGACTTTGATCTTCTCCGCCAGACTGCTTAGACTTCACTGAAAATTTGATATGCTTGCTTTGCTCGTACCTCCAACCACTTTAGCTCTCCGCTCCACTCCTGTGTGTCTCTGACTGCGTCTCCCTCTTCACACAGTGTGCAGACGGCTGTGGAGTCCTTCTCTAGAAGGAAAGATCTGTAAGCACTCCATCCCCCATCCTGTTGTTCTCTCCCATGTGTCTGTGTTCATGTTCTGCATTTGGGAATGAGCAATCAGATGAATGCAGGCATCAAAGCAGGCCAGTGGCTGCATATTGGACTGGACGATGTAGAAAAAAAATGCATTTCTTAATCTTTCATAGATATCAAATTTTTAGGATTTTTTTGTTGGACATTCTAAATAATATTTATTTATTTCATATATATATATTCATTCAATAAATTCAATAAATTTATTTTTAAATTTACTTTTATTTTTAAAGTATAGTATTTTTAAATATTTTAAATATTTATAATTTACCTTTAATATTTATTATTTAACCTACTAGCTGTATTTACTACTGTCATTTAAATCTCAGACGCTATAGAAAATTTTCTCGTAGCGTTCTCATACTCACAAATCACAAGACAAAGAAGGATTGTGTAACTACTTTAATGATCTTTAATAAACTTAACAGTCAAATAAAAGTGTATTAAAAGCATCTAGGATGCTTAATTTTATATTGCCAGATATATTTATTGCAAATGCATTCCCTATATTGTCCAGCTCTAGTTGCATAACATACATTAACGTCTGCTGCGACATGAAGAAATGCACTGCTTTATGCAGTACGGTTTCTTTTTTGCATATAAATGCACGGCCTCTCTTTGTGAACCGTGGCTTAATGGTGTTGGCGGAGTCTAACGCATAACCATCCTTCTCTCGTTGGTCTAAATATTCACCATCATGCAAATGTTGATGGATGGGCCAGCGCTGCATTTGGCTGTTGATGTTGCCTGTTTAGCCTGTTACTCAGTGCCGTACGTGTGTGTGGACTTGTGTAAGGTCACGGCTTCCTTTCACACGTCTGAATGAAGATAGACGAGAGTCTCCGCTGGACAGATGTGAACAGACACCTACTTGTCAGACGCAAACCGCAACATACCCACACTGCCACTTTGCTTTGTTAAATGCAAGAAGCTTTCCTCTGTGCGAGAGAGTCCTTTTAAAAGTTCACCAGCTGTGATATGCTTTGTCTTCTGAATAATGCATGCGCGTTAGCCGAGACCCCCCGCGTCTCATTTCTTTCAGTTGTCTGTGCAAGTGAAAAAGGGGATAAAATGAACTGTGTTGCAGTTGCTCAGAGCTTTCGGTCTTAAATCTCTGTATGAATGTAGTGAGTCCAATTACAAGAGCAGGGTAGGAGAGAACCCACGGCATATGCAAGCAAATTAACATTTTTGTTACCTTACTCTTGTATGTTTGAATAAGAGCTTCTGGAAGCTAGAATAGGTTTTGAAGCAACTGTTCCAAAACCTAGTGATCTGCCCAGCATTTTAAGTCATCATAGGCATACACACAACAAGAAACCGTTTCTAAAAGATAGGTACTGTAATTTGTTTTGAGCAAATTCTAAAGCAGAATCACATGTGTCCTAAAATACTTAATTTTTCCTGAAATATTGTTAATCTTCATCACTCAGAATTTGAAGGAATATTAGCTGTAGGTATACCAACATGTTTGACAAAACTGGCAAGCAATTCCAGCTGCAGTGCTGAACCGATTCCTCATTGAGAGTCTCTGTCTTATCTTGTCTTCTCGTGCATTTGTCTTACATGGACGACCAGCCTTTTTTTGGGGGACTTGAATTAGTGTCATTGTAAACCTGCAATATTTGAGAAATCACAGATTTGGAATGATTAACTTACAATGGCTGAAAGGGTCATCCTCCTGTCGCAGGGTTTTAGTCATCTTGCAGTCTCAGGGAGGAAAATTGGAGGAATGCTGGCAGTTAAAGGGGTCATCGGATAGTTCTGTATAGGCCCCTCCCATGATAGTTGATTGACAAGGCCATCTTACCTTAGACCCGCCCTGTGTGAGCCGAGAGCTTTCGGCCATCATGTCGACTCTGGTGCAGGGGAAGACAAGATGTCTCCGATTAAGTGATCGAGGCGTTTTGTTGTTGGATGTAATAATGAATATAGCAGTCGTCATTTACTCCTGACATTCTGAGCCGCTGAAGACGCAGAGGATTAACATTACTTTCATTTTGAAGGGAATGCGCCGATCCCCAATCTACATAAATGCGTCTATGCTCGCATGAATCATTCGTGATCCAGCTTCATCTACAGAGGAAGTGAGTGTAAGGGTTTTTTATTAATCTTTGCAAATCAACTTTCCTAATAATGTACTAGTTAGCCAGTTTTGCGGCTGAAGTTTACAGTCTGCTCGTCACTCCACGGAAGAGAGGGGCGGGGTCAGCAGAGCTCATTAGCATTTAAAGCAACATGGCTCGCTGAAAACAGAGCTGATTTTGACAGGGTAAAAAAGGTGTTTTTTTATAGTACCACTGAGAAATTTTAACCAAAGTATGTTACAGACTTTTCATTAAGACCCTAAAGAATCATATCAACTTCATCCGATGACCCCTTTAAATAGGGTTTGTCATATAATTAAGGAAATTAGCACCAGGTACCAGATTAACACCAATAACTTGGAGGTATCTGTAAGTGCTCTCTAATTTTGATCAGAGTTCTATTTCAAATATCTCATTTAAGTCTTGTATACTGTGCTTCAGAATACAATTAATTTATCAAATATGCTTAAAAACTGCCCTTTTACTGTTAACTTCAAATAGGGCTAAACAGTGACCCTTGAAATTGAGGAAATTATAGGTTGTTCTCCAATTTTGATCTCTACTGTTTATACTTAATGCAGTACTGAAAAAATTGCAATTTTAGCCAATATTTGTGTGAATACACATTTTATGCTCGGTAGAGTAGCTCTTGCATCATTTAGCAACATGATGATGCAAAACTAATTGTACTAATCAGTTGTGTGTAGTAGCAAAACTTACTTCATAGCACCAAATGCTCCTCATAGTTCTATGTATTTCAGACAGTATAGAGCATGGTGGAAGCAATGCCAAGGGTCATGGGTTCGATTCCCAAGGAATTCATACACTTATACCTTGAATCCAATGTAAATTACTTAAATAAAAGTGTCTGCCAAATGCATAAAGACAGATGCAAATATATGCCTATGCAGAGCGTTCCAAATCAATCACTTATGAGAATTCATGGCTATGCTCTTAAAAATAAATGTGCTTTGTTGGGATGGTTCCATGAAGAACCTTTTAAGTCCATGGAAACTTTCAATTGCACAAAAGGTTCTTTATAATGGAAAAAAGTTCTTCAAATTATTAAAATATTCTTAACACTAAGAAACAAAGTGGTTCTTTTCAGAAATTATCTCTGAGAGGTTTTTTGGAGGACCCAAAATGGTGGTTCAATTGCATCGCTACGAAACCCCCCTTTTAGAAACTTCGTTTTTAATAGTGTAGGATGCTCCATTAGAAGAGAGCTGCCTCTTTTGGCAATTAGCAGCAAGGCAGCACACTAGCTCTTGGAACAGAACTTATGTTTTGGGATCTCAAGCAAACAGCTTTAGTCAGTCTGTAAACAGGCTGTGGATCAGTGCGTTGTGCCCCGACGAGCCCTGATAATGACAGCGCTCTCAAGACTAATGAACTCACAGCTCACTGAACACACATGGCCTGCTGGGTAGCAATGAGGATATCAGAGCTAATATCACCCCCATGTGTGGCGTTACAGCACCCATGACGAGAGATCTCCTCTTGAGCCATGTGCACGATCGTATTCATGTAGGTCATGTATGCATTAATACGGGCTTTTATTGATTTGATCGCTTGTGCTGTGAAAGCATGTTGCACAATTGTTAATCTTTCCAATGAAAGCATGATTTTCACACTAACATGGGGTTTGAATTTCAGCGACACCATGTCCAGCGTCGGATCCAGTGTGGGCACTGAAGACATCGGTGAAGGTATCCGTCAGTGGGCAGGTGTACCGCGAGGAGGACGAGGAGGCAGAACTTCTCCCTACGCAGGAAGCAGCTCCGGACGCCAGTCTGTTACCGACACCATGAGCACCTACAGTTTCAGGTAACATAGCAAGAGAAGCCTAATAATTAATAAGCATTAGTGTGCATGAATAAACAAGGTAACACCACCAGGCCAGATTAGGTAAATAGTCATTTTTAGCAAGGATGGCTCTAATCCTGTATGACTGACTGACTTTTGTGAATCACAAATGGAGAAATGTTGAAGAATTAATTTTTTTCATACAATAAAAAAGGCAACTCAAATTATCAAACACCAGAGAAAAAAAAAAGTAGTGTATGCATCTGTGATGCATAGCCAGACTCTCAGCATAAGGTCTGGACTCTATGGCTGCATTCCAGTTACATTTTTATGCCCTTCACTCATTTTCCTCTGTCTCATTTACTTGTATGTATGTCATCGATTATGCTACACAAGTGTCCACTGCTGGTGAAGCTTTCGCAATGGGCTGAATTGTAACGTCCTAAGCCTTTGATCACTTGGAGTCTACTGTGGAGTTGATTTATTATTTAAATTTTTTCCCTTAAGAATTAGTTTGATGCAACATTCTATATGTATATAGGTATGCTTGGACTGTTTTGAATGTTTAAAAAAACATTTATATATCATAGTTGTTTGGGGTGAGGATAAATTAAACGCGATCTGCGATGGTGTCATAATCGTGTTGCATTGTGGTCTATGGAGCTACCTGAGGTGTACATATAAAGTAGACTCGTGTTGTTATGTTTGGGGTTGGGTTAATGTCGTTATGATAACAGATCTGCGTGCAACCATATGTGATTCGATCAAGACCGGCATTAATGTTAAAGCAAATAATGACGCAACAATCTGTGGTAACACACTATTTTGATAGTCCACTTTAGACATTCTACTAACTATAAGTAACTTTGCATTTGCATTAATATCTGCTAATACTTTTTAATGGTCACCAAACAGGCATTCATAACCGTCTACTAATAGTTTAATGATAGTTAGTTGTCATGTAGTTGCAAAGTTACTTAGTAGAATGTCTAAAGTGGACTATCGAAAGTAGTGTAGCCCACAATCTACATTAGAAACAAGCAACTAAACATTGGATTACACAAACTTTTGAAATCTTGAAATTTTGGCAACTTTCCAGGATTTTTTGGAATCTTCCAGGAATTTTTCGAAAGTTTCTGGAAATACAACGGAAATGTTCCGCCCCTTTGCAACCCTAGTGAGGATTGACGTTAATGATGATTATTCATGTCTTGTCAGATCCTTGAAAAAAATGTCTCCTTTTGTGCTCCATGGGAGCAAGAAAGCCATATGGGTTTGGAATGACATAAGGGTGGGTAAATGATGATTTAATAACCATCCTTTAATTTATATTCACTGTTATTGTCTGTCATTTATTCCCTATGATAGATCTTGCACGCAAGACCTTGACGAAGACGTCAAAGAAAGTTCCAGTGGTCTTGGCAGAGCGTCATCATCCACGGCCCTATCTGAGCTCCTGGAGGGTCTGAGGAAGAAGCGCGCTGGGTGGGAAAGAGGCTCGGAGGTGGGCGAGGGGAGCGCAGTGTCCCTTCCCATTTATCAGACGACAGGGGCCTCCACGCTACGCCGCAGGTCCTCAGGGCTGTCTCTAGAAGCAGAGGAGGGTCTGGAGGACCTGCCTCGACCTGGCATACTGAAACCTCCCAGTCCGCACCTGCCTCGTGCCTCCAGCCTCCGCTCCTTATCCGAGTCAGGCCCAACGTCCTCCACCACCACAACCACCACAGGAAAGATTAACCGCTTCAGCTCCTGCGACTCCCTTGCATCCGTGACCTCCACCGCAAGTTCCCGCCGCCACTTGTCCAACCTGGCCATCCCTGAGGAAGGCGAGGAGGAGCCCAGCTCGAAAGCCATGCCTCCTCTTGGCACCTATCAACCAATCCGACGCCGTGGCCTGGTGGCGGAAACAGGAGAGCCGCAATTGGGATCGGAACCACTTGTGTTCCAGAATCGCAGACTCCTCGGGAATCAAGACAAGGAGAGGGCCGGAGTCGATGCGGGGGACACCAGCTCAGACATTCTCCCAGCCATCCGACGAGCGCAGTCCACCAGCAGCCTGGCATCTAGCGGTTCCCGAACGGGCCAGAGACGAGCCCTCAGCGTGCACTTTGGGGAGTTGCCGCCCTCCAGAGCGTCACGTAGGGAGTCCGACTCGGATTCTTCAAGTTCTGGCGGATCTCAGAAGCGCCGAGGGCCTCAAGGAGAGAGGCTGGAAGCCGAGGGCAGCGAGGACGTCAACTCGGTGATGAAGAAGTACCTCAAAAAAGCAGAAGTCGACTAGAAGACTCAACGAGGTTAAGCTTAAAACTGCACTGGCCTGCTTTACATTTAAGGGGGTCATATCAAGAGGAACCTAATTCTTCTTGATCTTTTGCATTTATACTGAAACATACAGCAACTTATTTGCAAACTCAAAACTTCTTCCTCAGTCCAAATCCAGGGATATTCTGAAATCCGTGGATTAGTATTGTCAGAAACTTGGGATTTGAGATGTCAGAATCATCATTTGGTCACCCAATACATTGCACATCACAAACGTCAGTTTGGTGTATACAAGGAAGTTGCATTTTCTGCTGTTTAACAGTTTTTTTTTTAATAGAATAATAATTATCGGAGGATATTACCTACAGTGTTTTCCTTATTGCGAGAAGCAGAAGTACCCCGACAGTGACAGCTTTTGTGCTTTTTTTTCTGATTGTGTATGCAAAGTGAATGTTTACATGTATTAAAAGCACAGCTGCAAAGAAAAAAAAAAAACACTATGGAAAATGGTCACGTAAACTGGCTATTAAAAAAAAAAGTGTATGACCCCTTTAAGTGACAAAAAAATGAGCAACATGAAACTAAACTGAATTGTGAAAGGATGCGAATCATTTAGTTACTCTCTTTTTTTTCTTTCCCATGACAGGATAGATGAAGACATGGGGAATCGTCTCTGTCCAGAATGCATTGAGGCACATTTAACTGGAAGCACAAATACACTGATGATTTATTTTGAGCACTGTTTGTACACAAATAAAGATGTTAAAGCGAACGCTTGCAATTCCTAAAATTCTCACAGTAAACATGCCCTTTATTCGAGCCGTGCTGATACCCGCGGGTGCTTCAGGTCAGGGAAATGAATCTTGACCAGCGAGCGCTCGCTTTCCCCCTCAGCAGTCAGTGCAAATTTGTTGAACTCCAACAGATGTAAATAAAAACGTCGTGCAGAATCATTGGTATTTGCTTCGACCTTTCAAAGGAGAAGAGCAGCATTACATTCACAGAGGAAAACAACTGAAATAGAGCAGTTTTACAAAGCAGTGATTGCGCTTACGAAGCAGAGGCTCTCCATAATTGAGGCTGACCTGGTTTCTGCAATCAAATCATTAACTTAGACATTTGCCTAAGAACGGAGTAAAGAAAATTGTTTGTACTTAATTGCCAGAGCAGAAGCCACCAAACACAGGGTCCAAATGCTTTGTATTCATGCGCTTGGCAAGCATAAACAGGCTAAAGGAACATTCCAGGTTCAGTTATACAAAATTGCAGCATTTGTGGCATAATGTTGGTTATCACAAAGAATAATTTTGACTAGTTTTCCTTAAGGTTACAGTGAGGTGCTAAAAATGGAAGTTAGAGGGGCTAATTTTGGAGGTTTTAAAAGCAGAAATGCAAGACTTTATAAAAGCTCTTCTGCAAACACTTATCATTTTAACCATAAAGTCATTCGATGTGGTCATTACCATTATGCAGTGAGTGCCATAAATCGAGTTTAACTTTTAGTTGAAAGAATATTCCAGGCTCAATACAAGATCTGCTTGCTGAAAGCAGCACATTACAGTGATTTTACCGCAGTAAGATTTTTCTTAACCTTTACCTCTATAATGCAGTGCCTTGGATTTAAATTGTTGCTTGTCGCATTAAGATGACAGCTGCAGACAGTTTCAAGCCAACCCAGTCATACTTTCTTCCACAGACAAAATGCTTTTCAGACAAAATGAGACAAGTTTGCTTTCCCCTCCAACAGTTTTATTGACATGAAGTATAACTACAATGGGACCATGGTGAGAAATTTGAGCTCCCAACTCAAATGTCCAGCAGCAGCCTTCTGGGAACGTGCTGCTTCCCATCCACTTCTGCAATAAGAGAACATGATCAATGCTCGAGTCTCTACATGATCAAATTTGTATGTCATCTACAGGTCCTTGCCTGGTCACACCTTTGCCTTCCGTCCCCTTCCTTTACCCTGAAGGAAATAAAGGTTACTCATTTGTGCATAGCTTTAAAAAAATAAAGGGAAAAAAAAAATAAAAGGTACCTTTTTAGGTGGATTTTCACCATCTGAGGCTTCCCTGCATTTACAAAACACTTGATTAGTTTGCTTTGAGATGCTAAAGACAATTAAACTCAATTAAATGTTAGATTTAACTTACTCATCCTCCCCCTTTTCTGGCTTCTTTCGCTTTGAAGATAAAAGGGAGCAGTGAGAATTAGAACAAATTTAATTTACACAACTCGTGACCTACGAGATGAGGCCTTACTTTGCCAGCACTATTTTTTGTGACTTTCTTAACCGGTGATTCTTCAATATCTTCCTCTTCTTCTACCTCTTCATCCATCTCTTCATCCAGCTCTTCATCATCCGAGTACTCCTCCACTGGGAGAGATTTTGGCACAAGATCAATTGGCTTTTACAGCACCCACAGATAATAGCTAAAAATAGAGCTGAAAGGACCACTCACGGGCCACATGTTCCGCTCCGACATACACCGGCCCAGAGCCGTGCTTCAGACGAAAGGTCACGGGTGGATGAAGATCCAATCCAGACAGGTTGACCTGATGGAGAATGAAATCTCATGAGGTATATACAGACTTGCGGAGGTGAAATGGAATTACTGTAGATCTATTCAAAGTAAATTATAAAAGACTCCACAAAGAGTTTGACAACATTTTTTTTTTTAACCCTATGGTGCTGCTTGTGTGGTAGTCAAATTACTGATTTTTATTTATTTTTTTTACTATGAAATGAATGCACTATATTTTAGTTCAATATTTTGCATTTTTAGGGGATTTTATTGTGCCATTCACCGAATTGTTATGATCTAGACTACTTATTACCCCTTAACTGCTTTTTGAGCATAGATATGAAAATTAGGTTTCCAACTTGAAGGGATGAAAATATTGAATGCTTTGGAGAAGTTTGGTCTGACTGGCACATTGCTGAACTTAAAATTAAACGGCAACAATCTAAATAAATCTTTATTTATTATGAAGTGCAAAAACTTATAGAAAAGATACGGTTTTCAAAACATGTTTTAGCCTAATTTAAAACGGCGTGACAAATCAGAGCCATAAATCTAAGCAACTGTGTTCCAAATTTGAGGTTGACAAAAAAAAAAAAAAAAAAAGTGAGCTTTCACACTGTAAAAAGTGATAAGTTGACTTAACTTAAAAATTGAGGAAACCCGTTGCCTTTAAATTAAAAAAAAAAAAAAAAAAGCGAACTTGACAATTCACTTAACTTATTTTTTAAATTATCACTTAAACATTAAGGCAACGGGTTTCCTCTTTTTTTTTTTTTTTTTTTTTAAGTCAAGTCAACTTATCACTTTTTACAGTGCAGTAAGGTTTTGCTTCCCATTTATTTGCAAAGCGGTTATTTTCGACGACACACACATACGACTATTTTACCTTTATCTATAAATAAATAAATAAACAAGGAACACCAGAAGGTTACATTTAAACCGGTAATTAGGGTGAAAACGAGAGAGAGAGAAAAAAAATTCACTATTAGCGAAAATGCTACTTAGAGGGGCATTGTGGGTATTTTAGCGAGCGAACGTTTGCACAGAAATTACTTACGTTACATGAAAACAAATATTTCTTACCGTAGGCATAGATTTAGCGTGTAGTGTTGCTATGGGAACCGCTTTCGCGCTGCTGTTGCCCTCACCAGTGACCAGCTCGACAATATTGAACTCATCTTTAGCGGTGTGACCCAGACACATCTTCAAATCAAATATTAACGGGTTAAGTGTAAAAAACACCGATTAAACGTTACGTTTACCTCGACAATCACTGAACCAACCGTTCTCAGTGCCAGCTGGTGTTGATGGTTCGTATCATCCGTCTTGAAGGACTCTTCTTTATTAGATTCATTGAGTTCACAACCTGAAACAACGAACGATTTAATATAGAATATTAGTACGTTTTGTATTATATTTTACTTGAAAACACGAAAAAAGTGTAACGTCTTACCCCAAAGAGTGGACAAAGGTTTCTCTGTTTTGCTCATTTTGAAACAAAAACAGAAAACTGAAAGCCACATACAGTAAATGTTTATTAGCCAATTTAATGCGCAGTATGTAATATGAATTATTTAAAAATTCGTTATATATTCTCACCAGAAATAAATCTCAGGGCTGCTTCTAGGACAGAAAAAGAAAAGAAAGAGTGAGTTTGCGCCCTGTGAACGTTTAAAGAGGAAGTTAATTGCTCATCAGGTGACAGTAATTAAGTCAGGATCACTGCAGGTTAATTATGGATCCGACCTGCAGCATGAACCTGCTGAAAAAAACACTTCTTTATAATCATGTTTTAATCGAATAGAATTACGCTGACTCATAATTATGCATACTAAATATGTTGTCTTTTATGTTATATTAACCTCTCTTATAACCGGGGCTAGTTGTCACATGGGTACGTTTTCGCAAGGTCTTTATCTGCAAGTGTTTATTTTCAATAGCAGTGGTTTAGTTTACTTTATAAACCTAGTGTAAATAAAGAGCCAAATTATGATCATGTTTATGGAGTAACAAAAAATAGAGTATCATCATGTTTTGTCATAGTTGTTGGGTTAGGAAGCGAAAAAAAAAGCATGCTTTAAAGAAAGAGTTGACTATAATAGAGGTATATTATAGTTTTTTAATAGTTATTTAGTCAATAAGTGAAACTTGCATACATTAAGGAAATAGTTGACTAGGCTATATATATATATATATATATAGTCTACTTTGATTACATTTTATAAACAACTATGTTGTGCAATGTGTTGTGCAAATAAATAGCAGATTTCCACTGTTACAACCACTATATATTGTCACAAACCTGCATCTGTATAAATGTGGATTTTATTTATTTATTATTTTTGCATTCAAGACTTTGTGTTTTTATATACTGTAAATCAGCTCTTAGAAATATTCACTGTAGTAAAAAGTGTGACAACTATCCCCAGTCTCCCAAAGAGATCCCTCAAATCAATTATTCTCAAGAGATAAAGCTGTGCTCCTTTCATAATTCATGAATTTTACACTAAATAATTAATTAAACAATGTCGTTTTTATAGCTGCAATACAGCTGAATTTTTCTCATATTTGAAGAAGCCTGCATAATTGATTTTTATTTTCCTGTTTATTACTGTGAAGCTGCTTTGAAATGATCTGTGTTATAAAAAGCACTATATAATAAAAGTGACTTGACTATTTTAATATGTGTATTTCAGTCGTTTAACTTCTATTTGCCATGGTTGTTTATTTATCTCAGTTCCATATGTGCTGCACACTCTCGTTCTGTCGTGTGATCTATTATTAACAGATCTCCATGCACCGGATCACTCAGCCTGTGGATTACGGAGTGGAGAGAGAACATGGGCTGTGAGTTAGACCGCCGCTCCCCTGGGTTCCACCGCCAGCCCCTCACCGCCATCAAAGACCACGAGCCGCCGGATGAAAAGAAAGTAGAGGAGGGGGTCGAAGACGCCATGAGGACAAAGAGACTACGAGGTGTGGGGGTGATTATATATACAAATATTATATATTGACGTTAGGCAGAATTATGAGCTGTGTTTTTAATATAACTTCATCATTTTCTGTGTCTGCACACCTGTGCTCACCAGAAGAGACCGAATGACATGCGAAAAATAGAGGCGAATGCCTTGTAAATGAAATGTGAAGCCACATGGGAGCTCCACTCACACAATCCCGGCTCCTGACGGCGTATAGGATGGTTTAAAGAGCGCGTGGGAGGGCTCAAGTGAATCCTCGCTGTGTGTGGGCCCCGTTCTCCTCCGTGAAACACTCACGCACACTGTCTAAGTTAAAAAGCACAAATGAACCCAATGAGCATTTGTTGGCTATTATTAATGGTGACTAAGAGCATTTGTGGGCTGTCTAATGCAATGAATGACACACACATGCTGCACCGTGCCAAACGCCTGTTCGGTAACGTGACAAGTGTGTTTTAAAGTCAGCATGACATCAAAATTGATGTCATGTTGAAATTTAGAATAGAAGAGTAAATAATAATAGTAAATGTGACCATGGAGCACAAAACCAGTCATAAGTATTATGGGTATATTTGTAACAATAGCTAAAATTACTAAATTATTGATTTTTCTTTTATGCCAAAAATCATTAGGATATTAAGTAAAGATCATGTTCCATGAAGATATTTTGTAAATTTCTTACTGTAAATATATCAAAACTTAATTTTTGATTAGTAATATGCATTGCTAAGGACTTCATTTGGACAAATTTAAAGGCAATTTTCTCAATATTTTTATTTTTTTGCACCCTCAGATTCCAGATTTTCAAATATTGTCCGATCCTAACAAACCATACATCAATGGAAAGCTTATTTATTCAGCTTTCAGGTGATGTATAAATCTCAATTTCACAAAATTGACCCTTATGACTGGTTTTGTGGTACATGGTCACAAATAGAAATTTACTTTCTCAGAACACATCAATGCTCTTAAGGATGATTCATCAGCAATTTTGTTATGTTAAAAAATTTTTTTTTTTTTAAATATTTGCTCTGCCTTTAAAACAAATTTCCTTTGTAGCTGATGTCATTGATGCCACAGACCCCCAAATGTGATGACCCCTTCCCAATATATGACTTTATATAAAATCCAAAATAAAAGTTTTTGTTGACATAATATATGTATGTGTACTGTGTATATTTATTATGTAAATACACACACATACAGTATATAGTTTGAAAATATTTACATGTATATACACACATATATATATATTTATATTCTTATATTTTATATTATCTATAAATATATTTAATATATAAACATAACATATTTTTCTTAAATATATACATGCATGAGTTTGTATTTATAGATATACATAATAAATATACACAGCACACACACATTAATCTCGATTAATCGTTTGACACCACTACATTATATATATATATATATATATATATATATATATATATATATATATATATGTATATTTGTATATATTTTACATTTAGTCATTTAACAGACACTTTTATTCAAAACGACTTACAAATGAGGACAATGGAAGCAACCAAAATCAACAAAAGAGCAATAATATGTAAGTGCTGTGACAAGTCTCAGTCGGCCTAATGCAGTACACGTAGAAAGGTTTTTTTTTTATAATAAATAAAAGAAAACAAGTCAAAAGAATAGAAAAATAATAGAGAATGCTAGTGTTAGAGGGTCATTTTTATAATAAATGAAAAGTAATGAAGATAAAATAGAAAAAGAATAAAGAATGCTATAGTGTTAGAGGCTCTTTTATCTTTTTAAAGAAAACATAAATTAATTAAATAAGTAAGCAAAATAATTGCAAAAGAGTTGTTTACATTGTCAAGGTTTTAGTCAATGATTGTAATTCAACCTTTCTAAAATCTTGCCAATGATTAATGCAGTTCTTTAATGTTGCTGCAAAAGCAAACAACAGTAGATTGAACTAAGCAGTGCTGGTCCTACTTTTTTTATCATCAGTTCCTGGTAGATAAAATCAAATCCTGCCCTACTAATTTTTTCTGTCTCATTGAATATCATGTTTCACTTAAAAATGCATCATCTTACAGCAGCAAAAATGGCTTGCAAGTGCCATTTCACGTTGACTTTAATTGTTCCTAGGAAATGCTCCAAAGTGCTGAAAACTAAAAAAATTAGTTTCCCATCCCCAAGGACCTTTCTACACCACATTAGCTGCAGAATACCTGTTTCAGCACTTCCTAAGTAAACTGCATATTGTGGATTTGCTCGTTTGGTGGCATTTCAGTGTGGAATTACAGCAATTTCCGGCAGGGAAATGGAGACAGTGTGGAAAATCACAGATAATCCTTTGACCTCCTCGGATCTAATTAAGATTTTCTCAAGGAAAGGGAGGGATGGGACCCCTCTATAGAGTGTCAATAGAGTGTCAGTCACTTTTTTCTTCATTTCTCTAGCTTAAAGAGAAGAGTGTGGCGCTAGCAACACCAAGGTCATGGGTTTGGTTGCCAGGGAATGCATGAAGTAAAAACAAAAAACATCACTTTGAATGAGAGTCAGCCAATGCATATATGTTTCACTTTATCTGTTCTAAGATAAATGCAACCGCATCATTATATTCAGCAGCTGACTTTTAACTATGGCAATGGGCAATGAGCCACACATGTATCATGTGTCATGCCTCATTAGTCTGTAAGGCTGAGTGGCACTGCCAACACTGAGCTGTGATCTTACAGCCTTAGAAACAGTCAGTCGATTGTAGATATAAAGGTTTAGACAACCAAAAGGCTCTTTCCTCTTTTATTACTCCCAAACAACACTGGAACCTACACTGGTAAAACTGATGTGTTAGATTTACTTAAAATATATATATGCACCATTTTTGCATCACACTTTTTAAGTAAACCCAACTCGGAACAATTTCACTTAAAATAAACAAGATAATCTTTGTTATATGAACTTAAATATTTGAGTTCACTCAACATTCTTTACTTAAAACATGCAACATGATATAATCTACAAAGTAATTTCAAGTTGTGTTAACTTAATATTTAAACTCATTTATATAAAAAATATAATTGAGTTGAACCAAAACAACATTTTAACTAATTTTAGATATTCAACTATTGGTCTGCTTACTGCACTACTACATTTCACTCAGTCACGGTTTATAAAATTAACTTAAACAATGTAGCACTGGGGTAAAAAGCATACTATTAAAGCATGTGGTTCACTTATAAACGTGTAAGTAAGCAAGTAGACAGCTTGCTATCCTTTTAAACTAATATGTCCACTCAATATAATTATTACCCAAATTAACACAGAGACCTCAATACTTGGTACATCATACACAATGACGGTAACAATCAGTGAATAGTGTTTGAGTATGAATGGGTCATTTTTGAGTAGAAAATGAACTCCAGATGTCACAAAACAATAAGTTACTAAACCTAACAACAAAAGCAAAAAATAGTGTAAATACAACTCAAAAACTGTGAAAAATTTGCCCCAGTGCATGATGGGAAAAACGGGATCATAACTTAAAGAATCCTTGTAAACATAACAAACAATTCTAAGTAAAATATACTTATAAGTTCAAACGTTAATTTCTACAAGCTTAAATTGAGTAAAAATATAGAATTTACTTTAATTTTTAATTATTGCCTGAACTAAATTATTTAATGTAGAAATTACATTTGTTTTTATGTAGTATTTACTTCACCACAAAATCATTTTTCTCAGTGTATTGACTTTCATTGTACAAGAAAAACAAAAAACATTCTTCAATGTACCTTATTGAAGATCATTCATTTGTTGCACAGAAGAAATGATTTGAAAGTGATTAAATGATGACAGTTTTTTATAAAGGAACTCAAAGAATGTGATGAGTTTGTTTCTTCGTCAGAACAGATTTGGAGAAATTTAGCATTGCATCACCAATGGATCCTCTGCAGTGAATGGGTGCCGTCAGAATGAGAGTCCAAACAGCTGATAAAAACATCACAATAATCCACAAGTGATCCACACCACTCCAGTCCATCAACTGATGTCTTGCAAGGAAAAATCGGCATGTTTTAAAGAATAAATCCAGAATTAAGAAGGTTTTACCTTCAAACAGATTGTGAAAACAGTCCAAATCAGCTCTAAACAAATATGTTGATGGATTTTGATGTGAGAGGATAACAGGGGATGCACTTTTTCATTGGACAAAGCATTATTATGGATTTCGCCCCAAAACCAATGGTTTAAAGTTAAAACAACTTCATGGTGAATTTGTTTCTTATAAGCACACAGCTTTCCGCTTTACAAGACATTAAATGATGGACTGGAGTGGTGTGGATTATTGTGATGTTTTTATCAGCTGTTTGGACTCTCATTCTGACATTCAGAGAATCCATTGGTGAGCAAGTGATGTAATGCAAAATTTCTCCAAATCTGTTTAGATGAAAAAACAAACTCCTCTTCATCTTGCACAGCCTGAGGGTGAGTGCATTGTCAGTAAATGTGCATTTTTGGGTGAACTATCCCTTTAAGCAAATTTCTCCCAATGAATGTTTTCTCTTTCTCTTCTGGAACACTCACTCAGAAGTAATTAACAAAGATTATCGCAAAGCAGCTTGTGATCCAGCTAACAAGCATTTGAAAATGAAGCTCTCAGAGAAATGACTTTCTTCTCAGGCCACTGGATCGACAAGAAATAAAAGTGCATCAAAGCATCACATATCTCAAAGTGCGCTGGAGGTCTTTATATGTTTTCTGTCCAGCTCTTCTCTCGTAGCCGGGCATATCTGTTTGAAACAGTCTGCTCTGGTCACGGCACCTCAAACTCAAGGTCTATCTCATTTCTTAGTGCAGGCTAGGAGTCTTTTAGCCTGAGATGAGAGGTGTGGGATAAACACTATCGCTGTTACTGGACTATGAATTCCCTTGACCGGTGAAGTCATGCATGATATCATATGGGGCTTCGCTGTGGATTGATTTGGGAAAAACATTTGGTAATGTAAGTAGAGACCAGCCTCTCCACTGGGAGTTTTAAATGACCTTTATGGTAAAATGCACACTGGGGTAAGTTGTCACACCATTCTCAAAAATGAGTTCAAAAAATTTCTGATTGGTTAAAAAAAGGGTGGGCTTGTGTTTATTTCAGATCAAACTATTTTCATTCTATCTATCTATCAGTAACAAATAAGCATTCACTATTTCTCTGGATTCAGATTTTAAACTGTAGAAGCATATTCTCCCCACAGCATCAGCAACTTTTACACACACAAACCAGAGAGAGAGAGAGAGAGAGGAGGGGTGAGTGAAGGAGAAGACACACTGCGGAGTTCAGCAGAGAAGAGATGAAGAGAGCTGGAGACAGAGACCAAACCGACATCACAGAGCTGTGAACACACAGGAGCTCATGCACACACGCCGCCTGTGAGTTCAACTCCACGTCTCTGACACCAAGCAGCTCTGCTGTGGACTTCAACGCTGCATCTGTGATTATTCTGGGCTGGACCCCCTTTGGACTGTGTTTTAACATGCTGGGAGTTCAAAGTGATGCTCTGCTGGTCGGCTTGATGGTTTGGATGGGAATCCTATGGGGAGAGATCTCAACCCAAGGTAATGTTCATTACTGCACTGATTCGTTCAGATGCCCTTGTGTCTTTGATGCACTGACACTGCTGTTTAACAGAAAGAGCCCTGGAAACTTTAATAACACACTCCTCACTTTTATCATGATTACGCACAGCCTATTTGATAAAGACTCGTTGCAACACAAGTATTTGAGTTTAGTCGCCCTGATGCGACATGTGAGGTTTGCGGACAAGATCGTATGAGACAAACATGCCTGTTTTGATCAGTTTGGCTCGTGCATGCGCTGCCAGAATTGTTTTCAAGACAAAAGTAGGGCAGAAATAATGAAGAAACATGCTTATGTGTGGATCTGCTGCATAATAACGCGTGTGGACAAAGAGAAACGCTGCGAGATTCTAACTGAATGCGATTTTATCAGATTTAATGCATAGACATCGTGCTTAAATCAGTGTCAAGAAGGACCCTTTGGACTTGCGCGTTAACTGTAATGAAAGTGCATGGAATGACATGAAAATGCATTGGTTTGTTGTCAGCTAATGCGTGTGTATGTGTGCTTTTCCATTCATAAGCATGCTTCCTTTACGCTATTATGAGTTTCTTTGCGCAAGATTGCCATAAAAATAAATGCTTTCTTTTGTAAATCGTGCGCTCGCATGAGAAACAGGAGCAGTTTGATTTCAGTAAGTGTCACCTCCCCAAAACATAAGCACTCACCCTCCCTGACCTGGTGTAATAAATGCAATGCTGTTGCATTATTCATGCAGATGCGTGAACAAGAAGTCAAACGACTGTGTTGGTTCATCCACCCGTGTTTTTCTTCCCCGAGCAGCTCTTTAATCACTTGCTGTGTAAATTTAGCTCAGTTCCACGCGCGTGGGCAACTCATCTTTAATCGGGACATGCGCGAGTGCATGTGGCTCCTTAACACGATTCTGTCCTCTAGTAAAAAAAAAAAAAAAAAAAAAAATGTGTTTATTATCCTCTGAAATGAGAAGGAAAAGACACGTCTCTGCGTTTGGATTATTTCTGTCCAATGTAAATTCATATCCCAGCTCCATTGGACGTTTCCAGTTTCCAGGTTAAAGGAACAGCATTTTCTACACTATAAGCAACTATAAACAATATAGCCTATATGTATTTGTTTCTATAGAGCAACCTTAAAAACTCACATATGCGAGTTAAACATTGTTTCAAACATAATCACTACAACAATACAATAACGGATATTTTATAAGGTCGTTAATAGTACAAACTGCTGTTTGTGTTTTATTAGCTATATTAGTCGAAATTATTCTATCATCGACTATCCTTGATCAAACGGAGGTGCAGTTACAGCTTTATTATTATTTATTAATTCGACTGATTCTAAATTCATTTTTATCCAGATTTAACTCAAAGCGGTGATATCTGTGTCTGTTTTGTAATTATTTGTTTGTATTCATCGGTTTGACGCATTGAGGTTTTTCGCGCACCTGTTATGAACGTCGTAGGCGGGCTTTATTCCGTTGACAGCGTGATCAGCCAATCACAGCGAAGCAGACACACCTACATGCGCAGGTACGTTTCGCGTTTTAGCGCTCGTATTAACGCCATGTTGACGCAAATAAACTCAAGAATTAAGACAAAACCTTCCTCTGAAACTTCATGTAGTGTGGATTGAGAAACACGAGTGTCATATTTTGTAATATTTATTTATTTTTGTATTTTTTTACTTGTAAAGGAAGGCATAACCTGTCACTGTGAGCGCATCTTATAATGTGAGTGTGGTTTGCTACAATCAATACGTTTTTACATGTAGTTTACATTCCTTTATGTGTATCATGCTAAAGTTGCTAGGTTGTCGAGTTTTACATGGCCTTAGGAGAGTTGAATGTTAGATAACCACACAGGCAAGAATGGTAATAATATATAATATTTAAAAAAGTCTTGTGGGTATATTTAATGTTTTTCCTTGCTCCGTAGACTTCCATTATAATGTTGTCTTCCATTCAGTTCAGATTGACATCTCTAACCATGCATTATTGTGTTGTTTGCACAGAATATGATGTGTAAAGAAACAAAATGGCAATTTAATGGCAAAAAACATTTGCTTTGCAACTGTACAGTTATTTAAATTGTAGATTTCCAAAATAGCTTCCGAGTTTGTTTGTTTCATTTACATAGTGGAAAATATGACTCGAATTAAACAGCATAAGAGCATTACTTTAAACACAATTACAGTGCATTGTTTGTGTTTACAAATGATGAGTTGAAATTGTCTGGAAATCGACAACATCTGTTATAGTGATTAATTACTTAATATAGAACTGAATTTGTACCGAACCCAGCACTTTCCATAACTAGAAGTGTTAGATTACAGAAGTTATCATGTCCCTTGTGTGCACTTTGGATAACGTCCCATAATAATTGAGTTCTCTTTGTTTTGGCACACTCTGTTCCGGTTAAAAGGAATGAGATCTTAGTTACACTAGCTGTCTTTATTTACTGCTGGTGATATGATAGAGCCCTTCCATATACGAAATAGTTTTGTTTTGTCACTCAAATGTGACCCTGGACGACAAAACCAGTCTTTTTCAAAACTGAGATTTATACATAATAAATAAGCTTTCCATTGATGTATGGTTTGTTATGATCGGACAATATTTGGCTGAGATACAACTATTTGAAAATCTGGAATCTGAGGGTGCAAAAAAATCTAAATATTGAGAAAATCACCTTTAAAGTTGTTCAAATTAAGTTCTTAGCAATGCATATTACTAATCAAAAATTAAGTTTTGATACATTTACGGTAAGAAATGTACAAAATATCTTCATGGAACATGATCTTTACTTAATATCCTAATGATTTTTGACATAAAAGAAAAATGGATAATTTTGACCCATACAATGTATTTTTGGCTATTGCTACAAATATACCCCAGTGACTTAAGACTGGTTTTGTGGTCCAGGGTCACAAATGAATCTAAATTGTTATATTTTAAAGAAATAATTCTCTCATGTCACTATTTGCTCTCTGTCATTGTGTTTGGTGTTCCTTCATTCGTAGAAGAATTGTGCTGGTCGCTCTCTTCCATGCAATTACAGTGAATGGGAACTAGGGCTTTCATGCTTCAAAAGCACCATAAAAGCAGTCATAGGACTCACGCTCTGCTTCCACAGAGAAAAGAAAGTCATAGAGTGCAATTTCTCATTTTTGACTTCATTATCCTATAACTATCGCCTGCAAAGTTTTAAGCAAATTCACAGTAGCTCTCCCAAAAATCAGATCGACTATTCTGGCGGAGCTGTCAGTGTTATTTTCACAGGGCCAGAACTCTCTAGGTGACAGACTGTCTGTTCTGCACCTTCTGAAACTCACTCATCTGGAATTTGTCCTTCTCTTCCCATCACATCACTTCCCGTCTTTCTCCGCAGCTCTCCGTAGTTTCTGATACACAAAGCCAAATCAGAATAGAAAGGGCAAGAATGTCCTGCAGAAATGTCTGATAGGAACTAAAACAAGTGCATGAGATGTGCTCTCAGAGGACTACAGGCTTAAATATGTGTCCTTTGCTGTGGATTTATGGAGACCTGAACATTGGTTCATTCTACAAAATGTAAAAAGTGTCTTTTGACTCATTAACATGTAAAGAAGGACTCTTATTACACTCTTAAAAATAAGGGGATTTCACAGCGACGTCATAAGGACCCTTTAGGTTCCCCAAAGAACCTTTCAGTGAACAGTTCTTAAAAGAACCTTTTTTAAAAATAATCTAAAGAACCGTTTTCCACTAGATGGAACCACATAGAATATAATAAATGCCAATAAAGAATCTTTATTTTTATGAGTGTATGGATAATTATAGGCATTTTCTGTTATTGCTTCTTGTTATGTTTTTGTTTAGCAGGCCTCATTACCATGGTTTTTTTATATAGTACACAAGTAATTAAAGAAACGTGAATATTTGTATAAGTATAGTAAAAATTACATTGTACATTTCTAAAATTATATTTATATAAATTACATAAAAATTATTTATTTAATATAATTTTAAGGAATGTTTTTAATCACTTTTTCTAAAATATATATTGGTTAAAAAAAGTCTAAAACTACATACTTAACTGATTATTGAAGTTTATTTATTTACTTTTTTTCCCTTTTTTTTTTTTACAATTCATATTTCATATCTAGCCAGCCCCAAATATTGTATGGTAGCTCTTACCACTTATTATAAAATAATTTTCATTAATTTAATCAATGTTTAATATAACTACAATACATTTTTCAATAAGGTAATGAATTATATTATACATTTATAAAAATACAAATATTTTTTAATTAAATATTTAACAAAGTATGACAAAATAAATTGATTTTAAAAGATGGAAAAAAAAGAATAAAGAAAAAGGCACCCGTTTTATAGAATGACTCATTTGATTGTACCTGTGTGGGTTTGTTGATTCAGGATACGATGGGCTTCTGTCTGGTTCTGAATCCATCACCAGTTGTTTGTTTGGCTAATATCATATTTCCCTAATCGGATATGAAAACAAACGCTGATGTAGATCCATTGAACGTTGCATGTTCTGTAAATATAAGCGTTAGGTAATATCTCTAGCGTAATTTGTTGGCTGGCATTATGGTATTATTTCAATTAAGCATGTGGTGTGTTAAAAATAGCAATAAGCTCTTAAGATTTCTGTCTACATCAGAATATGGTGTTGTATGCAAGATCACTGCCATTTTATAAGCTCTGACAGTAGGGCAGCTTGCGTAATATCTGCTATCCTGTAGCTCTATACCATGGGCTGCTGGCCTGTGCACGTACAGTGGATCTTGGAAAGTGCTTTCCGTTGTAGTTTCCTCTGAATGAGAGGTTTGCATCTGATGCCCTGGAGGTTTGCTGACGGGAGGGCGACTGACAGCTTCTCTTCAGCGCCTGGAGTCCAACTCAGCGGCTCAGCACCTCCTCATCGTTCACGCAGAGGATTCTCTAGTCACTGGGAATTGGTGAGACTTTCTCGGGTTTCCTTTGAACACTCGTGTCCTACGGCACAAAAAAAAAAGACAAGATTTGTAGCTGTGAGGGAAGGATTGTGGGGAAAGAGTAAAGGTAGATGAGATGTGGACAACCTAAAGAGTGCAAGTGGTGGTTTTAGGAGATGCTTTATGCATTACAAGCTAATTAAGTGACAGTAAAGACATTTTATATTATTACAAAAGTTTACCATTTCAAATAAATGCTGTTCTTTTGAACTTTCTATTTATTAAATAATCCTGAAAAAAAATGCATTATGGTATCCACAAAAATATTAAGCAGCACAGCTGTTTTCAGCATTGATAATAATAAGAAATGTTTGTAAATGTTTATAAATTATATTTTATAAATGTGTATGTATATATATATATATATATATATATATATATATATATATATATATATATATATATATATATTAAGGAATAATATTAATGCATGTATTTCCACATTTATATAGTACTAATTATTTTAGCTGTCTTGGTATATAGTGTGTTATAATTTTAAGAAATTATTTTTACTAAAATCCTTTTAATTAAAATATAAATTAAAATATAAATTCTTTAAAAGTCTGATTATTAAAGTGTTTTTTTATTCAGTCATACAATTCATAATTCATCACTAGTTACAATTCCTCCCTTAACCTTATGTGGTAGCTGCCAGAAACAGTGTTGCATTTGTCATTTGTGACGCTTGACAAAACCAGTCTTAAGTGTCAATTTTTCGAAATTGAGGTGTATACATCTTCTGAAAGCTGAATAAATAAGCTTTCCATTGATGTATGGTTTGTTAGGATCGGACAATATTTGGCTGAGATACAACTATTTGAAAATCTGGAATCTGAGGGTGCAAAAAATCGAAATACTGAGAAAATCGCCTTTAAAGTTGTCCAAATTAAGTTCTTAGCAATGCATATTACTAATCAAAAGTTTTGATACATTTACGGTAAGAAATTTACAAAATATCTTCATGGAACATGATCTTTACTTAATATCCTAATGATTTTTGGCATAAATGAAAAATCGATCATTTTGACCCATACTATGTATTTTTGGCTATTGCGACAAATATGACTGGTTTTGTGGTCCAGGGTCACATTTGTGTTAGTGTTTAACCAGCAACCTATGAAAAAAGTAGAATTTTGCACTGGCAAACACTGCTCTAGGTCTAGTTTCAGGTTCAGTCCCCCTTTAGCAATCTGTGTTTTGCTGAAGGGCAAAATATGGATGCGTTTCTTCTTGCTGGGATCAACCCATCAACCTACTGGTTACCAGCTCTGAGCTTTTGCCCATTACACTCGCTTATCAGGTAGGCAGCAAAAGGCTGTCAAACGAAAAGACAAATTAAGGCCCTCTTTAACATTTCCCGATGAAAACGTGAGGAAACAGTTTAGCATAAACATCCTGACACAAGAGTTTCACAGCCGAGCATCTGTTGCCTCAGAGTGTTAATGAAATTATCAGGCAGTGTTAATCAGCCCTGACTGAACGCATTGGTCGAGTGAATCTGACAAAACTAATGAACGGCCCAAAGGATCGGCTCATCTTTACCAGTGCCCTGAAAAGAAAATATATTAGTGCGTGTTTTGTGTTTAGTTGCACTGACTGGATTTATTTCAGGGGTCATTAGATGCTCTAAAATGTTTACTCTGACATGCAGAAGACTCTGAAAGGAAGTATTAAAGTTAACATGAAATCAAAATCAACCTGACTTTCATAATAAATGGTCCTAGTCTTATTTTAAAGGATTCAGTGCATGTCGTGACAAAAACCGTTGACTCAGAACATTAATCACGTTGGGTTGCAACCACCATTTCATGGAGTTTTAAGTAATAGTTTTCTCAAAAATGAAAATTTGCTGAAAATGTACTCACGCTCAGGCCCTCCGAGATGAAGATGAGGTTGTTTTCCATTGGAAAAAATTTGGAGAAATGTAGCATTGCGTCACTTGCTCACCAATGGATCCTCTGCAGTGAATGGGTGCCATCAGAATGAGAGTCCAAACAGCTGATAAAAACATCACAATAATCCACACCACTCCAGTCCATCAGTTAATGTCTTGTAAAGTGAAAAGCTGTGTGCTTATAAGAAACAAATTCACCATGAAGTTGAATTAACTTTAAACCATTGGTTTTGGGGCGAAATCCATAATAATGCTTTGTCCAATGAAAAAGTGCATCCCCTGTTATCCTCTCACATCAAAATCCATCAACATATTTGTTTAGAACTGATTTGGACTGTTTTCACAATCTGTTTGAAGTTAAAACCTTCTTAATTCTGGATTTATTCTTTAAAACATGCCGATTTTTCCCTCGCAAGACATCAGTTGATGGACTGGAGTGGTGTGGATCACTTGTGGATTATTGTGATGTTTTAATCAGCTGTTTGGATGGCACCCATTCACTGATCAATGATAAATTTCTCCACATCTCCATGAAGAAACTAACTCTTTTTCATCTTGAATGGCCTGAGGGTGAGTACATTCTCAGCAAATTTTCATTTTTGGGTGAACTATTCCTTGAAGGACATTTGCTCCCTCACATTGAGCCATGGTGCTTAAATGGGAAATGTGAGTTTGAGCCTGGTTTTTGATTGTTCCCTCCTTTCATGTGCTCTGCTGTTAAAAGAAAAGCAATAAGACTGTCAAGACAGGAGAATAAGGCTCCTCAAGCATCTAAATGTTTACTGTTACCAACAGACGCCTTTTAAAGAGATTAAAAAGCAGGATATTGTCGAGGAACAGAACACAGCCCCTCATAATCGCTCCTAACGCAGCTACAGCTCTAATGATGCATGTGAATGAGCGATTCAGAACGTCAGCGCTGAACTTTGAAGACGCTCCATGATGAATCTAAGCCTCTGAATATGACGGTGTCACTTCAGCCAGATGGAACGGTTGGTGCAAAGCATGCACCATCTGTCAGGCTCATGACACCTCAATTTCCGCGGAGCATTTTACATGCTTAATATTTCAGCTTCCCTTTGCTTCAAAGCGGCGGCTGACAGGTTGCATGTTTTGAAACGTCCCAACCTGTTTCTCTGATTTGAGAGCTGCACGCAAGCGACTGCCTTCACCTGAGCCCGGGCGCGTTTAGCACATCGAGACGAGGTGAGAAATGCAGTCAAAGCATTGCCGTCAGCTCCCCCGTCTCCACGGTGACATTTGAGAGCGAGTGTTTGCCTTAACGTTTTAGCTCGATGTTTCACACACCTTCAGCTGTCGGGTTTGTTCATCCTGTGCTTGCGAGCGCTGTCAGCCGCTAATGCAGACGGACAGTCCCAGCAGGTGGAGAGAGTCGATTCAGTGCTGAAACTTCATTTTACAGCTATTATGGAAATGACTTTTTCGGGGCATGAAGACAGCTTTAGAAAGAGCCTCAGAATTAATGTAATTTCAGACGTTTAGATCTGAATCATTTCTGAATGTGATAAGGTCTCGCGCCTGCTGCTTTTGTAGATGGGAATTAATGTGGCTGAAGAGCTTTAATGCCCTTAAAGCCTACTGTGGAGGTGCCATGGTACTTTTGATATATACCAGGGAACTTACTACTTAATAATATGCCATGGTATGCCATTTTAGACACGTAACATGGTATTACCAGGGTATTATTGTAACTATATTATTAGTATCTGATGCATTACTCTTATGCCACAGTAGTTTTTGCAAAGTACATAACAATAAAAAAAACTCTTGTATTACCATGTTACCTCATCTGGTAAATATTTGTAAAACCATATTGGTACCACGGTACAGGGATGGTATCAGATGAAAGTACCATTGTGTTTATATTGTACTGCAAGCAATTTCATTATACTGTCATGTCCAAAAATTGTATCATCTGGTACATTTGCAAAAAAGTACCATAGTATACCGCCATGGTGTTTTTGAAAGGTACCATGGTATTCTTGGAAGTTGTGGCAAGTGTTTCAAAGTACCATAGTGTTATCAGATGTGCCATAGTACCGCCACAGTACTTTATGTAAGTTATAACCAGAAAAATCATCGTATTATCATGTTACCAAATTAAAAACATTGTATCACCATGGTAAATATTCATAAAACAATGGTATTAATCATGTTACCATATCAAAAATGGTATTACCATGGTAAATATCCATAAAACATTCCATAAAGATTTCCTTAAAAATGTGGTGGTACCATGATATGGTGATGGTAACAGGTAAAAATACCATGGTATTTACATGGTACTACAACAAGGTGCTTTTATGAATATCATAGCACTGGTACCACATTTAAAAAAAAAAAGTCATGGTATTTGGAAATGTAAAAGGTCAGTCTTGGAAGTTATGGTAAATGTTTCCATAGTATTACCATCTGATACAGTCAATGTACCATGGTGCCACCACATACTTTTTCTAAGGCCATAACCAAAAAGCTGTGTATAAAAATCATGGTATTACAGTGGTACCATGTTATCAAAAACATGGTATTTTTCCTTACAAGAGTACAAGAGTATTTACTGGCTATTTTAAGGTACTTCTTAGAATAATGTGGTTTTATCACAAGAAATGTATTATCTGATACCACAGAAGTACCTTGGAGTACCATGTAAATACTGCGGTACCATGGTTTACATCAAAGTTCCATGGCTTTACCATCTGATTCCATCACTGTATTGCCAAGGTACTTTGTTAGGAAAAATATTTTTTATATTGTAATAGTCTTTTGTGCTTCTGTTTTTTAGTGATGGTATTACCATGATAAAAAGCATGGCAGTACCATGGTGCTTTATTGTTAGCGTGTGATGTAAGGCGTCCCGAGGGCTGTGTTAAAATGGGTGGCCGGGTGTTTTCTGCCTGTGCAGTCTCGGCTGCGGTCGGATCCAGGCCTTTTGAGCGTGTGAATGAGCGATCGGTTGGAGGGTTCTTGGCAGGGCTGCACACTTTAGTGCCTCTCTGTGGGCAACAGTCATTGAAACACCACTCACACTCCAGACTGCCTCCCGTTCATGCATGGAACAGAAGATGGAGGAGTCAAGGCATGGAGAAGAGGGGGAAAAAAGAGAAAAACACTCATTTTTATAGCCTTTTTTCCGTCTTGCATCCATCAAACTTTTTCACGCTTATGAAACCTCCTCACTGTCACAGGATCTGTGTGTAGATGACAAGCGCTTTGATTTTTAGACATACGGCGGGTTTCCTCTGGGTAGCATAAAGTATAAATAAATCAACAAATAAATGTTTTAAAGGACAACCGCATTAATTGTAAATGGAGAGGGCTTTTAAGATAGGTTGTCATGGTGATAGGAATATCAACACAGGAAATCTTTGGGAAAACAAGAGTGGAATTCAGTTCAGTTCAATTCTGTTTTATTAGTAGAGCACTTTTTCTATTGAAATTGGTCCAAAGTAGCTTTACAAAGAAAAGTACGCAGTGAATAAGCCAAATGTGACATTGCCATGAAAAAACTGCCAACGATATTCAGGTTAGATGGGGAAGAATCTCAAAGGCCATTATCTGTGGGTTGGTTTTGAAGTTGCATACAAATTACATTCATGAAAATAAGTAGTATGCATGCTATTATACTGTACGTTATGTGAATTTCTGTATGCATGGAACATCTGGATGATACTACATTTGCCTGAGTCAACTAGAGCACACAACGTGAAATACTTAATCCCATAATGCAATGCACTCAACTTCATTTTCCAATTGAATTTATAGATTTTATATTATATTAATCCAGCTGTTTTTCGCTTTTTCATTTTTATAAAATTTTAAACTCTTTAAACTGAATTAAAGGGGGAAAAATGATTGTAAATATTTCCAAGATGATAACTGGATGTCATATGAGTGTCATTGAGTGAAACAAGCAAAATAATGAGATCATGTGACTGCATTTATTTTATCCCAAAAAAAAAAAATAAAAAAAAAATATATATATATATATATATATACTGTGAAATATTTTTAGAATTTCAAATAACTGTTTTCTAATTGAATATATTTTAAAATGTAATTTATTCCTGTGATGCAAAGCTGAATTTTCAGCATCGTTTCTCCAGTTTTCAGTGTCACATGATCCTTCAGAAAACATTCTAATATGCAGATTTGAGCTCAAGAAACATTTCTTATTATTAACAATGCTGAAAACCCTAGTGCTGCTTTATATTTTTTGTGGAAACGAATGATTTAATGAATAGAGCAGCATTCATTTGATATAGATATATTTGTAACATTTAAAATGTCTTTACTGTCAATTTTGATCAACTTAATGAGTCCTTGCTGATTAAAAGTATTAATTTCTTACTGACCCAGATGTTTGAGTGGTAGTTTACTGTAAAGAAATGGAAGTATGATAATCTGCTATTCTGAACATTGACAGAAGTTTGTGAGGGATCTGTGTGTTTTTGTGGGCTGATGCCCAGAGAGAGATTATTCTATCGTTCTTCTTGATCTTTTTGATCCCTGTGTAGACTTTGTAAGTTAAATGAAGGCAGGAGAGGGAAAATGGAGAGGATACGGCCCTTTGATGTATTGTCACCCTTTGTTCTCCAGAGAAGTGGTTAATCACACACTCGTGGTATCGTAGAAACGTTGTTCGTTTCACCTTGGCTTTGAGGAACATAGCGTCCCAAAATAACACAAATAAAACCAAAGCAAAGGTCAGAATGTTGAGGGAGGAGCGCAGAGATTAAAGGCAGAGGACAGAGGGAAGGATGGAGGGTGAGAGGAGAGAGAGGAGCAGGACAGCTGCCTGTGTAGACGACGCACACCTGTGCAGATGCTCAGAGACGCTCGAATTACGAGCGGGCAGAAGATGCCATCTGCCTCGCCTTCCTGGAGGAAATAGATTCCGGCCCCTAGAACATCCAAGAATGGATGAGTTCCCTATAAAGGCACCATGGAGACGATGAGACGGTTTACTGTTCTGATGTTCTTTAATAGAATTGAATTTTTTTAAATACTTTCTCCTGTCCTAATTTAATATGCTGAAAGAACAACTACACTGTAAGAAAAAATCTGTTGAAAAACTATAAATGTCCTGGCAGAAAATGCAGGATCTTTTCCGTTACGGATGTTTCCTTCAGCCCTTAAACACAACACGACGCAATGCAAAGCATAATTCAAAATATGGGTAAACACAGTTGAAAAGTCAATACAGAGGATTTGTTCATATTACCAATGGTATATTGTGCCGTGTTTTTGCACTTTTTTTAAAGAATATAAGCCATTTAATATTATGGTAATTCGTGTAAATTGTCACAAACAACTTCTAAATCAATTTAAAGCCTGGGTTATTGAATGATTTACATTTATTTTCTTAATGCAGTTTAAACTTGCCTTCTGGTCCCATTCTAGTATGAAACCAGGTTGTGCGTCATTCAGAACTGAATTGAATTCCAATTTAATACCTGAAACTAAACTGTATTTGAATTGAGGTAGCAAACAGGATGCAGAATTGCAATTATAATTGTAACCAGCATACTTGCTTAAGAAAAGCAAATATCATCAAATTTCATGTTGGCTTGACAAAGCCTTGTTTAAAAGTTTTTAAAAAAGATTTTTTTTAAAAACTAACTCTTTAATTTAAAAAAATGCATATACAATTATTATTATAAGATTATTGGAGTATATTTTATTTATTTTATTCATTTTATTTTTTTGTATTTTTTTTCAGTGTGTTGCTGGCCATTTCTTTGTAATTGTTTGTGAAATGTACTAGCAATTTGAAAATTGTTGCTACACCAAATTTTTTTTGGTGTAGTATGAAACTACATTTTTTAAGTGAATATGCCATTTCACTCAGAAATACATCACAAGAGCAAAATTGGTTGTCATTGTTCATTGCCAACTCATGAATGCTTACTTATATAGTTGATTTGCATATTATATTTGAATAGGAAAAATGCTTACATTAAAATTATACACTTTACCTTAAAGTAACTGAAAATAAGCTCAGTAAATGTCTAAATTGTACCATTTTGATGCCAAGTCTTTCACCCATCTTATTACAGACGAGTTGATTTGTACTGAAAAGCTTTACATGCTGGGTGAACATGCCATCTATACTGGATCAGGATTGACAGCTCTTATTTTCCACATCGACGGACGGCTGAGTCAATCTAGAGCTGTGCAGTCACCAGCAATTTGATCGTACCGTCACCAGGCGTTTGTCCAAGACTCTTGATGTAATTTGTACATGTTTACAGACTCGCAACAGATGATAAGGATGTTCGCGTGGTAGTTCATTGGTTTAATATTGTATCCATGGTGCATTGGGCAGCACTTTAAACAGACATGATGTGTCATGTGGCTCATCCCAACACAATCAATGGCTGCTCCAGTTCAGCGTTGGATCTCGAGGGCTCGACTGACCCGATGGGGGCGTGTAGGAACTGTCCCGAGACATCGACCCAGTGTCTGTGCTGCTCTCATTAGCTTCCACTGGAAAAAAAATCATTATTTCTGGTTCCTGCTCTTCTTTGTCTCTATCCCTGTGGTGTGAGGTTCCAGTAATAGCCGCTGTAACCGGCATTGAGCTCAGGGCCGAGCGCCATCGCTAATGAGGCAGGTGTTCAAATTAGTGAGCCGGGCCAGCGATCCCTTGGGAATATGGCTGCCGTCATGTAGATGTGGAGAATGAGAATTTAGATTAATTAATGCTGGAATGTGAGCTTGAGTCAATAGTTCAGATATAATTAATATGCTGCCCTTCTGAGGTATTGTTTGGAAAAATATTGTGTTGAAGTGGTTGCCAATGCACGGCTATAAGGTGTGCTGATTGGTTTTAGCGAGATGCTGTGGTTGCTCTGGTGTTCTGAGTGGTTGGTAGGGTGTCATTTGCCAGCTCATTTCCAAGACTCTTGCTGTGTCTGAAATTAAATACTTCCCGGCTATATAGTATGCGGAAAACAGTACGCCAAATGTACATCCAAATTTCATTCATACTATATTCATACAATATAGAACATGCTTTTTTAACGGTCGCAGAGTAAGTACAAATTCAAATGTAGTACCTACTCAGACAGTATGTGATTTCAGACACACTGTCTGTGATATTCTGATCTCTAGATTTGACTTGTGTCCCTCCTGAAATATTCTTTACCAATGCTGTTTTACAGCCAATTTGTACGTATTTTACGAGATGGCTAATTCGTACACACTCGACCTCACCTGTGATGGTTAACTGTGATGGGCGGGGTTAGGTGCGGTCCTTCATATGAATTCCTTGCCACCTCATAAAATGCGTATGATTTTTCACAAAACATGAATTGAATTTGTTTCAATTAGCAACTTTGTCAAACATGTACGAATTGCTGTGAGATCGGGATAACCATTCAAACGTTCAGGGTTAATATGATTTTTTTTTTTTTTAAAGAAATTAATACTTCTATTTAGCACATTAAATTAATCAAAAATGACTGTAAAGCAGTGTTATTTTGTATAATTGAGATATAGTTTTTATTAATATTTTGTATGAGTTTTTATTTTAATTTCTGTTTTTTAATTTTGATTTTGGTCATTTTGTTGTGTTTTGCATTTTTATTTATTTTTGTGTTTTTGTTTATTTTTAGTTTTTTGTTAATTTTATTTATGTCTATATAGTTTTCAATTAATTTTATTTAAGTTTTAGCTATTTTAGTAAAATCCTTTATATTCATCAAGGAATCCTGGAAAAAAAGAGTGTATCATGGTTTCCACATGTGTTTTTAAAGAGTGTAAGTGTTTTCCTCATATATCTAATAATTTATATTTAATTAATTTAAAAATGATTTATTAGTCTTGTACAACCCGAATTCCAGAAATGTTGGGACGTTTTTTTTTTTATTTGAATAAAATGAAAACTAAAAGACTTTCAAATCACATGAGCCTATATTAAAATTGTATGCACAAAATGAGCTCATTTCAAATTTGATGCCTGCTACAGGTCTCAAAATAGTTGGGACGGGGGCATGTTTACCATGGTGTAGCATCTCCTCTACTTTTCAAAACAGTTTGAAGATGTCTGGGCATCGAGGTTATGAGTTTCTGGAGTTTTGGTGTTGGAATTTGGTCCCATTCTTGCCTGATATAGGTTTCCAGCTGCTGAAGAGTTTGTGGTCATCTTTGATGTATTTTTCGTTTAATGATGTGCCAAATGTTCTCTATAGGTGAAAGATCTGGACTGCAGGCAGGCCGATTCAGCACCCAGACTCTTCTACTACGAAGCCATGCTGTTGTAATAGCTGCAGTACGTGGTTCTGCATTGTCCTGCTGAAATACACGTCGTCTGGAGGGGAGCATCTGTTGCTCTAAAACCTTTATATACCTTTCAGCATTCATAGTGCCTTCCAAAACATGCAAGCTGCCCATACCGTATGCACTTATGCACCCCCATACCATCAGAGATGCTGGCTTTTGAACTGAATGCTGATAACACGCTGGAAGGTCTCCCTCTTCTTTAGCCCGGAGGACACGGCGTCCGTGATTTCCAACAAGAATTTCAAATTTGGACTCGTCTGACCATAGAACACTTTTCCACTTTGAAACAGTCCATTTTAAATGAGCCTTGGCCCACAGGACACGACGGCGCTTCTGGACCATATTCACATACAGTATGGCTTCCTTTTTGCATGATAGAGCTTTAGTTGGCATCTGCAGATGGCACAGCGGATTGTGTTTACTGACAGTGGTTTCTGGAAGTATTCCTGGGCCCATTTAGTAATGTCAATGACAGAATCATGTCGATGAGTGATGCAGTGTCGTCTGAGGGCCCGAAGACCACGGGCATCCAACAAAGGTCTTCGGCCTTGTCCCTTACGCACAGAGATTTCTCCAGTTTCTCTGAATCTTTTGATGATGTTATGCACTGTAGATGATGAGATTCGCAATGCCTTTGCAATTTGACGTTGAGGAACGATGTTTTTAAAGTATTCCACAATCTTTTTACGCACTCTTTCACAGATTGGAGAGCCTCTGCCCATCTTTACTTCTGAGAGACTCTGCCTCTCTAAGACATCCCTTTTATAGCTAATCATGTTACAGACCTGATGTCAATTAACTTAATTAGTTGCTAGATGTTCTCCCAGCTGAATCTTTTCAAAATTTCTTGCTTTTTCAGCCCTTTGTTGCCCCCGTGCCAACTTTTTTGAGACCTGTAGCAGGCATCAAATTTGAAATGAGCTTCCGGAATTAGGGTTGTATAATATATATATTAATATTTATAATTAAATATAGTATTTAGTGAAGTACAAAAGATTTATATTTCAGATAAATGCTGTTCTTTTGAATTTACTTACATAAAAGAATCCTAAAAAAAGAGGGTTTCATGTTTTCCAATAGTGTTTTTAATGGCACAAACTTTGCATCTATATTTAGGCCTATATATTTGCATCAATATGATTTATATTTATTTAAATAAGTAATAATATCATTTGTAATGAAATATGTGTAGCATTTGTGTAGTATTTCTTAAGTATAATTTAAATTATAAATGATTTATAAATAAATATAACATTTTATAACTATAAAACCTCCATTATATAACTTTAAATAGGTGAAGTCTACGTAAAATGTTGCTGCTAGCTGCTTTTAAAAGCTAAAGTAAGAAGTTATGCACTCAATGAACTGCTTCTTAACAACTATTTTTAGCAATTCAGTAATTTGTCTAATAATATGATAAAGTCGTTTGACTCTTAAATGTTTCATTTCAGGAGCCAAAAGCTCCCTAGTCTTTTTTTGTCTGCGGCGCTATTATAATTTTAAAAAATCAATATATTGTGCAACCTTAGTAAGATTTCTTTAGCAAACTCTGACAGTCTTTAAAATAGGCCTGCAGCATCAGATATTAATGGTGAGTGGTGATAGTGGCTCTCCTGTGGGAGGGCAGGGATCTTTACTGTACTGCAGACCTCCCACAATGCTCAGCGTGGCTCCGCGAGCAACCGATTGAGCTTTAAGGTTGATGATTGTGATCACCGCCTGCTTCTGTTTATGTTAAACACTTGTGTTTCTTTGCCCTGAGGTTTATAATTCTCACAGACAGCTATTGAGCTAATTTTCCCCCAATATGTGTGAAGTTTTGTAGTCATTATAAGCACCGTAGCCTTCACACGCGGTGCTTTTCCACAGCGACTGGATATGATCGGACGGGAATGCGCCGCCAGGAATTTACGGTTACAGTAATTGTCTGTTTGTCAGCTGTAAAGTGCGTCGGGAATGTCACCGGCGGTGGAAAGAGGAAGGGCATAAAAGCAGACAAATGTGGAGATTGAAAAGTCAAGGTTAGTTATATGTTTCTCTATTCAGCCATGCGTTCAATCCTTGACAAGCGTGCAATTCTTCCCCGCATCCATACAGCCAATGGCGGTGGCCTTTATCTGCTCTGCCCAGAAACACACAGTCTCTCTCTCTCTCTCTCTCGCCCATCCTCACCCACCGCCCTCTTTATCTCACGCAATCCCTCCTTTCACAACCACTCTGTTACTCTTTTTCTCTATGGTGGGATCATTGACACCTTTAATGAGTCAGCACGCAGTCACAGCACTAAACGGTGATAATGGGATGCCGTGTAGACGGGGGAGATGTGGAAGTGTGTGGGAAGCTCTGCGAGAGCATGTTTATCAGTTCAGTCAAACCAAGTCATTTGGAGCTTATTTTAATGCCCTTTCTTGTACTATGACCGCCCACTTTCTTGGGTTCCGGAAGTGTTTTTTTCCCATTCATTTTCGCCACAGGGCTTTCAATTAAATACTCGGAAACCTTGAAGCAAACCAAACTGCTCCCCGCTGAATCACAACAATGCAAACTTTGACTTCACGCATCAACAATGTTAATTGTGGCAGGCAATATATTCCATAATTTATATTCTGTAATTCACCTCATATGCATTGCTTTGAAAAGAAAGATTTAATTTATGCTTAAATTGGACTGCTGGTGGTTAGTTAAAGTTATGATAAAGTTGTGCAGTTTTATTTTATTTATTTATTTTCCATTTGAATTCTTTAAAGGGGAATCAACTCATCCCATGAAGCATTACAATTGACTGTAAATTATGGTACAAAAAAATAACACATGATCCTATTCTAATATGCTGATTTGCTGCTCAAGAAACATTTCTCATTATTATTATTATTATTATTATTATTATGCTTAATATTTTTGTGAAAAACATTAAACTTTTTGGGGGGGATTTTTAATAAATAGAAAGTTCAAAAGAACAGCATTTATTTGGCTCAGAAATCTGTAAATGTCACTTTTGATCAGTTAAATGCTTTTTTTGCTTAATAAAAATATTGATGTCTTTTGTAAAAATTGGTCCCAAATTTTTGAACATTAGCAATAGTTTAATAGCTAGCCTAAATAGTGTTTATATACTCTACACAGATATAAAATAAAATGTAAAACCTTTTTGCAAAATACTAGTTTGAAATATAGCTGCATCTATTGCTGCAGTTTTTGTTTCCATGGTAACAGTGACTTCTTGTAAATTCTGCTAATAAACGTGATTTTAAAAAGTTGAATTGAAAGTTGAATTCTTTTGAATTCAGGCTTCTACAGAAGCTTAACCTCAGAGCTCGTGGAAGGCCTGTCTATATCGGATTATACATTATTGCTAAAAGAAAATGAATAGGATTTTTACTTCTGGAGCTCTGCTGTTGCTCTCTATCGCTGCTGGCTTTTAGCAGCATCCTGATAAAGACGTAACTGTCTGGCGGAGGTAAATAAACTCTGCTTTATCAACAGCAGAGAACGCTTGGTAAATCTCTCCAGGTTGTTGAGGCAACAGCGTCTAACTGAAAATCCTCCAACTGCTCTCTAGGCTGCAATTATGACAACTGAATGCCTCTATTTTGATTTTGGCATATTCGCTCCGAACAGCTTTTGGATTTGATCCAGACACACAAAGGGAGGCGGGATAGGAACCATCAAGCGTTTGTACACAGTTGACAGGATCTCAGGGTTCTTGCTGATCCAGATTGGTCGGGATCTTCCTCTTGTCAAGCGCTGCTGGTGAATAGAGCATTGTGCCGCGTGATTGGCCCTCTTTCACCTCTGTTTGAATGTCAAAAGATGCTGCTGAGAGGAATTATATTCCTGGATTTCAACAGACGAAAGGCCTGCAATAGGGTTTGTTAGAGAGACGAGGAGTTCAGCTGGAGGAACACTGGATGTTTTTAACCATGCTGTCATATTTCACAAAACCCTTTTAGATTATTTATATTGATGCACGTGTTGCACAAGCTTCTGTGCATTTGCTTTCTAATGATAGGAACCCTTTAAAAAGACCAGTGGAGTTACCATGTTATTTATATATTTATTATACCATGGTATGGTACTGTGTGAAAAGAATATATATATATATATATATACTGTATATCATGTCCATACCATGGTGAAATACTATGGTATTTTGATAAATACTGTTATTTTTAATTTGTTTATATACTATATATAGTATTTATTAATATTTCCCAATTAACTTTTTTTTTTGTTTTAATTTTTCTTAGTTTTTTCATTACGCTTAAACGTATTTTTTAAATCTTAGTTTTAGTAATTTTACTTCAACTTATTTCATTTCAGTTAGTTGCTAAGACATCATTTCCAAGGTTTAACTTTACTAGGCTACAGTATTACTACGATTGTATGATGGTAATACTATGGTTCTTTTTGTAAGGGATACAGCAATTAAAAACAACATTTAGACATCCACAGTTTTAATTGTACTTTTTTTTTTTTTTTACATGCATATGTATATGTGGTATATACATGGTTCTATGAAAACCAAAAAGCAGAAACCAGAAAAAAAAAAGCAGCTAGAAACCCCCTTTAGAAGTTTAGAACGGTTTCAGACATTAATATTTCTCGCATGGATGAGCTGCCACCGTTTTTTTGCCCCTCCTGCGTTTTTCTCAGCGCTGGCCATTTATTGAATTGCATTTCTTCTGTTTCCGCCGTCACTGTCAGGAAAGCTGTCTGAGTCATAATCCGACAGAATAAGCAGAGTGCGGGGGGACGGAAAGAAGCCGAGTCGAGAAAACAAGATAAAGAAAAGACCGAGGCAGCGGGAGAGAGACAGCGAGACAGGGAGGAGAGCGAGACAGTGAGGTTTAAGTTGATGACAGCTAGAGGAGGATTAATTTCTCAATCAGCAGCAGTGTTGGACTCTGTGCTCTTAGTAATTGCTGTGCTGTTGGGGCCCCTGTGTTTGGGGCTCATTATCTCATGTGAATGAATGGGGTTTACGGGACCAGCTCAACCGCACTGACACTTCTGCAGAACACGTTGCTCGCTCCGGTTGGACGGGCGTTAATGTGTCTACTTGATGTGAGCAATTTCTAACCGGTGGAATAGTTCATTTGTCATTCAGAGTAGCGGGGAAAATAACACCCTAGTCATTTCTGGTTATTAAAGTTGGTGCACTTGCAGTGTAGCATGGTTGATTATGACTAATGGTCAAGCCAAACATTTTTTTAATTTTTTTTTTCTTATTTTAATTTTAATTTTTTGGATGGTCAATGTTGAGTAGAAAGAGAAAATAATTATGAATAATATCATAATTATATGATATAATTACATGTTATAGCTACATATACATGATTTAATATGATAATATGATGATTTTATTGACAGTAGATATGTGTATACAATTTATTTAAATGAAATTTATATATATATATATATATATAATTTGTAATGCATTAAATTATATACACATAATTATTTGTGTATATGTAATTTAATGCTACACTACATATATAGCAATATTCAGTTTAGCAACTGATAATGTAAAATGTGAAATTATAAATTACTTCTATCATTAAATCAGATAGATAGATAGATAGATAGATAGAATAATTTTGTATATATTTTTGTATAGAATAATATTTATATACACACATTATCAAGTACTAAATTGAATAGTGCATTTATATATTTTATATTCAATTTGTGTGTATATAATTAATAAAATTTAATTTTAATTAAAATTTAGGATGTGTATATACATAAAATATAAATATACATTATAATTTCATCATAAAATCTACATTATTAGTTGCTAAATTGAATATAACATTTTTAATTGATTAGTTGATTATGTTTTCATCATAAAATTGCAGATTTGTTTGTTTATAATGAATCACTTAATTTATTTATTTTTTAAATTGATGCAAGGAGTGAATTACTACATTTGCAGCTATGTCATATCCGGAGGTTGCATACAGCGGAAGGGCAGTTTTATTGTTGACAAGCTCTTATTGTGTCTGCTTGCAATTACTGACTGGTGAAATAGTTCATTTGACATTCAAAATAGCAGGTTTAAAAAATAGTGTGATTAAAATACTCTCTCTTTCTGTGGATAATGGCTCCTGTCCTAACCAGCTCCAGCCCTGTAGTGTTTAGTGGCGCTGGAGATTCAGAGTCAGATGTGTTGGCTTTGTCTGACCCACTTGCTATAAATAAAAGTTGAACAGCAATTCAACACGGTGAAAAAGATCCAGTGAACAATAGCGAGAAATTGCTGCTCTTTGTCCCTATAGATTAAATGAGTGACAGAGATAACACAGCACTCGCAAACAGTGATTATGGAAAGCTCTAGCCTCAAATCGAACCGTTAATGGATGAAGTGTTGTTGTTTTGATACTGAATCGCAATGAATGTGTTGTAAAATACAATTGCGCGTAGGTCAGATGTTTTAGTCATTGTATATGAATACAAATCTCTTTGATACTTCAGGTGTTTCTTCTAGACAGCGATTAGATTAGAAGATCAAATGGAGGTTTTGCTGAACTTGAGATTGTTCTTCTAAGAAAAAGATCCTGACGTTTGTCTTCTCTCGAGTTTCAGAAGAGAAATCTGCCTTCAAGGTTAAATATGATGCATTTCTCATCAAGTTTTCCTTCTTACTGTATGTCAACAATGTTGTATGTGATACAGTATGTCAAATATTTAATAAGAATTCCTAAACAATGACATTTGCAAAATATATTTTTCAGACATTTTCTGTTGAAGCTATGTTTTAAATCTAAGTGTTATACATCCAGTAGTCAACTAGCTTCTCGTTTGAATCGCTAATGGTGACTAATAAATTCAGGATTGCTTATATTGAGCAGAAGTGCATGTATGCCGTACAATTAACTTTCACTAGAGGACGAAGTGGCCCTGTGCACTTCACGTCAGGTGCTTTCCTCTTGTACTCACTTTCATTACATGTTTTATTGCTCAGACAACGTCCCTGGACAACACTCTATCACTCGCAGAGGGTAATAGCTTTTTTCGCTGTTGTAATTTAATTGATCAGCCACTTCCTCTTTTTTTCACCTTGAGGAATGGCCGCTGTGGTGAAAAAGCCAACAGAGATCAGAAGACGTATGCATCTAAATTAGTTTGTTATGAAAAGAAATTTAGAATAGGGTATAATGCAGTTCCACACTAAAAACAATAGACAGACAGACAGACAGACAGACAGATAGATAGATAGATAGATAGATAGATAGATAGATAGATAGATAGATAGACACACACACACTGCACTATATCAAGTTCAGTGTATCAAGTTCACATAAATTTAAAAAAGAAATTAATGTTCTATAAGAGTTTGGGCCTATTAAATGGTAAAAAATGATGGCTTTTAATTTCACTGTAATGTTTACTGGTGGTTATATTTACTAATTTTATCATCAGATTTTGGGAATAAATCCATTTAATACAGGCATCAGAATCAGTATTGTTATCGGTTCATAGTACTTTCATTCATAGTACTAAAAAGATGCTATTAAACAACCATTTTAAATATGCTTTCTTTGTTCTCTCTACATTAATTTGGAGATTCAGAGTGAAAATATATTTATGAATACAAATTAATGTAAGGTGTTAATAATCGAGATTAGTTTTATTGACAATTTTTTATTGACAACACTAATATACAGCTTTCATCAGCACTAATATATATTATATGATATTATTATACAGTGGGGCAAAAAAGTATTTAGTCAGCCACCAATTGTGCAAGTTCTCCCACTTAAAAAGATGAGAGAGGCCTGTAATTTTCATCATAGGTATACCTCAACTATGAGAGACAAAATGAAAATCACATTGTAGGATTTTTAAAGAATTAATTGGTAAATTCCTCGGTAAAATAAGTATTTGGTCGCCTACAAACAAGCAAGATTTCTGGCTCTCACAGACCTGTAACTTCTTTAAGAGGCTCCTCTGTCCTCCACTCGTTACCTGTATTAATGGCATCTGTTTGAACTCGTTATCAGTATAAAAGACACCTGTCCACAACCTCAAACAGTCCAACTCCAAACTCCACCATGGCCAAGACCAAAGAGCTGTCAAAGGACACCAGAAACAAAATTGTAGACCTGCACCAGGCTGGGAAGACTGAATCTGCAATAGGTAAGCAGCTTGGTGTGAAGAAATCAACTGTGGGAGCAATTATTAGAAAATGGAAGACATACAAGACCACTGATAATCTCCCTCGATCTGGGGCTCCACGCAAGATCTCACCCCGTGGGGTCAAAATGATCACAAGAACTGTGAGCAAAAATCCCAGAACCACACGGGGGGACCTAGTGAATGACCTGCAGAGAGCTGGGACCAAAGTAACAAAGGCTACCATCAGTAACACACTGCGCCGCCAGGGACTCAAATCCTGCAGTGCCAGACGTGTCCCCCTGCTTAAGCCAGTACATGTCCGGCCCGTCTGAAGTTTGCTAGAGAGCATTTGGATGATCCAGAAGAGGATTGGGAGAATGTCATATGGTCCGATGAAACCAAAATATAACTTTTTGGTAAAAACTCAAAGAATGCTGAGTTGCATCCAAAGAACACCATACCTACTGTGAAGCATGGGGGTGGAAACATCATGCTTTGGGGCTGTTTTTCTGCAAAGGGACCAGGACGACTGATCCGTAAACGAAAGAATGAATGGGGCCATGTATCGTGAGATTTTGAGTGAAAACCTCCTTCCATCAGCAAGGGCATTGAAGATGAAACGTGGCTGGGTCTTTCAGCATGACAATGATCCCAAACACAGTGGCTTCGTAAGAAGCATTTCAAGGTCCTGGAGTGGCCTAGCCAGTCTCCAGATCTCAACCCCATCGAAAATCTTTGGAGTCCGTGTTGCCCAGCGACAGCCCCAAAACATTACTGCTCTAGAGGAGATCTGCATGGAGGAATGGGCCAAAATACCAGCAACAGTGTGTGAAAACCTTGTGAAGACTTACAGAAAACGTTTGACCTCTGTCATTGCCAACAAAGGGTATATAACAAAGTATTGAGATGAAATTTTGTTATTGACCAAATACTTATTTTACAGAGGAATTTACCAATTAATTCTTTAAAAATCCTACAATGTGATTTTCTGGATTTTTTTTCTCATTTTGTCTCTCATAGTTGAGGTATACCTATGATGACAATTACAGGCCTCTCTCATCTTTTTAAGTGGGAGAACTTGCACAATTGGTGGCTGACTAAATACTTTTTTTGCCCCACTGTATATAATAATACTAAATAATAAAAAATGATATGAATATTAATAAAATATTTCTCTATTTTATATACATGGAGAGAGAGAGAAATATAAAAATAAAAATCTTTTTATTATTACTATCATAATACCAATAGTGTGGAATCTTAAATATTTGTTGATGTTTTTTTTTTTTAAGTGTTTAAAATATATATATATATTTTCTGTTTATTTATTAAAAAACACATCTTTACAATGTGGTCTCACACTTTTGGACCCATACTGTATATTGGAGTAAATAGCGCTGAAAATGGTGCATTTACACAAAGCATAAGCATAACAATTTGATGTCAATTTAACTGGCTCATTGACACCGTTTTGGCAGAAAATGAGAGGTTGTGGTGTTTCAGTGGGCTTCAGAAGGAGTTCAGGTTTGGGTTGGCGAGCAGGAGGTGTAGCTCCACATATTAGCACACGTAGGAGACGGCGTGTCGGTGCATTTCTTACCGAGTCATTTCTCCGATACGCATCATTTGCGTTCCAGTCCATCCTCCCCATGAAGGACTGTCTGCAAACCTGAATCAGCGGCGCAGAGAGAGAGAGAGTTATAATAACCGGCAGTTCTGGCAGTGGTCCACTCACCTGCACAGACCCACAATAGTGCTGTGAAAACTAGATTCACCCTGAGCTGGAACTCCCACCTCTTTTACATCGACCCCTCATCAGTGATACAGCTGACATCTGCCCTCAGTGAATGCAGCACTGGCAGCCTGTTTAACCAGAACCACCTTATCACAAATCATGCATATTATCACTTACATGTTTGGCAGCATGCCTTTCCACATGCATTTTCACAGCTCATGAGAATTAAACTCATATCCTCAATCAACTCAAACTCACTCACTCCTTCAGAAATGGAAAAAAAAATCTGTCATCAACTGTCTTTTTTTTTCTAAAAAGTCTAAATAGGGTTATCTATGTAATTACAAAGTTACATTGCAGTTTTATTATGTTCATTATTATGTGTAGCAAATTAATTGTAGTAGAATTTATTTTTTAAAGAATACTTATTATTGATAATATATTAAATTAAATGAAAACATGTTTTTCTAAATTAAAAAAATGCACACAAACTATTTTGTTTCAAATAAAATGTAAATTTTTTGTGTGTTGAAGGTGAAAATGATGAAAATGACAAGGTACACAGTGTTATTTTAGTATTATTTATATAATATAATTATTTTATTCAAGTTTGAAATTAATTTGTGTTTTTACATTTTCAGGGTTTTTTGTTATTTTTTAATGCGCTTTTCTGTTTTTTATTATTATTTTTATAATATTACTATTTCTGTTTAATTTATAGTTATTTTTAAGTTTTTGTTTTATTTCAGCTTTAGTTTTTATGTATTTCCACATAGTAATTTCAGTGCTTCAACTTAAATTAAACAAAAATGGCCTTGTGACTAATAAGTTTCAATTTACCATATAATATTAACATTAATATTAATATTAATTTTATTTTAACTTTATTTCAATTAAAAAGTTTTACATTTTTTTTATATTTTTAGTTTTTGGTGATAACCCTGCTGCAGACTCAGAGTCACCCCCCCTTTATTACATTTGTTGTTAGCAATGAATTATTGCGGTAGTACATACGTAATTGGCATTCAAAACCATGTTTTTTCCCACCGAGCAGACAATATCGATTTTAATTCAGAGCTGTCAAGTTTGATTCGGCTAAAAAATTTCATGTTTCAACAACAGATGGAGATAGAGAGGTCAAAATTATGTAGTGTACCTTTAAGAGAAATACCATAAGAAAGCTATAAAATTAGTGTGGACAGCAGCTCAGATTATCTGATCTTGGACAAATTTGATGAGAAATGAGAAATGACTTCATACTGAGATCATAATAACATCTGTTTGCAGACTTATCTTGGCTGAGTACAAATTGAATCACTGTTGAAACTTCTGGCTAGTTACTGTGGTCTTTTTCTCAAAATTTTAGAAACAGAAATGCAATTGTCCATTTGCTCTACATTGCAGTCCATGACAAACTGGCTATCGGGTAGCTTTGCAGGAAAGAACTTGTTTAATTGTTCTCAAACCCTTTCTCTTTCCTCCAGATGAGTCCGGTCTGACCCCTCCACCCAGCCTCGCTCCAGTGATGCAGGTCCCAGCCCCTAAAGAAACCCCCAGAGGAGTTGCATCCATGGGGCAGGACTTCATAGAGTCGGTCCTGTCTCATAAGGATCATCTTCTGGCTCAGAAGGGTGTGACTCTTCCCAGCGGTTTACCCCCTAATCTGGTGCCCATGTTGGGGAAGGGGCTTGGGGCCGGAGCAGAGGCCCTGGCCCCCGACCAGCCCCTCCTGAGGAAGATGCTCCCTGCACACAGCGCCACTGGCCGCCCCTCTTTACCTCCAGCCTACGAGCTCCCCACCGAACCCCCGGAGGCCGTCGCAACGCCGAGCTGGGATACCGATGCCCCGACCCCACATCCCCAACCTTCGGGCTCCGCTGCGGCTCCCACCACTGCGAGCGCTGAAACAGAGTCTGGGGCTTTCACCTCAGGTAGGACCGAGAGTTTTACAGAAACCTAGTACAAAACTAATAGATGTTCCTCATGCTGCTGTGCATTTACACATAGTTGACCTCACTAGCTCTCATTGAACGCGAATGACTTCTGAGTGCTGTTACTTTTTATTGCAAAATTTCTGATATTGTGTATAAAAAAAACACCAAGTGGAAACCTAATGATGTGAATAAAAAAATCCAAAATGAGCATAAAAAAACTTATATGGTCACTTGAGGTGGGTAATTTTCAGTAAAAAGACATGCACATTAAAAAAAAAAGTAATATTACTGTGCTTAAAGTCATTTGACTAAATAATTGGCACAGATGCAATGCTGATATTGTTAATTAAAACTATTAAAATTGTTTTTGTTCATCGAAATAATGCTGAAATAAAACAATATACAAATATTAGTTGAAAAACAAACGGAAATTAGAAATGTTTCCTTGGCAGCAAACGGAAATAAAATAAGTTGAAGTACTAAAATTACCAAAATGAAAACTGAAATAAAAATAAAGATAAATAGAAATATTAAAAACTAAAATTGAATAAAAATGGGAAAAAAGGATATAACAAAACAATATGTTTATATAAAATATTTAAAAGTTATGAAGCTATGTTGAAAAGTTATTTGGAAATATGAATAAATAATATAATAGTGTACAAATAATACTAAATTATTATTAATACTAATACTAGAGCATTTTTTCTAATTAATAATAATCTATCATAATTATAAAGCCAATATCTGTTTGTACCAATGGCTATTTTCACTAACTCAGATATTTTATTTTTATTACTAATAACACCATATTATAAGACACTTTGCATTCATAGCTTCTGTCACAGTGTACATTAGACTAAATATTTATTGCAATTTACACTGTGCAAACAGCATCTAGCTTTATTTACACTAAGTATAAATAGCATCTACCATTAACTTAGCATGCAGTTAGCATAAATAGATGTAAAAGAGCAACCCATGGGATGGAAATGCTGCTTTATTCACAAATTGTTCTTGCAATTTTTCAGATATTTATTTGTTTATTTATTTTTTGCATTAATTAAATTTGCACCTTGCAATATGTGAACACCTGTATACAAGTTAAATTCATTTGCAAACTGCTATTCATTCTGCAAAGTCACCACTTTATGCTGCTGTTGTTGTTGTTGTTGTTGATTTTGATGCTGGTGTCCTCAACTAGCCTCACTAGGAAACCATGCTTGTTGAGCTCACACAACTTTTTCTTGCTTATGCAAGATCTATGCTGAACTGGAACTAACCAGTATAAACTGTCCTGAACCAGCATGAAAATTAGAGCTGGGTCATTCTGTGTCAACTCAACCAAAGGTCTCTGGCTCCAATTTTTGATTTTGTAAAAAAAAAAAAAAAAAATCTGAAGAAAGATAAACATGTATAGTGATATTAAATATTAAATGTTAAATATTAAATATTAAATGTCATCAGTGTATATTTACCAAGTAATCCACTATTTTGTAGAGGAGTGTCAAAATGGCAATTTTCACCTGAGATTCAGAGCCAAATTACAGGTGGGTAAATAATATAAATATATTTATTTATATTTATATATACAAATGTGGGTCATTTTGCATACAGCTGATACTTTTTTCTTTTAAAGAGGAATGTCTGAGGAATAAATAATGTTAAAACTAGAAATGTATCTCATTTTTTTCTGTCAGCTCAATTGCATTGAACATACCTGTCTGAGTGCCATAAATATTATTTTTCTAGTAACTCTAAAAGTATACAAGATATCTTAATATCCTTTTAGATTCTCAACTTTTCTTTTGAAATCTACTAAACAGTGCATTACTCAATAAATAAACATCCATGACATTTAATATTTTGCCTTTCATCACTATACATGTTTATCTTTCTACAGGAAAATATTAACAAACAAACAAAAAAAGAGCTGGGGAAGTTTCCAAAATTTGGTTGATTTGACATGGACTGCATTTCCAGCAGGGAAAGATACAGCTACATGATGTAGATGTTTTTCCTCACTGTTGTTTTCCATCTCAAATCCCCTCTGTAGACATTCTCAGACGAACCGTTGGGTTTTTAATGTCGTCTGTCTGGCATTTTCCTCCAGCTGTAACAAACTGCAGGGTCAATTTCACCGACCCAGAGAGCTACATCGATTCTTCAGACGATCCGCCCCTCCCTGAAGGAGCGTTCCTGCAGTGCACTTACACAGTGACCGTCTACACAGGCTACGGTGTGGAGCTACAGGTACCTTTTAATACGAGGTTTGAGTAGTGCTTCCATTAATCATATTTTCCTCCACCTCCAAATGATATGACAAACTGCGCTGGATATTCTTGACTGAACGGGCACCTGTTAATGCATGGATCTCTTTAAATGGCATGCTAATAGACTGTGTAATCCAACAAATAAGCAGCTGCAGAACACCGACCACAGCATGTGGCCCCGAGGGAGTTATCTGGAAATGCAATCTGCTGCCTAACAAGCTTTTTTTCCCCCTCTGCAATGCAATCCTATTTTTCCTGTGCCTAGCACATTTTCTCGACGTGCACCCTCAGATACAGGTGACTGCGTTTAACAACCCTGCGTCCGGTCGAACGTGCCCTCTAGTGGCACGTGGTGTAATTGCATGGATCTAATTACTGGAGTCGAGCTTTTGGGGCCCGGCAGCGGTGAGTTCCCAGAGAGCCGGAGCCACACAAGCAGATGTTAATGAGAGAAGCGGGGGTTCGTCAGAGCCGTACTGCCGCAGTGCCCGCATGCAGCCGGCTGTAATCCCATGTCCACGTCCGCTATCCCTCTGCGGATGATTCACGCCCGTGACATAATCTCTAATTACCGCTTTAATCCACAGCCAAAGGCCTGCTGAATGTCTGTGTCTCTCTCTGTGTGTGTGTGTGTGTGTGTGTGTTGAATATTCTGTCTCAAGGGATTAAAACTCTTCCAATTAATTTGGTATGTATACACACACACACACACACACACACACTGTCCTCATGGGATCGGATGAGATTCGGATAATCCATGCTGGCTGTGATATGCTTTCAAGTCAACATGAAATCAAAATGCACGCTTTTTACTTACTTAATACATTTTCCTGCTGTTGTTCACAATTTATTTGTGCATGTTATTTCAAGAAAAAAAAAAAAAAGTTTAATGCATCAAAATGTATTAAATCTCTCTGAAATTGTTTTATCAATTTTTTTTTTTTCAATGAAAAACTATGAAAATGTAACACCAATGACACATTTAAATGAACCATATGAAAAATATATATGTAAATGAATTACTTTTTCAACATGGTGTGAAAAAAGAAAAAATGTAAAACCTTTGAAACCCTTTATATTTTCAGAATAAAAGTGTCTAACATTGATACTAATGACAATTTTGATATATCTATGAGCATCATTTTAATTATGTTTTAAAATAAATGTGTATAAATATTTACATAGATTCTTTAATATTTATATTAAAATATTAAAAATGTACAGTATTTTATTTGTATTTATTATGTTTTCAATATTTCAGATAATATCAGTGTGTGTGTGTATATATATACATATTAAAATGTACATATGCACATATACATATTAAATGTTTACAGTAATTAGTTTTATTATAGTAATTATTATGATGTATCCAATATTTCAATTAATATCAGTATATATACAGCTCAGTATTATATGAAATATTTGGTATATAATTATAATAAATGTTATAAGTTCATTTATAGTAATTAATAAAAAATATAGCAGGCACACACACACACACACACACACACACATATACTGTATATATATATATATACTTATACATATACACATGCATACATACATACATACCTTGCAATAAAATTATTGAAGAATAAAGAGGCATATAAATAACATAAAATAACAAATTCTTAGAAGTGTCTCATCAGATGAAGGGGACAAGCCATTTCATATTATTTAAGAAATTGATAGCTTTGTTATACATATTGTTTTAATGAGTGAGGTCAAGGCACAAGTCATGGTCTCTATATTTTGAGACGTCCTCATCCATGAAGGTACCATGCTATAATTATTATATCATGTTTACTTTTTTGGAGATGATAAAAATGTTAGTGTGAATGCTGTACTGTTCTTGCCATAAATACGTCATGGTGTACTGTGTGTTTCTCACCAGTGTTTCCTGCTAACATGATTGGCATTCCCTCATTGTAGGTCAAAAGTGTAAACCTGTCAGAAGGTGAGCAGCTGTCAATCAGAGGGGTGGATGAAGGCGGGGCCCTGCTCGTGCTGGCCAATCAGACGCTTCTGGTGGAAGGTCAGGTGATCCGCAGTCCAACCAACACGCTGTCTGTGTTCTACCGCTCATCTCCAGAGGGAGGAGTCGGCATGTTTCAGCTGCATTATCAAAGTGAGTCTTTTCCAAAACAAGCCACTTATGCATTAAACACAGCATCTTTGGGACTTGCCACTTGCTGTGGTTTCATAGAGATAATTACTCTTTTACATAAAACTCTGATGTTTATGTAATATTATAGTAATGAGTCCCGCAGGTGCTTGTGTAAATGTTAAAAACGCTCCTCATCCGGAAGTCTCAGCACTTGTGGGGCTCTTGTTGAACTTGTTAGACACTGGTCAGACTTTGCCTCCAAACTTTTAATTGAAAAATTCTCCATTTGGTTAATTTGCTCGCTTATCTAGCTTGATAGCTTCTGCCGTGTCCATTAACTGGCTAATGTACTCCAGGGCTCATTTCACAAGGCTTTCTTGTGTGCAATTTGTTTCAATCAGCGTCCTCGGGTTGCATTAGCATTCATTTTATTCATAAATGATTAAAGGAGTAGTTCAACCCATGAAATCTGTCATTATTTACTCAGATGTCGTAAAAGGAGAGTTTTTGAAGGATAATCACATACTCTTTCTTGTCCAGTTTTCCGCCTGAGTTGTGCCCTACCTCGACGGCCTCATTTTGGGGAGGTGTCAGTAAAAAATCTGCATCCTGGAGGCACGGCCCATTTCCAGTGTCACATGGGATACCACCTGCAGGGGGACGCCACACTCACGTGCCTCAATGCCTCGCTGCCTGTGTGGAGCCAACATGAGCCAAGCTGCAGAGGTGAGACACTAAGAATGTTTTTCTTTTAGACTTTCTATTCATCAAAGAATCCTTAAAAATCAAATGTATCTTGGTTTTCACAATAATATTAAGCAGCACAACTGTTTTCAACATTGATAATAATTAGAAATGTTTCTTGAGCAGCAAATCAGCATATTAGAATGATTTCTGAAGATCATGTGACACTGAAGACTGAAGTAATGATGCTAAAAATTCAGCTTTGCATCACAGAAATAAATTACATTTTACAATATGTTCACATAGAAAACAGCTATTTTAAATTGAAATAATACTTTACCATTTTTACTGTATATGAGATCAAATAAATGCAGCTTTGGTGAGCAGAAGAGACATCAAAAACATTACATCTGACCAATCCCAAACTTTTGACTGGTAGTGTACATACAATTTATTATAATAAATTATTTATTTATATATAAAAATATAAATAATAAATAAATATAAAACATAATAATTTAAATAATAATAATACATTATATAATAATAACATAATAACATTTTCCATTATGTTTTTTTAAACTTAGTGTGGAGGGGTAATAATAGGTAGAGACTTGCTATATATACATACATATACTTAAAATATAAGAATAAATAATATATAAAAATATTTATAAAAATAAAAATTATTTTAAAAAAAATTAAATAATGCATTTCTATTATTATCATGTATATATTAAATTTAAAATAATAATTACATCAATAATTTCCACTTAATTTTAAAATATTGTTTATATATATATTTTCTTTCATTATTATTTATTTTAAAAAATAAATCATGAACCTTACTGTTAGTGACACATTTTCCATTATGTTCTCTTCAAGCTTTGTGTGGAGGGGTTGTAAAAAACGCGACGGTGGGCCGGGTGCTGTCCCCCTCTCCCCACTCGGGCCCTAACAGCACCCTGGACCGCAGCTGCTCTTGGTCCCTGGAGGCTCCTCACGGCCAAAGGCTGCACCTGCATTTGGAGAGAATGGTGTTGGGCCCGACAGACAGGTAAATGCATGTGTCATCTAAATCAATGCATGCTTTTTATATGTATATAAGAGACTCAGGCCTTCTCCCATGATACAGGCTGGTCTTATGGAGCGGCCTTGATGCAGGTTCGGTGGTCCTGTTTGATTCCGGGCGTGGGGGTCCCATCCCGTTTGAGGGAGTGATCAGCGAAGGTCCGGCTGTTCGGGTCCAGTTTATAACAGACCAACCTAACAGTCACAACACTGGATTCAATATACGTTATGAAGGTAGACCACTTTTATCTCTGTAACACCAAATTTAGGAAAAATAACTTGATTATTGTACAAAACAAATTAATTGTTGTATAAACTTAATCTTTATACAATAATTAAAGTTTACTTAATTTTTTTAAACATGCATAATTTTATATATATAAAATTAAGCAATTTGTCTGCAGTATTTTGAGAGACACATCTCTTTACTGAAAAAGTACTTTATGCATCACCACTTTCATCAGCTATTTTGAGTTTTTTGTTGTCATAAATAAATACAATCAAGAAGACAGTGATATATAAACATGTAACATAGCAACCTGAATGTTTAAAAAAGCTGGAGAAAGACCTGCCAAACTGTAGTAGACATCACGCATCAGAGGGTTAAGTAACACTTAAAAATGTGTACATTTCAGTGCATTAGATCAAATATATACAGTTTTTCCAATTACTATGAACCAACTGCTCTCAGGAACATGTTCGACTAACATTTGACATCTGGAAATCATTTAAAACCTAAAATAAATGTTCTTTTTGTTACATTGTTGCTTGTTAAAAGTATGCTATCTTTCTTTAAACATATAAATTAAATTTGTTTGATATTGTATCTTATTTCTTTTATTTTTATATCTTAAATCTCATGCAATAGCATTTGTACATTATTAAGTATAGCTAATCCAGCTAACATGTTTCTCTGGATTTTGTTCGTTACTTTAGCTAACTGCATCCTCCTAAAAAAAAAAAAAAATCTCTATGCTCTCATTATCCCTTAATCCCTTCCTGTCCTAGCTTTTACTATTTTGAGCGATCACTGAAAACTTGTATAACTGGCACTTCTGTGTTCATTGCCATCTTATGATGAATCACTTGTATTCCTCAACTGTAAGTCGTTTTGGATAAAAGCATCTGCCAAATAAATAAATCTACATGTCTGACAGAGCTTGTTCTAATTGTTCAAATTTAGCATTTGAGAAGGGTCACTGCTACGAGCCGTACATCCAAAATGGAAACTTCAGCACGACTGACCCAACTTACGGCGTGGGGACTGTGGTGCAGTTCACCTGTGACCCCGGGCACTCGCTGGAGCAGGGGCCGCCCGTCATCGAGTGCATCAACACACGAGACCCCTACTGGAACGACACGGAGCCCCTCTGCAAAGGTAGAGGATTACATTATCCTACATGCTACACAACACTCATCACTGCCAGACAGCATTTATCCTTTGCTAAATGTCATGGGACTGGCAGATTTGAAGCTAATTAAAATGTTTCTCTAATTATGCTATGGTAATTGCATTGAATGTTAATGGTATGTTAATATTCAAAAACAGCCTTTGATCTAAGTAGTGCTTTTTAAAATTTCATCTTTTTTGCTGTTAGGCTGATGCAAATTCTCACATGTTGGCCTGATCATCAGCAGTCGATGACTTTTAGTTGTTGCCCTGTGTTTAACCTTGTTGTAATTCATTTTTAACGGGGATAAATGAGGTTTCCTGTGACTGGCATTAGGTCGTAACAGATAACAGCTGAATGTAACGCTGGGCATCCCCAACATGGTGTGTTACACATGCTTGTTAACACTTGGGTGTCATATGCAATTAATATCACAATTCATGCAGCATACTGGAGTCTGGAGTCTCACAACCAAATGCACAGGCCACAAATCAGAAGTTGTTAGAGGACAAATCTTACTGTGCTGAACATTCTGAAGGATAATTTTGACTATAATAGAATCGAATATGAAATATTAAGACATAATTATAATAAAAATCTTTATAATAAATTAAAAAGAGCTCATGCACGTGTGTGTGTGTGTGGGTAAATATAGATAATTAGATTCATACAATAATACATATATTATATCAAGTCAAGTCAAGTCAAAGTTTATTTCTATAGCACGTTTAAAAGCAACAGAGTTGCGCCAAAGTGCTGTACAACAGATATAAACACAATACAGCAAATACAGTATATATACTGTATGTGTATATATATATATATATAAAAAAAAAACATCATATGAAAATTAAAAACATAAAACAGAATCTAAGCCAAATTGGCAACAGAGCCTTAAGCAGGCATTATTCAAAAGCCAGGAGAATAAATAAGATTTGAGAGCAGACTTAAAACTAGCTAGTGAAGCGAGTCTCACATTTACAGGCAGACTATTCCAAAGTTTCGGGGCGGTAGCTGAAAAAGCCCGGCCACCCTTGGTTTTACAGCGACAACGAGGGACCGTTAAGAGAAACTGATTATTGGACCTAAGAGCTCTTTGAGGAGAGTAAGCAATCAGAAGGTCACTGATATATTTTGGTGCAAGGCCAGCTAACGCCTTGTACACAAAACAACTATTTTAAAATCGATTCTGAACTTTACAGGAAGCCAATGTAAAGATGCTAAGATTGGAGAAATGTGATCCTTCTTTCTTGTTCCAGTAAGAAGCCTCGCTGCAGCATTCTGGACGATTTGTAAACAAGAAATCACCGTTTGAGGCAGTCCACAATAAAGGGAATTACAGTAGTCCAGGCGAGATGTTATGAAAGCATGTATTACAGTCTCCAAGTCTTTATGAGGCAACAACTGTTTCAACTTAGCAATGGATCTAAGATGGAAAAAGCTGCCCTTTACCACTGTACTAATTTGTTTATCGAAGTTGAGAAACGAATTAAATGTAACCCCAAGATTTCTTACATAGGGTTGAACGCTAGCGGAAAGGGACCCTAAATTAAAATCGGATGAAGTTCTAGAGTGACCTAAAATCAAAATTTCACTTTTGCTTTCGTTTAACTGTAGAAAATTATCAGCCATCCAACCTTTTATCTCCTCAAGACAATCGTACAGCACATCCAAAGAGCCACCGCCGTCAGTTTTTGCTGGAAGATAAAACTGTGTATCGTCAGCATAACAGTGGTAGGAGATCTTATATTTCTTAAAAATGGCACCCAAAGGAAGCATGTATAGTGAAAAAAGAAGAGGGCCTAAGATGGAACCTTGGGGCACGCCACATGACAAAGGAGCCAATGAAGAAGAAAACTTCCCAATACTCACTGAGAAGGTTCTATCTTTAAGATAAGAGGCCAACCACTGCAGAGCGACACCCTGAATACCCACCAGCTTTTCCAGCCGCTGTAACAGAATACTATGATCAATTGTGTCGAATGCCGCACTAAGATCCAACAAAACAAGTACCGCATAAGAACCAGTGTCAAGAACTTGCAGAAGGTCATTGCTGACTTTCAACAATGCAGTTTCAGTGCTGTGTAGTGATCTAAAACCTGACTGGAAAGTGTCTAGAACATTGGACATGCTAATGTAGGAATGTAGACAACTCTCTCTAACAGTTTTGAGATAAAAGGTAATTTGGAAATAGGCCTGAAATTACTGAAAATAGAATGGTCAAGATGAGGTTTCTTTAGCAGAGGATGAACTATAGCATGTTTAAAACTAGCCGGTACAACTCCACTTTCCAAAGTGTTATTAATGATAGCTGTTACAGCCGGACTCAAGGTTGCAAACACTCCCTTAAGTAGACGAGCTGGAATGACATCAGACTCACAGGTGGACAATTTAACCTTAGAAACAATACCAGCTAGCTGTACAGAGGAAATGGGGTGAAAACAGGTTAACAACTCTGTAGGTGAACAGCTCAATGGAGGATCAAATATTGCTGGCTTAATAGAAGCTCTGATATCCTGTACTTTATTGTCAAAAATTTTTAAAAGTTCTCACAGGTCTACCGAGATGGATCAAGAGACCGGGCAGGTACGGGATTTAGTATGTATATTGTATTGAACAATCATAATAAATATATTCCTGATGTGTATATAATTTATACTTTACGTGTGTGTGTGTTTGTGTGTATATACACATACTTACAAAAATATATGGTTTTTGGAAATATAATATTTATTGTAATTATATACCCAATATTTCATTTAATATTGTAATTAACAAATAAAATTACAATAAACAATAAAATAAAAAATGTGACAGAATAATCAATGTATATGTGTATATATATATATATATATATATATATATTAGGGCTGGGCAAGTTAACGTGTTATTATCGTGTTAATGCATTAATTAATTAATTAACGCTGACAATTATTTTATTGTGCATTAATGCAGTTTTTATTATTATTATTATTATTTTGAAAGCCCGTTGCTCACTGGCTCTGTATTCACATACAGACAAACCATGTGTCACAGGAGGAGAATCACGACTTCATAAGTGGGAAATAGGAAGTTTCCAATAGCATGTGACGACAGCAGAGAAGCGCTCTCGCTCAGCACAGTGGAGTGCATCGTTTTGTTAACTTTGTGGTTTATTTTGAGTCATTTGGGACGCGGTAAAACACGGCCCTCTCACAATATATTGATTTACAGATCTATCACTCTCGCCGCTCAGAAATGTTCATGCAATCATGCTGCACGTATCAGAAGTTCAGCTCTCTGGTGCGGTTAGCGCTCACACTACATGCATACCGTGCCCGAGCCCAACTGAACCGTGCTCTGGCCCATCTCTTCCAACCGAGCCAGGGCCGGCTAAACAAACCACACCAGCACTCGCCCATCAAGCGTTGTCCCGCGCCGCACTCTGCTGCGTTGGGTGCAGATCTCTACTCGGAAGTTGCCTTTTATAATGTTATGATCGAGGTTCTGGCCTCTGAGCATAACTTGTTTTTCTATAACAAACTATAAAACATTTTCTATAAAACCGTTAATACCCTGGTAGTGGCAAATATCTTTGGTTTTATATTTAATTTGATTACATTAATGTTTAAGTTGAGATTTACAAGAAATATTTTAACTGCTATGTAAAAGGAATACTGCTGTAAAAAAGCACCTTATTTGTTTAAAGTGTTTGCAAACCAAATGTTATTGCACTTTTGTTCATATAGCAGTACTTTTAAATGAACAAAAATTGCGCAATATACTACTTTTGAATTCATTATTCATTATTCATAACAATGCAATTAATTGCAGGAAAATCATGTGAATAATCACGATTAAAAATTTTAATCATTGCCCAGCACTAATATATATATATATATATATATATATATATATATATATATATATATATATATATAATGTACACTATTTTTAATAATTATTATGAAGTAAATTATGAAGAATGTAGAATGAAATTATATAAATTGATATTTATATTTAAACTAAATTTTGGATGCATAATGTTTAAAATAATAAATTAAAAAAGTACAGAAGTACACATACACCTGTGTGAGTGTATATACTGTCTTTTATTATACTACAATATAATAAAATATAAAAATATTAAAATAAAATAATATTATCGTTATTTATTGTAATAAATATACCCAGTATTTCATTTAATATTGAATATATGTGACCCTGGACCACAAAACCAGTCATAAGTGATCTGAAAGTTGAATAAATAAGCTTTCCATTGATGTATGGTTTGTTATGATAGGGCAATATTTGGCTGAGATACAACTATCTGAAAATCTGGAATCTGAGGCTGCAAAAAAATCAAAATATTGAGAAAATCACCTTTAAAGTTGTCCAAATTAAGTCCTTAGCAATGCATATTACTAATCAAAAATTAAGTTTTAGTATATTTACAGTAAGAAATTTACTAAATATCTTCATGGAACATGATCTTTACTTAATATCCTAATGATTTTTGGCATAAAAGAAAAAACGATAATTTTGACCCATACAGTGTATTGTTGGCTATTGCTACAAATATACCCCAGCGACTTAAGACTGGTTTTGTGGTCCAGGGTCACATATATGTACTAAATAATGATATTTAACATAACATTGGATAAGTAATTAGTATGTTGTTAAAGTATGTTGATAAAAAATGACAGATAAATGTCATATACATACACACACACACACACACACACATATATATATATATATATATATATATATATACTGCTAATTGTGACATGACAGTCTTTTGAGATTTGTTTCACTGAATCATGCAACAGAAAACAATGTGACAGAGAAATCAATGTGACACGTGTCTGTCTGTGTGGCCTCTCTGCAGCTCTCTGTGGCGGTGACCTGTCCGGCCCCAGCGGCGTTATCCTGTCCCCAAACTGGCCCGAATGGTACGGGGAGGGCGAGGACTGCAGCTGGAGGATTCACGTCGGCGAGGACAAGCGCGTCCTGCTGGACGTGCAGCTGTAAGTCCTTCTGGAACATTCTGTTCTGAAAACAACAGCAAAGTCTGCTGCTTTGGCTGCTTTGCTGGCTGACGCGTCAAGCTGCTGCTGGAATCGAACGAAGCCCACAGACCTGCTGGATGCGATGACTCACCAAACCGCCTGAATGACTCGTTCATTTTCTCATTTCCTCCCACACAAACCCCTCACCTCTCGCCCACTGTCTCTTTCTCTCTCTCTCTCATTAGCTTGAATCTCAGCGACAGTGATATGCTAACCATTTTGGATGGAGATGAGGTCACAACACGTATATTGGGGCAGTTTGTTGGAGGAACCAGCCCGTTTAAGATGTCCTCCTCGACCCCTGACCTCACCATCACCTTCCACTCAGACCCAGCCGGCCTGGTCTTTGGGAAAGGAGAGGGTTTCATCATCAACTACATGGGTAAGGACACTTGAGCTAATTGCAACACAGTTAAAAGGCATAAATTAGACTCAGTCTCATGCACACAAAATGGCAAGAGCGTTCTCAAAACCTGATTGTCTGGAACTGAAGAGTTTTGCTTGCATAATAAGCAGGATGTCTTGGAGAACACTTAAATACTTCATATTAACTTGGTTACTTGACAGATTTTCTGTCCTTTGGGCAGTTCTTGGCCAGAAGAAACTGCATTGTGGACCAGAGCAATGTTATTTTAGTGTTGTATACCGTCGTTTGGATGAGACGTTAAACCGAGGTCCTGACTCTCTGTGGTCATTAAAAATCCCAGTATGTCTTTCGAAAAGAGTCGAGGTGTGACCTCAGCATCCTGGCCAAATTTGCCAATTGGCCTCTGATCATCATGGCCTCCTAATAATCCCCATACACTGATTGGCTTCATCATTCTGTCTCCTCTCCACCAGTAAAGCTCTATGGCTGCTGTTGCATCGTCCAGGTGGATGCTGCACACTGGTGGTGGATGAGGAGATATCCCCTGACAATGTAGAGCGCTTTGAGCGCTTAGAAAAGCATATTATTATTTATACAATATTATAGTATTTATTATTTTGAATTAGCTTTTAATTTTAGTTTTAGTTTGGTTTAGTAATTTTGATATGTGCTTTTGTAATTTTTGTAAGCTTTAATTTATTTTAATTTTTTTTTTGTTTTTTTTTTTAGTACTTGTTTAGTAACTGTTGCCATGGCAAATAACTGAAATAAAACTTAAACTTGAAAAACTTTTTATAGCAACATTTTTACTTTAAGTTTGTCTTTTTTTCTTCATTAATTTTTCATTTATATATTTTTTTTATTTCAGATTTAGGTTTAGTAATTTTAGTACTTCAGCTTAAACTACTGTTTTAAGTTTAAGTTTTTTTTATTTGAAGTTTTTCATCTAAAATTGATTTTATTTTTATTTCTGCTATTTATTTATTTTTCATTCTGTTAAATTAGAAATGTTGCCATGGCAAAGAACTGAAATAAAATAAAATTAATTTTAAGTACTAAAATTTCTAAAAATAAAATATAAATGTTAGATGAAAAACTTCAAATAAAAAAACAGTAGTTTAAGCTGAAGTACTAAAATTACTAAACCTAAATCTGAAATAAAAAAAATATATAAATGAAAAATTAATGAAAATTCTTTAAATAAGTTTAAGTTTTTAATCTAAAATAAATTTTTATATATAGTATATTTCAGTTTTAGTAATTTTAGTACTTCAATTTAAACATGTTTTATTTAAGTTTTTTTTTTTTTTAAGTTTAAGTTTACATTTTCCACCTAATATTTATATTTTATTTTATTTCAGCTTTATTTCAATTAACAAACACTAGAAAAGTTTTAGTTAACAATAACAACACTGGAGCAGACTTTATGCTGTTAGTCAAAAGTCTGGCTAAACGAAATTAGTCCATCTCAGTATAAAGACACATTTAATTTCCCAAATAAAGACAAGCATTATGCACAAACTTTCAGTCTCGTTTGAGTGTCACGAACACACAGAGAGAATCTCAATGCAACTCTTTCTTTTCAAATTACTTCAACCGATCCATTATGTTCTCAAGTGGTCGACATGCATTTCAATCAGTGCTTTTTTTTTTTTGCACAGATGCAACTATTTTCAGCTCCTGAAATCTCCCATCATCCTCTTCTCCTCCTTCTCTCCTGGCTGCCCTCATTCATTCACATTTAGTTTTGTCTCTATCCTCTCCCATAGGATACACACACACACACACAGAGAGAGAGAGAGAGAGAGCACGTTACCATGCAATCTCCAGTAATGGCTTGAACTAAAAAGACAGAGATACTCTTTTTATGTTCGTATAATGGTAGAGGATAAAGTTCCCAGCTGAATAAAGGTCACAGACGCACTGTGAATTCACAATGACGGTCGATTTGCTCTTGATCAAAACCGCTCATGAACTGAGTGCATGTGGAATCTAAAGAAACCACCATTAGCACTGCGCTAACAGCATACACGAACGTCCTAGGAATAACTGATCTGTTGGAAAACTCTTCTGGATGCCTTTTAAATTAAAAAAAAAAATCATTTACTCAAGCCTTTTACATTTATTTATGATTTTTTGCCAACTACAAGATCTGAAATCTTATGAATAAAGAACTGAAAGTGTCAGATCCGTGACCTAGCGGTTAGCACACACGCTCCTACACACGTTCGTGTGGGCGAAGCAAGTTCAACTTGACTTTTTGATTCCCGAAAGGCCAAAAATAAAATAAAACTAGATTTTACATTTCCTAAAAAAGTGTGGTGCTTGCTCGTGCTTAAGTCGCCTCCGAAATGCTAGGGTGTTGTGGGTGGTTAGGTGGTTACTTAATGTCCTAAGTCAATAAAATCCACCCTCATGTGATATTCTGGTCTCTATGAGTCATATCTCTCGTTTAATGTGAGTAAATGGGATCTTTATTATCTGCTAGGCAAAAATTGCCCAGTCACTTAGAAGATATAATGACACACCTTTTAAATCATGTCCTAGATACGAGTTAATATTTATTTTATTAGTTTTATTGGTAACACTTTACAATAAGGTTCATTAGTTAACATGAACTAAGAATGAACAGTACTTCTTCAGCATTTATTAATCTTAGTTAATGTTAATTTCAGCATTTACTAATGCATTATTAAAATCTCAAGTTGTGTTTGTTAACATTAGTTAATGCACTGTGAACTAACAATGAACAACTGTATTTTTATTAACTAACATTAACAAAGATGAATAAATAGTGTAATAAATGCATTGATCATTGTTTTCATGGTAGCTAATACATTAACTAATGTTAACAAATGACACATTATAAAGTGTTACCGTTTTATTATAAATATTTATTATTTTATTTTGGGCGGGTGAGTGGATGGTAGCGGACAATATTTTTTGCTATCCTGTATGTATGTATGTATGTATGTATGTATAGATAGACAGATAGATAGATAGATATTTTGATGTCATGGTTCGGATTGGTTTCGGTACAGCAGGAGGAAAAAACTAAACATAACAAATCATCATTTACTGAACAAATTGCTCTTTCTTAAAATAAATTCGATTAAAATTTTCTTAGGGATAAAAATCTACCTCAGCTTCTGCTCTAAACTAACAGCAGAGCCCAAACTTAAATTCAATTATTATTTATTTTTAACCATAACAATCAACACTCAAATTAAAAAATTGTATGCAAACATGTAAATTGTTTTTAAATTAACTTCTAAATTATACAGTTTCTATTTGTTGTTGAAATATAATAATTTAGAGTCATAACTTGTTTCATAAAATATTTATTTAAACATATACATTAAATAATTAAGACATCACTAACAGGTAAAGTAAACAGTCAACTAGGCTATATACAGTGGGTACGGAAAGTATTCAGACCCCCTTAAATGTTTCACTCTTTGTTATATTGCAGCCATTTGCTAAAATCATTTGTTCATTTTTTTTCCCTCATTAATGTACACACAGCACCCCATATTGACAGAAAAACACAGAATTGTTGACATTTTTGCAGATTTATTAAAAAAGAAAAACTGAAATATCACATGGTCCTAAGTATTCAGACCCTTTGCTCAGTATTTAGTAGAAGCACCCTTACTTACTTAGCACCAATACTTAGGACCATGTGATATTTCAGTTTTTCTTTTTTAATAAATCTGCAAAAATGTCAACAATTCTGTGTTTTTCTGTCAATATGGGGTGCTGTGTGTACATTAATGAGGAAAAAAATGAACTTAAATGATTTTAGCAAATGGCTGCAATATAACAAAGAGTGAAACATTTAAGGGGGTCTGAATACTTTCCGTACCAACTGTATATATATATATATATATATAAATGGAGGTGAAGTGGTGGCAATAAAAAAAATTCAATAAACGGAGAGACTTTCTGTGTGATGAATAGAAGAGGTTAAATAATTTTGCTCCTTTTTTCAGAGGTGTCACGCAACGACTCGTGTCCAGACCTCCCCGAGATCCAGAACGGCTGGAAGACCACTTCTCACGCGGCGCTGGTGCGTGGAGCTCGTATCACGTATCAGTGCGACCCGGGGTACGACCTGGTGGGCAGTGAAACCCTGACCTGTCAGGTGGACCTGAGCTGGAACACGCAGCCTCCGTTCTGTGAGAAGAGTGAGTCAAGCACAGTTGGGTGTCTTTGCTAATTAGAGTCTGAGGAATTTTTACTTTCAGCAGATTCAAATGTCATCCTTCTCAGCTGCGTCTCCTTTTCTCGCTTCCCCTCATTAGTTATGTACTGCACAGACCCTGGACACGTCGAGCACTCCACACGCACGCTGTCTGATCCCAAACTTTTGGTTGGCACCACTATCCAGTACAGCTGCGTTCCCGGATACGTCCTGCAGGGCGGCGCAACACTCACTTGCTATGGTCGAGAACCCGGCACTCCTGTTTGGACGTCTCGCTTGCCTCATTGCGTGTGTAAGTTCCCACAAATGTTTCGTCCAGTATTTCTGTATTTTATGTTTTAGCTCCTGTTTAATCCTGATTTAATTCCCTGTATATTAGCGGAAGAGTCCGTGTCCTGTGAGAATCCCGGCCTTCCTGACAATGGCTACCAGATTTTGTCTAAAAGGCTTTACCTACCGGGAGAGTCTCTAACCTTCATGTGCTACCAAGGCTATGAGCTCATTGGTGAGATGGCCATCAAGTGCATTCTGGGAAATCCCTCTTTTTGGAGTGGTCCATTACCTCTTTGCAGAGGTAAGAATCATTTATGGCATTTACTGAAAATAAGTATGTATAAGGGTGTTAACCCTTTATAACAAGATTTATTTATGTATTTATTTATTCTATATAATAGTAATAATAATTTATTATTATTATTGTTGTTGTTGTTGTTGTTTTTTACTATTATTTTACTTCCCAACAATTACTGTGCTAACTGACCTCCATAACAGATATTTTCTTTTCAAAAGCATTTTCAGATGTATTTAATGAATACACAAAGAGTGTATTTATATATTTAAAAATGTGATATTGTCTTAGAATATTCACTACATTTTTGTTATGCAGCTTCTTTAACCAATATTTAGTTTTCAGAGGTTGTTACATTCAAATTAGTATTCATAGAATTTATATTTAACCTCTTAACTGTCACCGTCCACCCTGTGGGACGCCTCGTTTACTTCACTATTTTACAATTAAATCCTAATCTAATCATGACAAACTATATATCGTTGGAAAGGTCTAAGACTCCTAAATAGGTATTTTACCACGTTTTTGTAAAAATTATGTAGGAAAAGTAATAGATTAATTTATGACAAGAGTGCACCTGAAAAATCTACATCATAACAGGAGTTCTGACCTTTGTCACAGAAAGTCTTCTTAGTTGCCTTTTTCTCTATCACGCTTTAGAAATCATAAGAAATTATATATCAGTTGAAAACTTAAAATCTCAAAATTCATCCTTTGAAACCCATTTTAAAATCAGACATTGCATTACCATGGAAATGGTACATCAAAATCACGTTGGAAAATGTTTTCATTCATGAATTATAAAAAAATAAGTTTGGATAGTGCACTATCATGTCTGTGTTCAAAACTGTGAGTGACAGTGAGGGGTTAAACATTAAATATATTCTAAGAATATTTAGAATATTCATTAAATGTCTGTAATGCAGCTTCATTAGGTAGTAATAAATAGTAAAATAAATAAAAAATAAACAGAAAACAAAGTACAAATATTTGGATTGCCATTTTGGGAGCACCATAACTTAAAAAACAAAATGAAACAAAAAAAATTATTATATGTATGTGTGTGTGTGTTTGTGTGTGTGTATATATATATATATATATATTATACATTAAATGCTGAAGTATGTATTAAATATATTCATTTTTACCTCATATATTTCAGCCAATCATGAATGCTCTAGCAATCATGCACTTGAGGGTAAGTTTTATTTTTAATGTACAAATTTAAGCAAGGGTTAGCTTTTTTATATCGTATCTTTTATATTGTAAAGTGTCTACCTTTTAATATCACAAGCAGAAAAAGTGCATTGTTATTGAATGAGAGAGATTATATATTTATAATATTTGACAGTTGTAGAGGGTAATGCAGGTGGAAATGAGTTATTAACGTATATCATCCTTGTATCTTGTCTAGTGGCTGAGGCGACGGCAGAATCTTCTTTTGATGGGGGAAGCATGGCTCTAGCAATATTTATCCTGGTGCTGCTGGTGTCTGTTTTACTGGGAGGAGCCTACATCTACGTCACCAGGTGAGCAATACAGACAGTCTAATGTGAGCACAGCTCTTTAGTATTTACTAACTGCACAACAGTAAAGAGCTGCCATGTTCATGGGCACTTACACATGTTCTGTTTCTGATTTAATAGATCGCTCAAAGCTACTTGTACTAATGAAACATTGCTTAGAGCCACCGCTTGTGAAATGAGATTGGTTTCTTCATAAAGCATGTAATGGCTTGAAGCTAAATCATAAAACACCCGTGAACACCAGAACATGTGCTGTGCTTGAGCCCGTCAAACTCTCTTCTCTGTTCCTCAGGTGCCGTTATCATTCAAACCTGAGACTTCCTCTGATGTATCCGCATCCCTACAGCCAGATCACCGTGGAAACCGAGTTTGACAACCCTCTCTATGAGACTGGAGGGGTGAGAATCTCACAGAACACTCTAGCAACCGCCTACCAACTACTTAGCAACCACCCAGAACCACTACATTGCTGTGCTCTGGCAAACTTCCCAGAGCACCATAGCAACTGCATAAGAATCATCCAAAACATCTGAGCAACCACCTAGCAACAACTTAGCACCACTGATCCAGAACACCCTAGTAACCACTTAGTAACTCCTAGCAACCAGCCAGAATCCCTTGGAAACTACATAGCGCCACCCTGGAAACCAGCCAGATCACCCTAGCAACTGAAAACACTGAAAACACCTTAGCAACCTCCTAGTAACTTCTAGCAACAAGTCAGAATTCTTTGAAAACCACATAGCTTTTGTAAACTACATAGCGCCACCCTGGAAACCAGTCAGATCACTGTAGCAACTGAAAACACTCTAGCAACCATCTATAGTAACTCCCTAGGAACCAGCCAGAACCTTTTGCAAACTGCATAGCGCCACCCTAGAAACCAGTCAGATCACTGTAGCAACTGAAAACACTCTAGCAACCATCTATAGTAACTCCCTAGGAACCAGCCAGAACCTTTTGTAAACTACATAGCGCCACCCTGGAAACCACCCGACTCACCTTAGCAACTCAAAATACTTAAAACACCCTAGTATGTAACCACTCAGTAACTCCTTAGCAACCAGTCAGAACCCCTTGGAAACCATATAGCGTCACACTGGAAACCACCCAGCTCACCGTAGCAACTGAAAACACCCTAGCAACCACCAAGTAACTCCCCAGCAACCAGCCAGAACTCCATGGAAACTACATAGTGCCATCCGGGAAAACACCCAGATTACCATAGCAACTGAACACCCCAGCAACCACCTAGTAACTCCCTAGCAACAAGCCAGAACCTTTTGGAAACTACATAATGCCACAATGGAAACCACCAAGATCACCCTAGCAACAGAAAACACTCAAAACACCCTAGCAACCTTCTTCTAACTCCCTAACAACAAGCCAGAATCCCTTGAAAACTACAGTGTCACCCTGGAAACCACCCAGATTACCATAGCGACTGAAAACACTCAAAACAACTTAGCAACCACCTAGTAACTCTCTAGAAACCACCTTAAACCTCTTGTAAACTACATGGTGACACCCTGGAAACCACCCAGCTCACCATAGCAACTGAAAACACTCAAATGCCCTAGCAACAACCTAGTAACCTTCCTAAACTGCATAACAAGGGCCTGGAAATCACCCAGGATGCTCTAGTGATGCTGCAACAGTAACAACATTTTATTTTCATGATCACTCATTGGAAGATCCTCCATCATGCTAACATGCATGTAATTTTCTTGTGTTATTGTACAGGATACGAGAGAATATGAGGTGTCCATATGAAGAGGCCTACAGACACGTCCCGTACTGCTCCAGCGCTTACAGGAAGTGATGTAAATAGATCCTGTCACCTCCACTCTCCCCACCTCCCCAACCTCCAGGGACAGAGAGGGGCATGAAGGAAAACGGGGCTGTGAAACAGGAAGTACCAGAGCAGAGATCGTTCAGCCAGTAGACGTTACTGTGGTTTTACGTATGCACTCACAGCCAGAGGTTCTCATTCTGCCATTCACAAACACCCGTGTGTGTGTGTGTGTGAGTGTGAGTGTGCGTGCGTGTGTGTGTGTGACATTACGAGCAAGTGGAAAATAACAAGTGAAGAGTCTGCACAGTGTTCTTTCGCCTCAATACCGTGACTTACGGGACAGTTTAACCCTGGAGTAAGCCCTTTGCTCCGATATAAAGGGGTGGTGGTGGCGCCGTCCTGTGTCTGTCTGTGGCCCGTCCTGCCTGCTGTCATTTTTAAGTCTTTGTACTTAGAGCAGTTTGTAGTGCAGGTTTTAAAGTAGTATTTTTTTCCCCTGCAAGTGACGTCCTACTGCAGCAGAGAGCAGATGATGTATTTATTTTGAAGTATATGTGAAATGTTCTCTGCTGATTGATGAATACTTCATTTTGGAGATCAAGAAAAAAAATGTAACTGATTTCTCTAAAGAAATGTGAAAAAATAAATAAATTCATTTAAATCTTTTCTAACACTGACGTGTCCTGGTTTATTTTAAAAAGAGATCTGACAGACGTAGAGCCCCAAACCTATTTAAATTTTAAAATAAAAGAAAATAAATGAACTGATGAAACAAATACAATACTTTTTAAATTAAATTCACTCCTGAATTATTTTTCCCCTACATTTAATATTTTCTGTATTTATTAACATTTTATTTATTAATAGAACATTTATGCTTCACTGTTAAATCTGTAGCAAAATCTGCCCATTGGAAAGAAAATTTACAAAAACAATTCTTTATTATGGGGACTTTTGCTAGAGTCTCCAATGGAATCTTGTTTCCACACGGGATAAAAACAAAACATTTTTATATCACAATTCTGAGTTTGTTACAATTTTTTTTTTTTTCTTGCAATTCTGACTTTTTTCCTCACAATTCTAAATTTACAGTCATGGCCAAAAATATCGGCACCCTTGGTAAATATGATCAAAGAAGGCTGTGAAAATTAATCTGGATTGTTAATCCTTTTGATCTTTTATTTAAAAAATTCACAAAAATCTAACCTTTCATTGGAGAATAAGAATTTAAAATGGGGGGAAATATCATTATGAAATAAATGTTTTTCTCTAATACACATTGGCCACAATTAACTGTATGTCTGATGATTCAGACTTTTTCCCCTGCAATCCTGAGTTTATATCTCACAATTCTGACCTTTTCTGAATTCTGAGTTAAATTCAGCTCCCAACTGCAAATTAATAGTAGTAGCTCATAATTGGGAGTTTAAATTAACATGAGACATAAACTCTGAGACGTAAATGTTTGAACTGTGAGATATAAACTCGCACTTCTGAAAAGTCTGAATTGTGAGATATAAACCTTTTTAATTTTTTTTTTTGACATTTTTTATCAGAATTGCAAAAAAAAAAAAAAAAAAAGTCTGGATTGTGAGATAAAAGTTAAAATCATTTATTTTTATTCTGTGATGACTCTCCATAGTCTAATGCATTTCAAAAGCAAAAGCAAATGTATGTAAAAACATTTCCCTATGCGTATGTCATACGGAGTGGAAACACCTGGCCTCATACTTGCATGCAAGAGTCACATTACTACAGTGAAAGTTTCGCATGTTATCTCATTTCTCAGTCCACCCATTTCCTTTATTGATTTATCTTCTTTTGAAAATTATACTGTGTCAAATGGCTGCATTACTATCAAATCTGCACATTTTTATACACGTGTTGCCAAAGAATCATTCAGCACAAACTGAGCACATTTGCGGCTGAGAGACACAGGAAAAGAAAAAGCCACTGGTTGTAGCTGTCAGGAACTGATAGTCTGAATGTTTTTAAACTACATTCACTTCCTCTTCGTGTATTCTGCCCATTTGACTCCACCGCAGAGCACTGAGCCTGGAGATCATGCAACGTTCATTGTTTGTGTCGTGAGGGTCAGTTAATCGTTTCCTTAATTAGTTGTGTTTAATGCAACTCGTTTCATATCACTTTATCTGCGCAATGTCTTTTTATTTCTTCAGCTCTACCTGCAGCCTGTATTTCCTGTGCATGTCATGCATGTGGCATCAAACGCTTTCACTTTTTTAATGTGCAAAAAAGTGATTTTTAAAGAATGTGTAATCATGCAAAGATAATATCTGATTCACAAGAGCTTTGTAAGACACTCATGGTTCCTGTATCCAGTTGTCTTGCAGTTATCAACAAAATATTTGCAGAAGTAGCCAACAGAGGAAGTGCAGTCACTTCTGTTTAAACTGAATCTTTTTTCCGTCTTAGTGTGATGCGGCTGTCAGTTAAACGTGCAGTTGTACTGCTGCTAACGCTCTTCGGAGCTTGTACGCTTACTACTCTATATCAAGTGCTAGCATGCCCTGGGAAGGTTCCCAGATCTCATATGCGGTCTATACTGGTTCGAAACTGGAACCAGACACAGTACCGGTATAACCAGAACACGCCAATGGTGTTTGTGGGTGGCGTTCCACGATCAGGGACCACCTTGATGCGTGCCATGCTAGACGCCCACCCTGACATCCGCTGCGGGGAAGAGACTCGGGTGATCCCCAGGATACTGTCTCTGCGGCAGGGCTGGGGGAGGCAGACGGAGGAGCGCCGGGCGCTGGAGGACGAGGGAGTCAGTCAAGAGATGCTGGACGCCGCGACCACAGCGTTCCTGCTGGAGATCATCGCACGGCACGGGGAACCTGCACCACTGCTGTGCAATAAAGACCCCTTTACACTGAAGAGTGCTGTTTATCTGTCAAACATTTTCCCCAAGTAAGATTCATTTTATTTTATTTTATTATTTTAAAAGCTTTGCGCAAAGACATTTGTAGTAGGCTACTTCTGAAAATTTGATTTACACTTATTTTACATGGAGTGTGTTCCATCACTGGAGCCAACATGCTTTCTTAAACAAATTAAAAAATTTAGTTGTTTATACAATCTAAAATGTATCATTTTTATTTATTATCTTATTTTATTTTATTTTACTTTAATTTTATTTTTGTAATTATAATTTTATGAATTGTTATTATTTTAATTATATTTAATTATATTTTTAAAATGTACGTTAGCACAGAGTAAATAATAATAAATATAAGTGACCCTGGACCACAAAAGCAGTCATAAGTAGCACAGGTATATTTGTAGCAATAGCCAACAATACATTGGTTAAAAATTAGAGATTTTTCTTTTATGCAAAAAAAGCATTAGGATATTAAGTAAAGATCATGTTCCATGAAGATATTTTGTAAATTTCCTACCATAAATATGTAAAAACGTAATTTTTTATTAGTAATATGCATGGCTAAGGACTTAATTTGGACAACTTTAAAGGCAATTTTCTCAATATTTCGATTTTTTTGCACCCTCAGAATCCAGATTTTCAGATAGTTGTATCTCGGCCAAATATTGTCCATATTATTGTCCATATATAACCCTTTTATTTATTCTGATTTCAGATGATGTATAAATCTCAATTTCAAAAAATTTACCCTTTTTACTGGTTTTGTGGTCCAGGATCACACACATACAGGTGCATCTCAATAAATTAGAATGTCGTGGAAAAGTTCATTTATTTCAGTAATTCAACTCAAATTGTGAAACTCGTGTATTAAATAAATTCAGTGCACACAGACTGAAGTAGTTTAAGTCTTTGGTTCTTTTAATTGTGATGATTTCGGCTCACATTTAACAAAAACCCATCAATTCACTCTCTCAACAAATTAGAATATGGTGACATGCCAATCAGCTAATCAACTCAAAACACCTGCAAAGGTTTCCTGAGCCTTCAAAATGGTCTCTCAGTTTGGTTCACTAGGCTACACAATCATGGGGAAGACTGCTGATCTGAAAGTTGTCCAGAAGACAACCATTGACACCCTTCACAAGGAGGGTAAGCCACAAACATTCATTGCCAAAGAAGCTGGCTGTTCACAGAGTGCTGTATCCAAGCATGTTAACAGAAAGTTGAGTGGAAGGAAAAAGTGTGGAAGAAAAAGATGCACAACCAACCGAGAGAACCGCAGCCTTATTAGGATTGTCAAGCAAAATCGATTCAAGAATTTGGGTGAACTTCACAAGGAATGGACTGAGGCTGGGGTCGAGGCATCAAGAGCCACCACACACAGACGTGTCGAGGAATTTGGCTACAGTTGTCGTGTTCCTCTTGTTAAGCTACTCCTGAACCACAGACAACGTCAGAGGCGTCTTACCTGGGCTAAGCAGAATAAGAACTGGACTGTTGCCCACACTGCCAAAAGCACCAAAAGTTGGTTAAATGACCATGGTGTTGATGTGCTTGACTGGCCAGCAAACTCACCAGACCTGAACCCTATAGAGAATCTATGAGGTATTGTCAAGAGGAAAATGAGAAACAAGAGACCAAAAAATGCAGATGAGCTGAAGGCCACTGTCAAAGAAACCTGGGCTTCCATACCACCTCAGCAGTGCCACAAACTGATCACCTCGATGCCACGCCGAAGTGAGGCAGTAATTAAAGCAAAAGGAGCCCCTACCAAGTATTGAGTACATATACAGTAAATGAACATACTTTCCAGAAGGCCAACAATTCACTAAAAATGTTTTTTTTATTGGTCTTATGAAGTATTCTAATTTGTTGGGATTTGGTGGGTTTTTGTTAAATGTGAGCCAAAATCATCACAATTAAAAGAACCAAAGACTTAAACTACTTCAGTCTGTGTGCACTTGAACTTTTCCACGACATTCTAATTTATTGAGATGCACCTGTATGGCCAAAAATAATGGCACCCTTGGTAAATATGATCAAAGAAGGCTGTGAAAATGAATCTGCATTGTTAATCCTTTTGATCTTTTATTTTAAAAAATCACAAAAGTCTAACCTTTCATTGGATAATAAGAATTTAAAATGGGGGGAAATATCATTATGAAATAAATGTTTTTCTCAAATACACGTTGGACACAATTATTGGCTCCCCTCGGAATGAGTAAAATATCTCTGAAGCATATTCCCATTCATATTCACAATCTTGAGCACTCCAGGGTGATTATGAACATGAAATTATCCAGCCATGGCTTCCTGTTTCACAGAAATATAAATAAGAGGGAAAACAAAGCCCAAATTCCCTTAATCATCATCACAATGAGAAAAACCAAAGAATATATTTCTGATGTGCAGCAAAAGATAACTGAGCTTCACAAATTAGTGAAGTGGCTTTAAGAAAAGAGCTAGAGCAGTGAAAATTCCCATTTCCAGCATCAGGGCAATAATTAAGAATTTCCAATCAACATAGAATGTTATGAAACTGCCTGGAAGAGGACGTGTGTCTATATCGTCCTAATGCACGGTGAGGAGGAGAGTTTGAGCGGCTAAAGACTCTCCAAGGACCACAGCTGGAGAACTGCAGAAAATAGTTGAGTCTCGGGGTCAGAAAACCTTTTTTTTAAAATTGTCAAACAGCACATACATCACCACATGTTGTTTGGGAGGGTTTCAAGAAAAATTCTCCTCGCTCATCCAAAAACAAACTCCAGCATATTCAGTTATCAGACACGACTGGAACTTCAAATGGGACTGGCTTCTGTGGTCATATGAAACTAAAAAATGAGCTTTTTAGCAGCAAACACTCAAGATGGGTTTGGTGAACACAGGGATAAAAAGTACCCCATGTGTACAATGAAATATACTGCTGTATTTTTGATGTTGTGGGCCTATATTTCTGCTGGAGGTCCTGGACATCTTGTTTAGACACATAACATCATGGATTATATCAAATGCCAACAGATAAAAAAATCAATAAGTGACTGACTCTGTTAGAAATCTTATAATGGGCCATGCTTGGATTTTGCAACCATACAATAATCCAAACACAACACAAAAATGGGTCACTGAGCACAAAACCAAGCTTCTGCTGGCCATTCCAGTCCTCTGACCTGAACCCTGTAGAAAAAGAGTGAACTGAAGAGAAGAAGCACCAACATGGAGCTGGGAATCTAAAGGGTCTGGAGTGATTCTGGATGAAGGAATGGTCTCTGATCTCTTGTCAGGTGTCTCTGACCTCATCAGGCATTATAGGAGAACATTTAGAGCTGTTAAACTGGCAAATGGAGGTTTCAAAAAATATTGAATAAAAGGGTGCCGTTAATTCTGGCCAATGTGTATTAGAGAAAAACATTTATTTCATAATGATATTTCCCCCCATTTTAAATTCTTATTATCCAATGAAAGGTTAGATTTTTGTGATTTTTTTAAAATAAAAGATCAAAAGGATTAACAATGCAGATTAATTTTCACAGCCTTCTTTGATCATATTTACCAAGGGTGCTGATATTTTTGGCCATGACTGTATGTGCGTGTGATCCTGGACCACAAAACCAGTAATAACGGTCAATTTTTTAAAATTGAGATTTATACATCATCTGAAAGCTGAATATATATTCACACACACACACACACACACACACACACACACACTGTTCAAAAGTTTAGGATTAATGAAGGATCATGTGACACTAAGACTGATGCTGAAAATTCAGCTTTGCATCACAGGAATAAACTAGATGTTAAAATATATTACAATACAAAATATATTCACAACACAGATTTTAATGTATTTTTCAATCATTTCAATAAAGATTTTCACATAGATTTACTAGTGCTTTTTTTTTTCAACTGGGAAAATGGCTAAAACAAATGCATTGTTTTGTGCTCCATAAAGCAAAGCCAAATCCAAATCCTTTTGATTACTAGTTTCTTCCATGACATTTGAGTCATTCTGTCTCACTCCTCATGCCATCATCTGTCTCTCCAGCTCTAAATTCCTGCTAATGCTCAGAGACGGCCGGGCGTCTGTGCACTCTATGATCTCCAGACGAGTGACTATCGCTGGCTTCAACCTGTCCAGCTACAGAGACTGTCTGACTAAGTGGAGCAATGCAATCGAAGTCATGCTCTACCAGTGTAAGGTGGTCGGCCGGAGTCGCTGTATCACCGTCCGTTATGAGGATCTGGTGCTGCAGCCGCGAGGCACCATGCAGCGTGTGCTGCACTTTCTGAACACTCCGTGGCATGAAGGAGTGCTTCATCATGAGGAGGCCATCGGGCAGCCAGGAGGGGTATCACTGTCTCGGTAGAGCGAAATTATATTTAAAGGGATAGTTCAATTCTGTCATTGTTTACACACCCTCTGTATGGGTTTCTTTCTTCTGTCGAACATAAACGATTATATTTTGAAGAATCTTGGTAGCCAAACAGTTGACGGTACCCATTGACTTCCATAGTATTTTCTTCCATACTATGGAAGTCAATGGGTACCATGAATGGTTTGGTAACCAACATTCTTCAGAATATCTTCTTTTGTGTTCAACAACTGAAAGGAATTCGTACAGTTTTGGGACAACTTGAGAGAGATTTCATTTTTGGGTGAACTGTCCCTTTAATATTTTGGGTTGCAGGCCTTCTATCGATTCCTGACGATCCTCACTTTTCACTTTGTTTTTAAGAACTGAACGCTCCACGGATCAAGTGATCAAACCAGTTAACCTGGAAGCCCTCGCACGCTGGGTAGGCCACATCCCAGCAGATGTCCAGCAGGACATGGAGAGCATCGCGCCAATGCTGCGCAGGCTGGGCTACAACCCCAACGCCAATCCACCAGATTATGGTCAACCAGATCCAGAAGTGATCAACAATACTAAAAGGGTATATTTGAACACAGAATATGACATACAATTTAATTTCATTCAGTGCAGGTTCAAGGATCAGAGTTGCTAGTTATTCAGTCATAATTTCCATTTGTCTGTCTTTCATAGATACTGAGAGGAGATTTTAAAACTCCCACAAACTTGAAAAGATGGGCACAAGTGAGTGCATGCTTTTAAGTTGTATCATATACAAAACCGGTTGTACACGATCTACTGCATGCCTTCTGTCATCAAAAGTTTATATTTGTTTAGCAAGTAAAAGGCCTTTTCTAAAAACCTCCCCTAACTGCACCAAACTGCATATTTTTGCTCAGTTTGGGCCACTGAATAAAACAGAGGTGTTTCTTATTTCTCAAGTATGAGCTCCATGTTCTTCTATATCATGCTATATGAGCCATAAAAGCCTGATGTATCGAATATGATACTCTACAAAAAGTGAATATGCACATTTTCTTTAAATATTTCTCTAAAGGTTCAATAAACTGTGCCATTAAAAAAATGTGTGTGTATATATATATATATATATATATATAAAATGTGTTTCTGCTGTCTTTCTTTCAAATAAATGAAGTATGTTTAAAGCATAAAGTATATGTCAGGCTTTACATGGTTAAACATACTTCATTTATTTGAAAGAAAGACAGCAAAAGCACATAATTATTTCAAGCCAATCAGTTGACAAATAGATGTTTGAAATGATACAGCAAAATATTTAATATAACTTTGAGTGATTTCTGGTTGTAAAACATGTTAATATGAAATGTCATTGCAAAAATGGCAGAGGTTTAAGAAATGTATTTATTTCCAGATGCCACTTGATTTGGTGTTTTGCTATCAAATTAAATGACATTATATGTCCCAATACTTTCTGTGGGTACTGTGTAAGACGACTATGATTAGGCTGCATGTCCTTACACATTGTTTTCAATAAACTATATTAAATTTGGAAACATTAATTGTTTGACAGGTATCTCCAAAGTCAGTTCCTAAAGGAGGCAGAAACTGAAGAGAGTCCTACATTGAGTGCAGTATGTGCCTTGGATAATTCACCACCATCTTGTGCCATACACCATGAAGGCCTTTCACAAGATACAGAGCAACCTATGAAGGAAATAAGCTGTGGTTACATGGGGTCTGATTTTGACATCGCCAGAATCTATTTTAATAATTAAGCAACTAAATCTTATTATGTACCAAAATGTTGTGATGCAATATATTGATGTCAAAGAAACAAGCCTCATGATGGACATAAACACTGGACAGAGATCGACATTTTTACTTCCTGGTGCTCTCAGAAGAGTATTGTTTACTTTGTTTTTCGAACAAAATTTACCATAAATCAATTACACTGGATTTCCTGAACATTGCCGTTTTTTATGTCTTGTTTTGGTAAATGAGAAGAGTGTGACGTAGCGCTTGGTGTCGCACTGAACGCTGTTGCTATGTGCCTGCGTGCATTTTCTTGACCTAGATATTAAATTGAGTCATTCTTCTTTTCCTAGTGCCAAAACGCCGTTTTCCCTCGGGGTTTTATTTTTTCAAAAGTGAATTCATTCAATAAAAATATTAATACAAATTCGACCAATGTGTTATTTTCAATCCTTGTGGTGTATTTGTTTTTGTCTCGAAACATTTGATCAGAGCCAACCCTGTGCAGTGCATCATATCACTCCGCCTGTCCCCAAACCCCCACGAACACATAAAATAAACATAAATATCTATTTTACGTCCACAAAACTAATTTATAAAATGCGCCTTTGTATACCTTCAGCATAACACATATGCTGGCGCTTCCCACAAAACCGGGTGTTCAACTTGAATGTCTGCAGCTGTTTAAATAGTGCGTTGGGCGTAGCGGCGGAAGGATACAGCGCGTTCTGTATAAATAGCCGGGGCTTTTGTTGTGAGCCGTTAGATTCGCTCCTGACACGAGAGGAAAGAGACTTACGTATTCCGCACTCTTCCAGAAAAGAACATTTGTTTGTAAGTATGGAGTAAAATATACACAAACGACACCAGTTATAGCGCTACTTAAAAACAATACTGATTCATTTGAATTGAAGCGTTTTTGGAATTATATAAACGTATATATTTTAATGGGCTAACTCGTTAGCTTTTAATGCTAGCCGGCCTGGTCGTTTCTGTGTACTAAATTCGTCCGTTTTTGTTACTTAATGTGGATGAATATTAAAATACTATACATCGGTGTGTTTTCTGTATGTTTTGTGCTCGTTCGGTAATTTTGGCGGCGAATTATACCGCGAAACAGTGCGGTGAGGTCGGTGAATCATCTCAATTCATCTGCGTATTTTCTTTCAAGGACGTCTGTCAGCAGTCGACACGTCATTAAACGCTTACCTGCTCGACATATAACTCATTAATTGTTATGTGTCTGTGGTTATCAACGTTTTGTTCCGTTGTTGTTGTTTCTGGCCATTTTCTGAGGTAAAACGTCGCCATTTTGTTTTCAATCGCCTATTTGTTACGCCCTGCCTCACAGCTGTGTCCGCATTAGTGATGGCGTTTGCTGTTATACCTTGTATTGTTTCGCTTTCTTTTATGATGAGGAAGTTTCTAGAAAATTCTCAGGCTTGTTTAACAATACCAAAATAAACCGTACTCGTTGTTTTAGGTTTTCACCAATGCAACGCATACAATGAAGCTAATCAATTTTAACATCTTGTTTTTTTTAGCGTAAAGATGCAGATCTTTGTAAAGACGCTGACTGGCAAGACCATCACCCTCGAGGTTGAGCCCAGCGACACCATTGAGAATGTGAAAGCTAAAATCCAAGACAAGGAAGGCATTCCTCCTGACCAGCAGCGTCTGATCTTCGCTGGCAAGCAGCTGGAAGATGGACGCACGCTGTCTGACTACAACATCCAGAAGGAGTCCACCCTCCATCTGGTGCTCCGCCTCAGGGGAGGCATGCAGATCTTCGTCAAGACGCTGACTGGCAAGACCATCACCCTCGAGGTTGAGCCTAGCGACACCATTGAGAACGTCAAGGCCAAGATCCAGGACAAGGAAGGCATTCCTCCTGACCAGCAGCGTCTGATCTTCGCTGGCAAGCAGCTGGAAGATGGACGCACGCTGTCCGACTACAACATCCAGAAGGAGTCCACCCTCCATCTGGTGCTCCGCCTCAGGGGAGGCATGCAGATCTTCGTCAAGACGCTGACTGGCAAGACCATCACCCTCGAGGTTGAGCCTAGCGACACCATTGAGAACGTCAAGGCCAAGATCCAGGACAAGGAAGGCATTCCTCCTGACCAGCAGCGTCTGATCTTTGCTGGCAAGCAGCTGGAAGATGGACGCACGCTGTCTGACTACAACATCCAGAAAGAGTCCACCCTCCATCTGGTGCTCCGTCTGAGAGGTGGTATGCAGATCTTTGTGAAGACCCTGACTGGCAAGACCATCACCCTCGAGGTTGAGCCCAGCGACACCATTGAGAACGTCAAGGCCAAGATCCAGGACAAGGAAGGCATTCCTCCTGACCAGCAGCGTCTGATCTTTGCTGGCAAGCAGCTGGAAGATGGACGCACGCTGTCCGACTACAACATCCAGAAAGAGTCCACCCTCCATCTGGTGCTCCGTCTGAGGGAGGCATGCAGATCTTCGTCAAGACGCTGACTGGCAAGACCATCACCCTCGAGGTTGAGCCTAGCGACACCATTGAGAACGTCAAGGCCAAGATCCAGGACAAGGAAGGCATTCCTCCTGACCAGCAGCGTCTGATCTTCGCCGGCAAGCAGCTGGAGGATGGACGACGCTGTCCGACTACAACATCCAGAAGGAGTCCACCCTCCATCTGGTGCTCCGCCTCAGGGGAGGCATGCAGATCTTCGTCAAGACGCTGACTGGCAAGACCATCACCCTCGAGGTTGAGCCTAGCGACACCATTGAGAACGTCAAGGCCAAGATCCAGGACAAGGAAGGCATTCCTCCTGACCAGCAGCGTCTGATCTTTGCTGGCAAGCAGCTGGAAGATGGACGCGCTGTCTGACTACAACATCCAGAAAGAGTCCACCCTCCATCTGGTGCTCCGTCTGAGAGGTGGTATGCAGATCTTTGTGAAGACCCTGACTGGCAAGACCATCACCCTCGAGGTTGAGCCCAGCGACACCATTGAGAACGTCAAGGCCAAGATCCAGGACAAGGAAGGCATTCCTCCTGACCAGCAGCGTCTGATCTTTGCTGGCAAGCAGCTGGAAGATGGACGCACGCTGTCCGACTACAACATCCAGAAAGAGTCCACCCTCCATCTGGTGCTCCGTCTGAGAGGTGGTATGCAGATCTTTGTGAAGACCCTGACTGGCAAGACCATCACCCTCGAGGTTGAGCCCAGCGACACCATTGAAAACGTCAAGGCCAAGATCCAGGACAAGGAAGGCATTCCTCCTGACCAGCAGCGTCTGATCTTTGCTGGCAAGCAGCTGGAGGATGGACGCACGCTGTCCGACTACAACATCCAGAAGGAGTCCACCCTCCATCTGGTGCTCCGCCTCAGGGGAGGTATGCAGATCTTCGTCAAGACCCTGACTGGCAAGACCATCACCTCGAGGTTGAGCCCAGCGACACCATTGAGAACGTCAAGGCCAAGATCCAGGACAAGGAAGGCATTCCTCCTGACCAGCAGCGTCTGATCTTCGCCGGCAAGCAGCTGGAGGATGGACGCACGCTGTCTGACTACAACATCCAGAAGGAGTCCACCCTCCATCTGGTCCTGCGTCTTCGTGGGGGCAATTAATCTGCTCATTATGTTTAATATATATATAAGTCTTGAAAGTTATCAGACAAATTCCAATTTCCTTTGTTCCTCTTAATCATTGAATAAAGTTCTGGCATTCCTGATTCTCTCGTTTCCTGCCTCCTCTCTGAAATATCCACGAAATGCTCCCTTAAACATGTATTTTTAAAACTTAGCTCAAATGTTTACATTTTGAGGGGCCTTTTTTCTTACCTACTGGTTTATAGGTATAGAAGTCATTTAATGGTTTAAGTCAAGCTTAAATTGTCAACTTTGAAGTTGAATATTTTTCTCAAGTCTTATTTAATTTGGTAGTTGCGACTCGATTAGTCTGGTTGGGTGAAAATGTTAATGTTCAAATTAAAAGTGAATGGTCTGGATGTAACGCATTCTTAGTGTATAGCCCATTTAGTCAAAAATTGCTAGTAAACAATTGCAAAAGTAGTGAAAATGTAGAATTAAAATACTTTAGTACTCATTTAGAACAAAAATAGTTTGTAGCATATTGCCGTGTCACACAACCTCTGTGTCAGATTGCAGTTTTTAAATAAACCACTAGATGTCGCCACAAGCCTGTGAAAAGGTTGCAGCCATTGTGAACCCTTTAAATGCTCTAATTCAGGGGTAGGGAACGTTGATCCTGGAGGGCAACTCCTGCAGAGTTTAGCTCCAACCCTGGAGAAAAGAAAAACCTAACTGCATCCTGAAGACCTTGATTAGCTGGTTCAGGTGTGTTTGATTAGGGTTGTAGCTAAACTCTGCAGGGACACCGGCCCTCCAGGATCAATGTTCCCCACCCCTGCTCTAACTCATTGGTCTCAAACTCAATTCCTGGAGGGCCACAGCTCTGCACAGTTTAGCTCCGACTCTTATCAAACACAGCTGATCAAGGTCTTCACTATTCACTAGAAACTTCCAAGCAGGTGTGATTTGGAGCTAATCTGTGCAGAGCTGTGGCCCTTGAGACCAATGCTCAAATTTTTGGGGTGGCTCTCTTGTAAACGTCTTCTGTCTGACCCTTGAGTCACAGTACATGCAGATGCCCTAAGACTTAAAATCCTTTGATGGTCTTTAAGTACTTTGGTAATCTGGGCTGCTTGAGGGCAACTGTTAATTAGTTAACCACACTGTAAAACAACACCCTTTAGAGAAGCTGACAATTGTCTATTTTGCACAAGAGATCACAGTGTTTTTTTAGCTTGCTGTATATTGTTATGGGGTTAGATGGCAAACATCTGCTTTGTTTTGCTACTTTTCAGTCAGTTTCTTCTGGCATCAGATACTTTTCATTGAAATTGACCAGCAGTACTGACTCTTGAGCAACCGTAAGTTGTGTTGCTTAAAGATACAAATCGACCGTCAGCACTGAATTCTGCTGCTCAATTCCAGATAATCACATACAACGTCTCTCGACTACTGCATTGTCATTTCTGTTCACAAAAGCATAGCAACGAATCCATACTGATATCAGTGCAGGAATCAGTCCAGCTGGGTCTAACGAAAATACTTATCTGGTCTTCTTAAAACATCGCTGCACAAAATGACAAAACAAAAAAAACATATCTATATAAAGCTGTTGATGTTGGCTTATTAAATGAGAAATATGAGCGTTAAACACAGCTAATGGAGAATTGCTAGAGGTGCTGTGAATAGCCTAATTTTTGTGATGTTTAAAATGTGAGATTCATCTGGTTTTAACCTGCTGTGCTGAGATTAATAGACCTTTTAATTAAAAGATTTAAATGGACCTGCCTAATGAGTATATATCAAAGTGTGACTGGAATTAAATTGTTCCTAAATAATTTCTATGTTATAATTTCCGCTGCGTCACGGTGTCATGTGTTTTCAGGATGTAAGAACGTCTTTCATGCATTTCATGCAAATACATTTCTATGCTCCAGCAAATATCATTCATAATTTGTGGCTTTTCATATTTGTCATGTCCTTAAAGGCCCAAAAAGGTTGCTTGTTTCCTTCACTGGGTTTCCAGTCTGGATTTGTCATGGATTTATAATCAAAAATCACATGAATAGCCTCTTTTAAAAGCTCTTTTGATGTTGCTTGGCCTTCACCCTGATGGGCATTTTATATAAAATGTCAAACGGTGAAGGTTTTGGTTTCTTGTACATATTGGAGGAAAGATTCATTGATGTAGGATTTGCTCTGGCGCTTCAAAAGAATATAATGCCATACTGATGCATGAAACTCCTTTGGTTTTATTGGTCAGCCAGATTTGGACGTCACATTGTTGCTTTAACAAAACTACTGACAGGCATTCACTGTCTAACTGTTTCTATTGCTTTAGGTGGAAGCATACTCATAATCTGATACTTTAATGTTTTTAAAAGCGTAATTAAGATCTTAAAAGAGTAAAGGGTGGTCCATATAATCGGGACATGTTTTATTTTCCCTCTTTAAACAGAAAACCACCAAAGAGATTAAAACAGTATGTTTTTGTGTTTAAATTCATGTCGAAATAAGATGTTTAAATGTATATTTCTTTGTTTTTCACTCCGGAATCTGTGAAAAGTGCCAAACCGTAGCAGATACTACATCAAAAGCTTTTATTTCACTCTTTATTTGTCAAAGAGAAACAGCTGTGCGTCACGGCAGGCTCTAGATAAGCGTTGTGTTACATATATGAGTTATCAATTGCATATTCTTATCCAATAAAGATACAATAACACTTATCATGTTCTTCCAGCGGCTCTGTTTGATCATGCCGCTTTAACATAATATGCCATGTTTTTAATGACAGTTTAACTGTACAAAAATAAACAGTAAAAAATAGTGTGCTTTTGCTGTAGAACTTTTTATTCATATAAAAGAAAATATAATTGCTTATTCAAATGTATTAACTACACAACGCTATGCAAATTTATTAACATGAATAGGATGATGTTCTAAATGCATAAACATCAGAAAATTAAATACGGATTAATTTGAATACAGATTTGATGCACAGCATTTGACATTAACAATGCATGTGAGGCATTGTTGTATTTCCTTTTTAGTTGATAAATCTATTTATTATCGTGCTGTTCTAGGCCTATATGGCTAGTTGCATTTAATTATTTGCATTTATATTTTTTCCTACTGTCAGCCTGCCATGCATTTTTTTTTTTTTTTTAGGCCTATCTATCAATCAGACGTCCAAATATTTTTGGGGGCCACTGTATGTATTGTATGCATCTTGTAAACATTGCTTTTAAATGGTGCCAAATTAATAAAATGAATTAGTGGATTAGATTTTCCAAATGGCCTCTTATCCTTCATGGTGGGAGGCGTGTGTAACTACATTACCCAGAAGTCTCTGGTTTATAGGTGGTGCTTTGAGCACCGTAAACATGGTAATCAAACAGCAAGAGCGCTATAAAATCTGCTTGATTAGAGAGCCGGACTTTAACATCACTCGCAGCTGTAATGCACACCATCATAAAGTCAGCAGAGCATTAATAACTCAATGGCCAGCGCTTTATGGCTTTGTCTTGTATAACTGATAGTTTGTTCAGCCGTCGCGCGTTGAGTTCACAGCGCTTTCCAGAAGAAATCACTTTATTGTTCTTAAAGCTCTGCGTGTGTTTGTGAAGTGAACTGTGTGGAAAATAAGGATGGCGGTGTCTAAATCTACAGTATCAATCGTTTTTATAGTTCTGGGAGGTTTGGCGGTTTTATTCGGGACTGTGCTGGTGTTTGTCGGACCTATTATTATAGACGACCAAATAGTGAAGGTAAGTCATGCATCTTACAGGTGCGGGAGACGCTCTAATTAAACATATTTGCATATTTAAGTGCATAAAGTTACAAAAACGCATGATTCAGCGTCGAAAAGCCTCGAACTGAGCTTGATATGACTTTTTGTATTTGCCTATTGCGTTTAAAAGACATAAATAGGCATAAACGACCATTAAGTTATTTAATCATATAGCATAACTTTATTATATTAATAATAGACTAGTTGTGGTGTTGTCAAGTCTGTGCGTAATCAACCACATTGCCACCTTGGTTTTATTCCTTTACTGTGAATTTTGTTTTATTTTTAATTTATGTGGTGTTTTGATTTGATTATTATTATTTTTTTAATAATGTATTGTTTATAGGCCAAATGCTGTTTTAGGGATGTAGTCTTGTATTTTACCTGGGTGTCACTTGCAACTCTTATTGTTTTCACAATTTATGTATCACAGTTTCTTCAAAAATATTAAGAAAAATGTTTTCACCATAGATAATAATAATTATAATAATAAATGTTTCTTGAGCAGCAAATCAGCATATTAGAATGATTTCTGAAGGTTCATGTGACTCTGAAGACTGGAGTAACCTAATGTTGCTGAAAATTCACAGGAATAAATTAAATTTTTAAAATATTAACCTAGAAAATGGTTATTTTTAAATTCATGCTTTTGTAACTTGATCAAATAAATGCAGCCTTTGTGAACATTTCAAAAACATTTTAGAAAACTTGAACAGACATCAAAATTCAAGATGAAACGTTTCTGTAAATCATTTTTATTTTTTGTGTGGTGTGACATATTTTTTAAAAGTACAAATATTCCATGTTGTCCCTCCAAAAGCCATACATCTGCATTTAATAATAAAGATGAGGTTTTTAAATGCACTTTGGACGCTAACCATATTGACATCATATCTTCACAGAATGTAGAGATTAACCCAAACAATGGACTCTCCTACACTATGTGGAAGGACATCCCGGTTCCCTTCTTTATGTCTGTATATTTCTTTCATATTGTCAATCCTGATGAAATCCTAAAAGGAGAAAAGCCCACGGTGGTGCAGAGGGGGCCATATGTGTACCGGTAAGAATTGTGTTCCCTTTTTCTGTAAAGTTACTTTAAATTTTAAAATGTTCACTTGATCAGACATGACTGGATTTACAGTATAATGTTTGTGGATGTTCAGACCTGCAAGTTAAAGCCCTATGACACTGAAGTTCATGGTAGGTTAGCCTGTTTGCCCCGGGCAGGTCTGCATGTGCATTCGGTCAGTTGTCCAAGCAGGACCATCATACAGTCGTTTTCTTTCTTCCTTTTAGGATATAAATTGTCCATCCTGGAGTGATTTGTAGAGCTATAATTTTACGCAATAAGACTTGAGGGTTAGTTTGCACTGGTCAGTATGAATCTAAAAGCATTGCTCTTGTCCATATAAACTACCTTAATATGATGTAACGTAACACAAGGGTCTCTTTCTCGGACTCAAGTGACCTTTTGTACAAAGAGGTTTGTCTGCTGTAGATGTGGCCTTAACCTTACCTAAAGGGCTGAAAAAATATGTAAAAAAAAAATGCATATAAAAATATTCATTTGAATATGGATTATGCATTTGTGTTGGGATTTTTACATTTACAAGACACTGTTGTAGTATTTTCCTACAGCTATGAGCCAAGAAGCAGGATTTTTTTGTTTGTGGATTCACTTATTGTTATCCTTTTTCCATTCTTTTATTTTCCTTATCTCTAATCTGAAACTGTCCAGTTTTTATTAGAGAGGAACTGTGATCCTACCCTCGAGCCATGCATACTACAGCATTTGAGTAAAAACAGACACGGCGCTGGAACTGAATGACAATGAGGAAGCTCCATGCTATCCAGAATTAAAATAATAAGATTTATCAAAAGATCATTTTGAAAACAAGTTTTTAGCACACCGTAGTTTTTATTGTATTATTTTAGTTTAGTTTTTTTAGTTTTATTTTATGTTTTGCACAACATGTTGTATTTTTCTAATATTTTATTTTATAAATCTAAGTAGTGCTTTTTAACTTATAAGAATTCAAATTAAAATACGAAGATTCCTCATAAGATCATTTTCAAAACCCAAATTTATTAGCACAATATTTTTATTGATGCTTAATTTTATTTAATTTTATTTAATTTGATAAATATCACTTACAATTCAGAATTAAAATAAGAAAATTCCTCAAGAAAAAAAAAAAAATCCAAATTCATTAGCACAACATTTTTATTTTTTTTGTTGCACAACATTTTATTTTATATAATATTTTATTTTATATATATCATTAGTGTTTTAACTTGTAAGAAATTAAAACGGGAAGATTCCTCATAAGATCATTTTGTAAATGCAAATTTATTAGCCAAATTTATATTTTTTTATTTTATATGTTGCACAGCATATTTAAAATGTATTTATAAAATATTTTATATTAGAAGTAATGCCTTTTTAACTTCTAAGAATTGAGAATTAAAATAAGATTTCTTATAAGATCCCAAATGACATTTATTTTTATTTAATTTTATTTTTGAACAACATATTTCATTTCAATATCAGTCATGTCTTTTAATGTATATGTTTCTAAGTTGTATTTCATGTATGTAGTATGTATACATGAAATATGTGCATACGTCTGTTGGCATGTTGTCCGGAGAGTAGTTGTTTTAGGCCAGATCATTTTGTGGTGTTCTCATTGGTGGTTAAATGTGCGTTAATTTCCTCCATCATATGATTGTGTGGCTTTTTTTAAATTATTTTTTTTTAGACCAGACACATGACCAACCTTTTAAACAAATCATGTGTTTGCATTTTGCAATCTGAGCAGGGGGCCACGAGTCTTTTTGTGTGTCTTTCTAACATGCTGACCGAGAAAGTGGTTCCTCAAAAAGCTGAATTTTGCTGTGTTAGGATAATATTGCTGCAAATCTGGCTAAATCACATTTCTCTGTTATCGTGACTCGTATCTGTTTCAGTGAAAAACGCTGGAAGGACAACATCACATTCTATGATGACAACCACACCGTCTCGTATAAAGAATATCGGCAGTATTTCTTTGAGGAGAGCATGTCTGTGGGAGATGAATCTGACGTGGTCACCATCCCTAACATGCTAGTGCTGGTGAGAATTCACGACCTTGTATTTAGCTCCCCATGAAAAGCAATGGAAAGAACTGTAAAACATTGGTTTTCCATTCACGGTTGCAGGGTGCGTCAGTAATGATGGAGAATATGCCCTTTCCTTTACGTGTGCTGCTCAGCACCACGTTCAAGACCTTCAAAGAGGGACCTTTCTTGACAAAACCAGTTGGAGAACTCATGTGGGGTTATGACAGCAAGTTGGTGGACTTCCTGAACAAATACCTCCCTGGAATGCTCCCAACCAGCGGGAAGTTTGGCTTATTTGCTGAGGTGGGTGTTTTCTGTGTCTTGTCACAGGAACTTTGTCAACCGTGATAAGTTTTGATTTCGTTGCTTTCTTCTGCTCCATGTATAGTTTAACAACTCCAACACCGGAGAGTTCACTGTCTTCACTGGTCAAGATGACATCCGGAAGGTTCATATGGTGGAGTCTTGGAATGGCAAGAAACGCGTAAGCCAAATGTCATTTGAGATCATAAACAAAAAAACACTAATTCTGTTCCAAAACACTAATTAGCTGCCTTAAACTAGGACCTGAAACTGCATGAACTTGCATCCTTAAAATGTGCATATATTGCATTGCCAAAAGGGTTCTAGTCAAAAACAGTGTTGGCAATCCCAAATAGTTTTGCAAAGAAATATATTGAATAAAACACTATATGCAATAAATATGTAATTTTAGCTAGTATTTGCATATGTAATATATGGAAATATGTATATGAAATTTTACACAAGTAAAAAGTCAATTTTCATTTTTTTTAAATGCTCACCAAGGCTGCTTTTTTCTTTTGTTTTCCTTTCTATTCTTTTCTCTTCACGTTTTTCTTTTACCCCATCTCGTTATATATTTCATAATTTTGTTTTTAATTTTTATTCTATTTTTTTCTGTTTGTCTGTCTTTTCTCTCTTTTCATTTCATTATTTACTAAAAACTGTAATATTGTGAAATATTAATACAGTTTGCAATAAATGTGTATTTTATTAGTAATAGTAAATTTACTAATTTAATAGTAAATTGTAATTTATTTCTCTAATGGCAAAGCTGAATTTTCAGCATTTTCTTTTCCTGTTACCTTTTTGTCTCTTCTCTTCTAATCAATATGTTTATGTAATTTTATTTTATTTTTTCCTTCTTCGGAGTATCATGCTGTTAGCATAGTGGCAAGTGATATTTGTGAGTTGCTGTTTATTAAGATTGAGTTACTAAACGTTGCCTTGGCTTTGATGCTGCCAGAGTAGAACAGACCTTGTGGTGTTGCATAAAGGAAGTGATGTCATGCTGTATGCCAAGGATCTTTGTTTTACTGTTGAAGGTGGATTACTGGAGGTCTGAACAGTGTAACATGATTAATGGTACAGCGGGTCAAATGTGGCCTCCGTTCATGACCAAAGAGTCGACGATGCCCTTCTACAGCCCTGATGCGTGCAGGTAACACCCTCACTTATGCCCTCTGTAAGATAATACGATTTTAATGACTGTACGGTTTCTAAGGGCACGTTTACTGGCAATTGTCCAAACTCAGGTCCATGGAGCTGGTGTACCAAAGGCCAGGAGTATCGCGTGGGATTCCTGTGTACCGCTTCGTGGCTCCAAAGACTCTTTTTGCCAACGGTGCAGATTATCCTCCCAATGAGGGCTTCTGTCCATGTCGACAGTCCGGTCTTCTCAACGTCAGCACCTGCAGACACAGTGAGTCTCTGCTGTCAAGACTTTTATTTTACCTGCTGCCTATACAGTCAGTTACGCTCTGGGGCTTTATGTCAGGATCTGTGTTCTTGTGTCAGTGAATATTTTGTTCATGGTTTTATAGCTAGTGTGTTATGGCCTACATGCTTTGATTACTCTACTTTTCTTTTTCTTTCTTTTATTTTTTTTAAACTTTCTACCCTTTTCTTTTCTTTAACCTTATCTTTTATTGTTCATAATTTTTAACTTTTCTGTATTTATTCATTTTATCTTCTTTCACCATTCTTTTTCACTTTTTCTTCTCCATTTTCTTTTTTTTCTTTTATTTAATTTCTTTTTCCTTTTCTGTTTTTCTTCTATCCCCCTTTTTCTCTCGTCTTTAACCTTATCGGTTTTTATTTGTTACTATCTACATTATTTTCAATTCATTTATCTTTTTTTCCTTTTGTCTTTTCCTTTTTTTGCTTTTCTATTCTTTTTTTTTATTTTTTTTTTTTTTTTTTTTTTTTGTCATTCACCTTTATTCATTTTTTTTTTTTTTCCTGTCTCAGATTCCCCTGTGTTCATCTCCCAGCCACACTTTTTTGAGGCCGATCCTGTTCTTTTGCGCACAGTCAATGGATTGAGGCCAAATGAGGATAAACATGGGCTTTTCATCGATATTCACCCGGTGAGAAAACCAGGCACACAAAAGCACATTTCAAGTATTTCTGGAAATAAAATGCTATTTTAAAAATGAAATTTCATTTTTATATGAAATATATATTATAAATGTATTATATTATAAAACGTGTAGCTATCAATTTTTTACAACTCCTATAATAATTCATAACAAAATCTAAAAAATATTTACTTCAAGGCAAACGACATTAACACTTGAAGGAATGTTTCTTTCTCATGGGGTGACTGAGCTAGTTTGAAACTTATCTCTCAAGGTTATTGATTATCGGTTGTTATGACTCAAAAAAAAAAAAAAACTAATGTCTTTATCTTTGAAATTGGCCATAAATGTGAAATTGGTGCTTATGTCTCTTATCTAAATTTGTTGTATAAACATCTGACTTTATTTAGCTTTAAATAATTAATAATTATAATTTTTTTTTTAGTGTTCTGCATTTGAGGTCAACACTACTTCTAACTGTGACATAACTAATACAGCATGCTTGTGGTTGTTACAAAAATCAGTATTTCAGCTTTGTCACTGGTTTGATAATGAGGTTACGTTGCTCATTACTGCCATTAAACCATTACAAATTCTGATAAGCTAATTGGAAATTATGGCTATCGTGACCTTTATGATATTTGTATAGCTTTCAGCAACTTAATGACCCGTTATAAACGAGATTAAGATTCGAAAGCTATGATCTTTTTAATGGTCAATGACTGACTAAAGGTTTTCTCATGACATATTTTAGGATTAAACCTTTGTTTTTAATTCAGTAGTGCAGGGGTTACACACAGCTGGAAATCTGGCATTTGCTCTTTTGATTTTATTTGGTTTTGCGCTGTAGTAGTGAGCATTGATCACTTTGCTGCTGATGTCAGAAGTGAAACTCCTGATGTCTGCATCCGTGGGCCTTTTGCCACACATGTACTTTGATAAGACAAACTCCACTTTATGACTTCTGATTAGCTGGAGATACGGACACGGCTTTACATCACTAAACTGAACAGAATTGCACAATCCTGACACGCTTCTTGGCCGGCTAGTCGTCCGGTTGCAAAATACGATGGTTATCTTGTTGTTCTCCCTTCATCTGTTTTCATGCTTGTTAATGAAAAAGACGTTTTTCTGAAAGTGCTGCAGGACATGTGAACAGCCTCTGCTTGGGTTGAATGTCTGGGATGAATTGACAGCATGACACCTGATTAGCTCCAGAGTCTGTGAATGCTTGGATTCATTACGAAGTTGTCACGAAAGCTCTTTGGATTCAGTGTTTTCTGCGGTTCACATGCATTTCTGCGCTCTCATTGAATCTATGCCTACAAAATAATGGCTTCAGTAGAGAACAATGCAGTTTAGTTCTGTTCTGTTTTTTTTTTTTTTTTTTTTTCATGCCTCCACGCCAGATAATTAAGATCCAGATGCCAGATCCTGTCAGAAAATATCAGCAAAGTAGTCTAAAAAAACCTGTTCACAGCAATTCTTGTCTGGTGTACCCAAAACAAGTGTTTAACAGTCTTCTATCAGTCAAGAAGTTGACTGAGAAAAGCCAGTGAAGAGCAGAAGCAGGAGACGAAGTGATGAAGTTTCAGTGTTGAGACTTCGTCTGACCAGCGCAAATTCAACAAGTAGTGTTAAACAACATTTCATAAACCTTGAGTTTCCATAAACATTCCCAAACAGCCCTTGAAACACAGTCATAAGACTAAACTATAAAAAAAACCCATATGAATGACTAATCGACGAATAAATCAAATGTCTGTTATAAATGATTATGATTAAATGGAATAATATAATTATTAAATGAATGAAGAATAAATTAAGTAAAACACAACAATGGTTGCTCTCTTGAAGCAAAACACACACGATTTGTATCCTTAGATCCTTCATGTTTAACATGCGTATTTACTGTGTAAATCCATTCAGCACATTTTTTTTTTCTGTTATTTTTCAAGATTCTGTCTGGGCTGAGTGCGCTTTCATTGTTTGAGGTGTTATTAGACTTTATGGGGGTAAATATGTGATGCAGCTTGTCCTTGTTGAAATTGAAGTGCTAGTATATTGAAAAATGTAGTCTTATGTTCTGTGCTTCAAGTTTTTTTTTTAAGTTCAGTTTTAAGTCCCCTCCCTAGCTCCAATTTAAAGAGTGTGGTGTGGCAAATAAATTTTTTTAAAGTGCAAGCTCTCTGAATTAATGTTCATAAAAACAGCATGCATAACTGCCACTGCAGGGCATACCAACTTTATTTCATGACAGCGACCATTTTTAGCTTTAATCCAATATTCAAGCTATAACTTGTGTGTGTGTGTGTGTGTGTGTGTGTCCCTGGGAATCTAACCCATTAAGTGTAAACAACCCAATTTTAACTGTACAGTAGTTCACTGTTTAATTTTCAGAGTACAGAAAGAAGCCTTGTTGGTCATTGAACCTTCTGGACTCATAAAACAGAAAGCCTTTCACTCAAAAAGATTATGCTTTTGGTTTATCAACAACTATAATATTTATGGGCCATTATGTTCATTTATAGTTGTGTCTTTTTAGCTCCATATGAATTGTTCTTGTTTTCAGATCATGTGTACTCCCTTTAGAAATTTTTAGTCAGGTTTTATTTATTTTGTTTGTTTCTAAACCTATAGCAAGGACGCATTAAACTTATCAAAAGTCATCTATTTCATTTAGCATATTAGAATGGTTTCTGAAAGATCGTGTGACGCTTGAAGACTGGAGTAATGATGCTGAAAATTCAGCTTTGCATCACAGAAATAAATTACATTTTATATTCAAATAGAAAACATTTGCACGGTAGTATGTTTTAGATACCAAGGAGAATATTTAAATTATATTTTGACATTTGATCTTCATCCAGGCTCGGGTTTCAGGGCTTGGGATCCTAAGAGCCATTTATGGATATTTTTTAATGAGTTTTTTTACTCATTCATCAGGAGCGTATATTCGGTTTAGCTTCTGTTATGTGTTTTTTAAAAGGTACCAAAGATGCACCTTGATCCATAGAATCAAGCTTATTAAAGGAACAGAGTTTTTATATATATATATATATATATATATGTATGATGTTAGCTAAACTAATGCGTAAAGTTTAAAGATATAGTGTAGAAGCAAATGGCTTACGTTCTCTTCCTGATCTGCATCTGTAATGTTTTAATTCAAAACTTTGTATTCCAGGAGACTGGAGTGCCAATGAACGTTTCCATTCGATTGCAGCTCAACCTGCTCATGAAGCGTGTGATTGGCATCTCGTAAGTACAGCACAAATACAGTAGGTCAATGGTCACAAATATCTGTGTCCGCTCTGAGGTCCAGTCACACAGAGCTCCAGCTCTTGTGAAACGTGTTTGTTTTTGACTGTTCTCTGTCTTGACTCATTTCTGTGTGCTGTGGTTTGCTCGTTTCAGAGAAACCGGAAAGATAGCTGAAGTGGTGATGCCCATGATCTGGTTTGAGGAGGTAGGAGTGAATTACAAAAAGAAAACAATGGCAAAAATATCTCATGATGTCTAAACCAAACTAGTCCCCAACAAATGATAAAATGCCTGAAATGTGCCAAAATACAGCATTTTTCCATTTTGAGTCAATTACAAGTTTGGTACACTTTAGTTGAACATCTCAAATTCACTTTAACATGGGGTTTAAAAGACCTTTAATGTTATCAGTTTTACTACACTGACACTATTGGATGAGTACAATACTGTGACTCTGTATTGTATAAAATACATTTTCTTTATCTTTCCCAGAGTGGCTACATTGATGGTCCCGTCCTCAACACGTTCCGCACCAATCTGGTGGTGCTGCCCATGGTCATGGAGTACATGCAGTACATCTTCATCGCTCTCGGACTCGCAGGCATTTTGGGAGCCGTGATGTTATACGTCACTGACAAGGTATGTGGCCTACTGCACTTATTTTGCATGTTTGAGTATTTTACTCTTAATATATTTTTGCTTCAGAGCGTGTGTGTTTGTTTGTGTGAGTGCATGTGCAATATGTGAGAGGAAGTGGGTTTACGTGATGTTGAGCAAATGTGGTTTGGTGTTTAATTGTGTCTGCAAAGGTAAGGTTTAGTTTATAAACCCAAATGCACCTTTAATATTCCTTTATCACCCCACATTAACATTCTGCATGGGTTTAGATGGTTTAAAGTGCAACATTTGCATGATTTGTTTTACAGAAAGCCATGAAAAAGACATCAGTATCTCTCTCACAAGGGGTCAGCACCAGCTATTTTTATATGCATATTCAAAAACCGAGATTACAGTGAGAATTACAATCAAAAATGTGTATGTGCATGTAATTTTCAAATCTCTAGACTTTAAAACAACTTTTGATTTGTTTACAGTGTCATTTCAAGCCAAAATTCATCTAAAAATTACAAATAGTTTGAACATACTCACCCTCACGCCATAGATGTACAGTGCCATGAAAAGGTTTTTGCCCCTATTTTTTTTTTTTTGCATATGTCTCACTTCAAAGATTCAGTTCATCAAACTAATTTTAATATTGCACACAGATAATGCAAGTAAATACAAAATGCAGTTTTTAAATGATGATTTAATTTATTAAGGGAAAAAAGCTGTCCAAACCTACCTGGCCCTACGTGAAGAATTAATTGCCCCTCCTGTTAAATCATGAAATAACTGTTATTAACCACGTTATTTTAGAAAGCTGAGTTAAATTTCACTAGCCAAACCCAGGCCTGATTACTGCCAGACCCGTTGAATCAAGAAATCACTTAAATAGAACCTGTCTGACAAAGTGAAGCATGTTTAAAGAGCAACACATTCCGCGATCTTAAGAAATTCATAAACCGATGAGAAACAAAATAGTTGACGTATCAGTCTGGAAAGGGTTATAAAGCCATTTATAAGGCTTTGGGACTCCAGCAAACCATGGTCAGAGCCATTATCCACAAATGGAGAGAACTTGGAACAGTGGTGAACCTTCCCAGGAGTGGCCGGCCTACCAAAATTACTCCAAGAGCACAAAGACGACTCATCCAGGAGGTCATAAAAGAACCCAGAACAACATCTAAAGAACCGCAGGCCTCACTTGCCTCAATTAAGGTCAGTGTTCATGATTCAACAATAAGAAAGAGACTGGGCAAAAACAGCATCCATGGGAGAGTTCCAAGGCAAAAGCCATTGCTGACCAAAAAGAACACAAAGGCTCGTCTCACATTTGCCAAAAAATATCTTGATTATCCCCAAGACTTTTGGGCAAAATTCTGTGGACTGACGAGACGAAAGTTGAACTTTTTGGAAGGTGTGTGTCCCGTTACATCTGGCGTAAAACCAACACAGCATTTCATAAAAAGAACATACCAACAGTCAAACATGGTGGTGGTAGTGTGATGGTCTGGAGCTGCTTTGCAGCTTCAGGACCTGGATGACTTGCCATAATTGATGGAACCATGAATTCTGCACTCGATCAGAAAATCCTGAAGGAGAATGTCCAGCCGTCAGTTTGTGGCAAAAACCTTTTCACGGCACTGTAGATGTGTTTGTTTCTTCATCAGAACAGATTTGGAGCAATTTAGCACTACATATCTTGCTCATCAATGGATCCTCTGCAGTGAATGGGTGCCGTCAGAATGAGAGTCCAAACAGCTGATTAAAAACCTCACAATCCACACCACTCCAGTCCATCAAGTAATGTCTTGCAAAGCTGCTTGTTTGTAAGAAACCAATCCATCGAGGCATTTTAACATCACTTCTGGCCAAATTTCAAGTCCATAATCCATAATAATGCTTGATCTGTGCATATTTCTCTCCTGATTCAGACTAGACCACTTTTGACTGGAGACGGGATACAGGTCTCATATTTTAGCTGGAAGCAACTGCTTGAAATTGAAAACATCTTAATGATGGATTTGTCTCTTACAAAAATGTATCTTTTCACTTTACAAGACAGTAACTGATCAACTGGAATGGTGTGGATTTTATTATTTATTTTTTCATTAGCTATTTGGACTCTCATTCTGACGGCACCCATCCAGTGCAGAGGATCCACTAGTGAGCAAGTGAAGTAATGCTAAATTTCTCAAAGTTTTTCCGCTAGGAAAAACAAACTCATCTACATTTTGAATGGCCATATTTTTATTTTTGGGTGAACTGTTCCTTTTAAAATAAGCAAAGCCTGATCATACTTAAATGTAATGTTGCTGCTTTGAAAAAATAATAATGAACAGCCAGAGCGAGATGATCCTAGACCGATGACTTTTATTATGAAAATGTGTCAAATCAAATTTCAAAGCATGTGATTTAAACCACTGCACGATCATGTTCATCTTGCATGCTCCCGCCCCATTTCAATCACTTGCACACATCATGCATGCACTGCTGCACACAAGCACTACGGCTGCTCAAATTCCCTTTAGTTTTTGTCCACTCTGATCTCAGTACTGTCACTGTGTCCAATAATCAACCTGAAGACCGCTGGCTCCAAATCAGTGTCACTGCCCACCTGATGTTCAATGAGGTCTGGTTATTCTTTTAGGAAAGCGTAAAAGATACAAAACACGACCCGACCAATGAGACGCAGGCTGAAAAATATAGCATGAACGACACAGGTGGGTTTTATGGCTCAGACACACCTCTCTCTCAAACTCTTCTACTGCACGTGAGGCATTTTTGGAGTCACATGAGCACATTGAAGTGAAAGCATGTCTTCATTTCACCTTTTATGGTCACCGCAAATTAATTTCATAACCCATCATAACTTTTCAGGCAGTGTTTCCTCTAATTTGTTTTCTTGCAGAGAAAAACCTTCTCTATTAGGTGGAAATTTCGGCCACCTGAGCAAACACATCTTTTATACCAGAGCGTACAGATGAAAAAGTGGTTCCATCATGCAGTTGCACCAATTTGGCCCTTGATGTAACTTAGTGATAATGAATTTTTTTATTTATTTTTTTTAAACGGTGCATTAACAGTGCCATTCTTTACCAAGCTTATTTTAAAATAACTGTCATGCAGAATTGTTGTTTTTCATACTACTTTTTAAAAAAAAATTAATTTTTATTTTTTTAATTAGACTTACAAAATATAATATAATAGCACTGCAATTTATTTCTCATTGACTAGAAATACAATGAAATGGCTTTCCCCACACATTTTGTATCTGCACAACATTTTATTTTTTATTTTCTGTGAGGGTGTGACGTAAGGTTTGAGGAAAAATTGCATTCGAGGGTTTGTATTGGTCTGTAGCATGGAGAACAAACTGGGTGCTGATTTGTAAGCATGTGTAGAGCACTTTCTGGAAAAAATTTTCTTTTCTTTTTTTATATACACGTTTTTAATCAAATCAATTGGCAGTTTCTTTTTCTTTTCTTTTTTTTCCCATTTATCCTGTATGCAAATGCAATTTCATCAAACAAAAAGCATCAATTAAGAGTATTTATTAACTTTTTACTTTTGTTTTTATTTTAATGATTTTTCTAAACTAAAAATAAAATGTCAGATAAAGGTGAAGTTTTTATATTTGTTTTAAGGAGATCAGTGGACTTGTTTTGTCATTTTGCTGTTGTACTGAATTGTTGTTCTTTTTCACCGGCAGGTAAAAAGTAGGATGGATGATCACCCCTGCGCAGATGTGGACCCGTACAGCTCAGCCAGTGAAAAGGCCCCATTACTACAGACTCCAGCAAGCTAGCACTATCCACATCACAGCCTGATTTCACAAACTCACAATCCACTGGACAACAAATAAAAGTCATTATATGGAATGCTGGGATTGAATGAATGAATGAACTGGTTTACGTACAGTCTATTCTGTGTGAAGGGATTTGATGTGGATTATGAACTCTTGAGTGAGGGTGTTCACGTATTTGTGTTTTTTGCCCATTGGTTGGGTCTAAGGTGCTGTGCGGGGTCAATACAACATTTTTAAAAGTTATTTTTTTGGACACTTGAAATACTTGACAAAATACACTAGACAATGGTGCATTTATAAAAAAAATAAAAATTATAAAAAAAATAAACATGTCTCCAGATCACTCCAAACCCTACTTCCTCAGAGGAAAAAACCGCTGAAGATATTTAACCTTTTATCTTGTAACCTTGAACCTTCATCCTGTAAATAAAGATGAAAACTTTGACAATAACGTGCCATTGAATGAAACATCCTCTGAAAGCAGAAAAAAAAATGCGGAGTCAACACACATTCTCAATACTCTGAATATTGCACTTGTATGTAACTGCTGTAAATTGTTCCTAAATGTGTCATTGTGTTTGCATTCTCTTGATTAGTGTTCATTATAAAATGAAGTGGGTTTATGTCAAACATTTTGAGACTTTATTAACAATGGCTTTCAATTTCATTGAAGTTTGATTCAAACAATACGTGGTCATACATTTTATTACTCATTAAATACTATTGTTAAGGTCTATGAAAGCTGTGCAGATGAGATAACTGTTAACAAACAGCATTGTGTTGCTGATTGAATGAAAACAAGAATGTTATCTCGCATCAAAGTCAAATAAAAAAATAGAATACTGGCTAATAATTAAATGAAGAACACTATCCTAATCATTTTTATTATGGTAACTGACTGATTTAGGCCTACCTCTTATTGGCAAGAATGATTCTCATAAGATTTATTTAAAAAAAAAAAAAATATCGAATCCAGGCACATTTGTTTTATTAAACCAACATAAAGGCACAGCAAATACTATTATATATATTTATCGCCATTTTTAAGATCGCAGTTCTTTTTACCGCCGCAAGATGGCAGCGAGTAACAAACAGCCCTGCTTGGGGAAAAACAATAGAACCCTGCCCAAAACACAATAGAAAATGTAATAGTTTTAATGGTTATAATGGGAATTGTATTGGTTTTAATGGAAACTATAATGGTGTCTACTGGTATGTGATGGATTCTATTGGTGGGATGTTAAATCCTTTTGGAAAAATGCCCAAAACACACTACAAAAAGGAATTTTGTAATGGTTTTACTGGAAAAAGCTAATGGTATTTTAATGGAAACCATTGGAATTTCTGTGATGGTTTCTATTGTGCTTCTATTGTTGTTGTTTTTTACAGGGTAGTACAACGCGAGGAGATGCAAGGGTTTGTGTTGAGCTCGATCTTTCTTTGGACTTGTTGCTTATTATTTGTTTACTTTGTTGGTCCTTTTTGAACGCCGTTTGTGTAATGGTTGCAGAACAGGTGATGAATAAATAGGCTGCTTGATTTTGGCTTTGGTGGGACATGACGACAGACGTCAGTCATTTAATTGTTTGATCAAATGTATTGCTAGGGACAATTTAGTAGCCTTTGGATATTGATAGGGACATGTCATACCGTTCCTAAATTATGCGTCCTTGAAAATCATAAGTGATTTCTGACTTTGCAAATATACTTCTCTCCTTGAAGAGGTCAAAAGGTAGGCTAATTGCGGTTTTTGTCACTCTTCTGATGAAGATGTCATGCACTTGTTTGGTAATGTAGCCTACTCACAGAGAAATTTTGGTCAGACTTTTTTTATTGTTCATCCTATTGTTCATCCATATTGTAAGTGACTTCTTTGTGTTATGAAATATGTTTTCTTTGGATTGTTTGATTACTGAAAAGACAATATAGGAAACTCTAACTAAATTAAACTGTGTTAGCTAAATTTCACATAAATAAAAATCTGCCAGAAAATCTATAGTTTTGTTTTTTTCTACTTTTTTACTTTAAGTTGATCTAGACACATATATGGAAACTAGTCTATCCAAAGTTATGGTAATCTTAAGATAATGAAAAGTGTATCTCTATATTCATCATAAGGTCCTTTTAAGGTGCAAATTTATTACTTTTTTGTTAACCTGGCAACACATCCCTTATGAAAAAAAACAAAAAAATAACAACATTGTTTAACCATGGAAACCATAAATTAACCATGGTATTTGCAGTAAAACTGTGGTACAAAAAAAAAAAAAAAGGTTATTTTGGCTACATTATAACCATGATTAATTTTCTTAAAGGGGTCATATGATGGATTTCAAGTTTTCCTTTCTCTTTGGAGTGTTACAAGCTGTTCGTGCATAGATAAGATCCCTAAAGTTGCAAAGATAAAGTCTCAAAACCAAAGAGATATTCTTTATAAAAGGTAAGACTCGACCACGGCCTCCTAAACCGGCTCATTCAAACACGCCCCCACATGTCTACATCACGATGTGGGGAGATTTGCATAACACCGCCCAAATGTATACGCAAAGAAAGAAGGCAGATTTTTATTCTTGCTGTTGTATTGTTGCTGCTGCCATCGCCATGTCCTGGAGATGCTGTGTTTCATTGTGAAAGTGAAAGTACTTTGTTTGGGCTTCCAAAAGAGGACACAACTAGAAATCAGTGGTTAAGTTATATTTACAACACTGTTCCAGAACAGTACAACGCAAATATTAGAGTGTGTGCAGCGCATTTTACGGAGGACTGTTTCCTGAACCTGGGAGAGTAGCCTACAATGCTGGCTTGCACAAAGGCTGTTTCTATAAAGTGGGGCAATTCCAACTTTGCAAGGACAGTCTGACGCTTCTGACTCACAGCCTGTAAGTATGTTTTCTCATTTAAAGAATTTGCCACTGACTATTCAAGCGTGAGTTTTCAGCAGTGTAGAGTAGCACTTGTTGTTTGTCGTTTCTCCGATCACAAATGCAGACATGATGATTTTAACACGATGCATAAAAAGACAGTATAAGTCATTATAATCAGTAATTATGTCCCCACTGGATGCAACAAATGCCTCGTTTATAATGGGTTTTATTGTTTTTGTCTCGTCGCACCGGGACACGGCATCACAATACGGTAAGGGGCATAACATTTCAGTCTCACGCTTGAGGTATTCGGCCAATCACAACGCACTGGATAGCTGGCCAATCAGAGCACGCCTCGCTTCTCAGAACGATGAACTTTGTAAAAATAGACGCGTTTCAGAAAGGCGGGGCATAGAGGAGCAACAATAATGTACAGTATGTGGAAAATAATGTGTTTTTTGAACCTTAAACTGCGTAAAAACATTGCATTACACCAAATACGCAAAACCATCAGATTGTGACTTCAGGGCACAGATTGTGAATAATTCCTCGTAATGATTCAGGAACCTGCTTCAAAGTTCCAAACCAATACAAATGATTTTAGATACGCAAAGTTCCGATCTATGTCAAATGATTTGTGATACGCAATTTGAGGTCCCGATCTGAATCAAATGATCCACGATACATGAAAGTACTTCCAAAGAGGACACAACTAGAAATCAGTGGTTAAGTTGTATTTCCAACACTGTTCCAGAACAGTTCAGCCCAAATATTAGAGTGTGTGCAGCGCATTTTAGCTCCGATCTGAATCAAATGATTTGCAATTTGATTGGAGCGTTCCAATAATGGTTTAACTGATTCTGAGTTTTGAAAAGCTCAGTTTCACCCATAACTATACATGCTTTAAAAAAACAAACAAAATGAAAAATGAATGACTTTCTTGATCTGGTTTTGCTAGAGAATAGCTTGAGCTGAATAATTAAAGTCACAAGTTTGAATCAGTTGGAGTGCTTCCAGCATAAATTACTCACTCAATTAATTTGGTTTATCTGTTCCTCCGTTTATCTATCTTCAGCCATGTTTATAGGACACTGTCAGCGCTACTGTCTTAGCTCTGTCTTAGTTAACTGAAAAAAGAGAAAAAAGTGTCATGTTTACAAATAAAATATCAGTTTTTCCATTCCAGAGATAACATACAAGACAAATCTACGAACATATTCAGGTGAGGTAATGAGTTTACTGCTAATTAGTGAAAACACTCTATGACGAGCTGCACCTCAAAATGCAAGTTAGATGGAAACATTGTGCATTATGATCGAGTTTGTAGCTTAATTCACTGTAGTTTGACCAATGCAATTGAGTTGGTGACAGTTCAATAGGAAATCAATTGAAAGCATCCAGTCGTCTCATACCATTGAAATGAATGTTAAATTTATCAGTATATATTGTAAAAAAAAATATTTAAGAAATTGTTTTTGTATCTGATTGTATTAGTCTATATAGAGTGATAGTCAATGTAAAAAGAGAAAATGTGAGAAGCATGATGAACACATAACAACATAAAGTTAAAGAGAATAAGCTTTATCATTTAAATGAATTTAAATGTTCTTCATGTTCTTACTCCGCCCATTTATTAAATGTACATCCTTGAAAGCACACAGTTTCCTAGCATATTTACCTTAACTTCTTATAACACCAATGGTATGGTATTGATATACATTACAAGCTTTTTGGCCATATACCAGCAACTGCACAAAATTGCTCGGTTATGGTTTCAGTATATTAGCCACTTTCTGGATTTTCTGGACTAATTATGAAGTTCTTGACTAATTTTCTTGTCTAATAATATATGGATGACATTTAAAGCAACTTGAAATTTGGTTTAGAATCAGTTCTCATAAGATTAGCAAAAGTCGATAAGTGTCAACCTAAAGCATCGATGTTAAGTATGTGTTTTGATGTATGTAAAGGTCCTTGGGGTCTCCCAGATCCCAAACAGAACATGAGGGTTAACACTTTATCAATGCAGGTCATCAGGACACCTTCAACATTTCAAACAAAGTGTGCCGAAAGAGAAAAGGCTATCTGTTTGATGGCGAGTCAATCGATGAAGTTGGCAAACGTGTAGACGTGACCTTTTCTGTGCTTCGGTCACATGTCCTGAGGGGACATACGTCTCTGTGTTTCCTTGACCCTCGCTGCTGATTAAGGTAGCCTGTAGGTGTCATGGCCACAAAGCTGTCTTGCATGTGAAATATAGTGCTTTATACAGACACTTAAATGAACCATATCTCAAATATATAATTAAAGGAATAGTTCACCCAAAAATGAAAATTTGCTGAAAAGCAGGCCATCCAAGATGCTCACCAATGATCCTCTGCAGTGAATGGGTGCCATCATAATAAGGATCCAAACCACTGATAAAAACATCACAATTATCCACAAGTAATCCACACCAGTCCAGTCCATTAATTAATGTCTTGTAAAGTGAACAGCTGTGTTTGTAATAAATAAAACCATCATTAAACTGTTGCTTCTAGTTAAAATAAAAGTTTATAGTCCATAATATGGCTTCCTCCAGTGAAAAGGTCATCTTGTCTGAATCAGGAGAGAACTCTGCACAGATCAAGCACCGTTTATAAGTGAAAACAGTCCAAAAAATTATTTTAAAAAGTGGATTTTGATGTGACTGGACAACAATGGATGTACTTTTAAACCAGAAGAAGAATTAATATGGATATGGACTCATATTTTAAAGTAAAAATACCTTAATGATGGATTTGTTTCTCACAAGCATTTCAACACTTAATGCATTAATTGATGGACTGGAGTGGTGTGGATTATTGTGATGTTTTATCAGCTGTTTGGACTCTCATTCTGACGGCACCCATTCACTGCAGATAATTCATTGGTGAGCAAGTGACTTAATGTTAAATTTCTCTGAATCTTTTTTGATAAATGAACAAATTCATCTTGGATGGCCTGAGAGTGAGTACATTTTCAGCAAATTTTCATTTTTGGGTGAACTGTTCCTTTAAACCTCACTACTCTATTGCGGTGGTCTGCCACTTTGTGGGTGGTGTAGCGATTTATATTTGTTGGATTTAACTTCAGTGTCCTCAGTGTTGACGAGGCAATCAAGAAACAGCCAGAACAACACTGAACCAGATTTGGCGACCCAGGCAGCAGTTCTTCAAGGGAAGAATGCAAAGAGAAAACACGCTTCAAATATCTAATGAGCTCCGTTGGGTTCTGGCCAGTCCATAGATTGTTCTATTTGTGGACGCCAGTTGTTTGTGTCCGTCAAACGCAATGGGAAGTTAACATGCATGCACTACCTGTTGGGACATTTGGTTTGTCTCAGTTTAATTTGTTTTCCATGCCTTTCATGTCTCTTGGAGTCAGTGTTCACCTGAGTAATTTGGTGTTTGTATTCCTGTTGTGTCTGATGATAGTTTGGCTGCTGTTTACCACCCGCGCTGGAGTGAGTGGATTTGACGTCCAAAGGGTGGGTGCAGGTCATCCCTTCAAGAAACATCAAACCTAGATGTAATTGTGGAGACCCCTCTGACATCTTTGATGTCTGGAACCCAGGCGTGACCAAAGTCTGGTGTGAAATTATAGCAAGGGGTAGACACAGAATATTAATGCTGATGCACAATATGAGGATGGGTGAAGCTCAGGAAAACATGTCCATGTCCATCCCAAATAAATTTTAAAAAATCCTAAAATTAAGAAAAATATATCCTGCCATTCAAAGGTTTGGAATCAGTAAAAAAAAGAAAGAAAGAAATGAATACTTTTATTCAGCATGGATGCATTAACTTTCTGTTTATCAAGGAATCCTATAAAAAGGTATTATTTTTTTAGAGAAAAAATGTTAAGCAATATTATTCAACATTGATAATAATAATAATAAACGTTTCTTGAGCAGCAAATCAGCATATTAGAATGATTTCTTTTAAATTGTAATAATATATCAAAATATTACTTTTAATTGTATTTTTGATTCAGTAGGTGAGCATAAGAGATTTCTTTCAAAAACATTAAGGTATTGTATAAATAAACTATATATTATAAAGGAAGATTTATTTATTTATTTTATTTTTTTTAATTGTGACAATAACAATAAGCCCATTTACACATTATTTCATTGACATGTGACCCGAACATTTCCATGAATGTTTTTGTACTAACTTCATGTAGTAGTATGCTTGCTTTCCATGTCTTTTTGGTTAATTTTATTGTAATTTTTTGCGATGCCACTCTCCATGTAATATTTCTCATATATTTAATTCACCCAGTATTGATTATTTCCAGCAGCAGTGTTTCAAGTAGTGCCATTAAACAAGCAGATGATCTCGCCACTGCAGATTCTCATGAACAGTCATAAAATTGTATTTTATTTTTTTACATAAAATGTGTTTAAAGCCATAAACTGATCCAAAACACTCTGAGATAGATCGCTACGAACTTTGTTTCAAGTGAAATAGTACTAGACTAACTACTCCTTACATCAAGCAACTTTGAGGCATCAATAACATGTAAAAATGATATATTTTAAGCATATTGCAAAACATTCACATGTGTAAGATTTTTGGGTAGCAAAACTCGATTGCTTCATTTGTAATGCTTCACATGAGCCAGTCGCAGTAGTTGAGCTCTTTTGCCACAATTTCAAACAGTGGCTTCTCTGATCAGTGTTTTTTTTTTTTCAGAATAATGGGTTGTGTTTTTATTTATATATTTCATTTTTAAAAGTTAAAATCACATTGACTGGGGCTTCTACAGAGGCATATTTCATCTTTTAACAACCTCAGTCTGCCCTGAAAGGTTCATAGTTTATTGCTAAAAATCAATTTCTCTATGGAGAAAATGAATGGGATTTTTACTTTTGTAACTGCTCTATTGTCACCGAGGCAATTTAGATACACAAGGCCATAGATATCATTCACTAAGAGGATTACAGCTCACCAAAATTCAGCATTACACGTCGATGAGATTATTTAGTGCATTGAGTGTAACAGCTCTTTTGTCCATTACTGTGCTTAGGCTATTTGTCTTGCTCGAAGCGTGGAGAGAGGATGATGAAGAGGAAGACAAAGCATTTTAATGCACTTCTCTTTCTTGGTTTTCCTCTATCTATCTTCCTAAGCTTTGTGATTCACTATTAATAACTGAGTATTGTTAATGCAGGCAGCTACTAGGCCTCGTCAATCAGGGAATATAGTATGTATAATTATAATTATTCTATGCAGATGGCTTGGGGTGCTGTGATTAATCATTTGTTAAAGAGGCATTCTTTGATATGTCTGTTTGGACTCCATAAAGCATATCATTAAAACCCATTTAGCCATTCAAAAGATTGAATGACAGGTTATCAAAGACAAGCACAGCACCGCCTCACACTTCAGCTGAAGATGTCACTGTAGCATCTGATTATATCAAGACTTAAATTAACACAACTCTCGTGCGCACCAGGTCCCGGGGAGCCGCTCTCATCGAGTGAGTGATGCTCAAAGATCCTTTCAAGGTAAATCATATTCTGGCCTTTGATACGGGGTTGGAGATCAGGTCTTTAGTGGTCTCTATCATATGTTTGGAATTCAGAGCCATTGTTGGGTGAACAATGGGCCAAAATATATACAATACACCTTCAAAGGGACATTTTTTTAACCTTATTTCCCCCTAAAACGTTTATGGCAGGGTACATATTATTACTCTTAGGTACTAATATACATATATGTGACCCTGGAGCACAAAAGCAGTCTTAAGTCGCTGGGGTATATTTGTAGCAATAGCCAAAAATACATTGTATGGGTCAAAATTATCGATTTTTCTTTTATGCCAAAAATCATTAGGATATTAAATAAAGATCATGTTCCATTAAGATATTTTGTAAATTTCTTACCGTAAATATATCAAAACTTAATTTTTGATTAGTAATATGCATTGCTAAGGACTTCATTTAGACAAGTTTAAAGGTGATTTTCTCAATATTTAGATTTTTTTGCACCCTCAGATTCCAGATTTTCAAATAATTGTATCTCGGCCAAATATTGTTCGATCCTAACAAACCATACATCGCTGGAAAGCTTATTTATTCAGCTTTCAGATGATGTATAAATCTCAATTTAAAAAATTTGACACTTAAGACTGGTTTTGTGGTCCATGGTCACATTTTAGGCTTAAATTAGGAAAAAAGTAGTTATTTTAAGGCTACAAGCTGTTGTTTTTTTTCTGACAGTATATTATTTACACTGCAAAGCTCAGCAATATGTTTTTATTAATATTATTATTATTATTATAGTAATATCCATCTTATTAAAAAGCAGATAACACATTAAATTAATAAATTATTTTTGTGAAGAAAACTTAAATATTAAAAACAAATAATAATAATAATAGTAATATATATTTTTAAAAGATAGAATTTAATAAGTATATATTTTAAATAATTTTAAAATATATATTTGCATGTATTCACATTTTTAAAATATGATTTTGTACATAAAATGTTTTTTGCTTGGTTAGCCTGGTTTTCTCTCTGATTTAAATCAAAGTGTTATGCTCCTGTCTCGCTATTTCTATTATATTCCAAAGAACATATTTTATTTGCACCCAAAATCACATATTTATTATATTAAATTATTTCTTTTTTTTTTTTTTTATAAAATATAATAATAATAATTACTATACAGTAACTTAAATATAGCTATGTTTTTATGAGTTTTATTTTTTTTAATTTTTTTGGCCTTTCAAAAGTCTTTCAATTTTTCAGCAAATCTAGCCAATGTTCAATACATAAGATGTATCGACAATGCAGCTCTGGCCTGAACTTTGAATGTTTATTGTTACCCCCTATAGCCTATCTTTGGCAAAAACGAATGTTTCTGAGTGCTTCTCATAGAAGTATAAACCCATGACTTTTAGGGCTAATGAAAAAGTTCATTCAATTAAATTAGAGGTTGATGCAATCCACTACCTGAACATTGCCTTATAGAAAGAATAAGAGACAGTTGATGGAGGGCGATGCCAGACATCTTGTCAGAGCACGCAGCATACCTCGATAATATTGAACCCAACAGATTTAATTTTCTCCCCAGTGAACTGAACCTTTGAGAGCGCTGCTGAAACTTGGCAGGGTGTTCTTATTGTTGTCTGAACAGCCTGATGTAGTATTAGTAGTAATGGTTTCAGAAATAGTGCCTGTCTGAAGTACAGCTGTAGTTTGTCTCTGGACAGGGAGCATTTAAGGATGAAAAATGGAAGGAACTTTGATTTAACACAGTCAAAGCATTTATCTCATTGCAGTGCTCAGATAATGTTGCCCATTCTGAGGAGCGTGATGGGATTTCATCTTTTAAGATATGGAAGGTAACAAATGGATATTACTGCTTCAGACTGACAAAAACGTGAACTCTCGAGACACAGAGTGTCTGGACGTAGAGATTACAGCACTGCTGCTAAAACAGCTACTGCCTCAGATATTCCCAGCCTTGAACATTTCATTTGTCTTCTCTACATTTCCTCTGACCCTTTCACACTGGTTCATTTGGGGCTGAGACGAATGACCATAATATCTGTCCATTTGTCTCAGCTTTGTGCTTCTTTCTCTAACATGAGTAATGACTGGTTTTTAATTTAAGTGGGAAGTTTTACCTTTTTTTTTTTTTTTTATTATTTGCTTGGCTACATCACCAAAAAAGAAAAGACGTCAGAGGCTGCAAAGTTATTTTGTTAAGTTTGGAAAAAATATTTTACATCAGAATATGGTAATTGTATCTGATCATTTTTATTGAGCGAAGCAGAGGCAAACAAGAGCCATTTCAAATTTACATTTGCAGAACATAATTAAGCAATACCAAGGCTCAAAGTACACAGTAATGTTTCCTCCATTTCAGTCTAATATTAACAGTGTAAGGCTATACATTTAAAGCTCTCACACCCCCAAGTATTTTATACAGACAAGCAATAGCTTCAATTTATGCACAAGTCTTTTACATGAACAAATTACATACATCATATGTACATAAATCAGAATAATTTGAATGCTGAGTGTAATATATGCAGCTCTATGGTACTTTATTGTTTGACTGCTTGGACAACATTTTCTGGCTCAGCCAAAAGTTGATGTTGTGGTCACTAATGTTTCTGGTGTCGGCAGCTTTTCTGAACTGTATTAGTACTCTGGTATGATTTTAACATACAATTTTCTGTCCATTGATGATGTACTTAATATCGTAACAGGAAGTTTGAATAAGACATACAGCATCTTTTTGGCCTTTAGGTTATGTCTTTTAAAACCTTGATTTTTGCTTACAATTGCAAAAGTCGGTGACTGGTGATATTAGATAGTGAGGACATTCTCATTTTAGAGAGCATTTGGTTGGACAAAGAAATTGTGTTGAAAAATCCAGCATATGCTGGTTAGGTATGTTTTGAAGCATGGCTGCTGGTTTGAGCTGGTTTAAGCTGGTCCTTAGCTGGTCATGAACAGGAGCTAGTTGCTTAGGACCAGATTAGGACCAGCACATGACCAGCTTAAACCAGCTCAAACCAGCAGCCATGCTTCAAAACATACCTAACCAGCATATGCTGGTTTTTTCAACAGGGACAACATGAATTAACATGTTTGGTCCATATTCTAGAGAAAGAAAGACCGTAGATTTTAAATGTGTGTCTGCTAAAAATGAAATCAACTTAACTTTTAGAGCATACTAAGCTTCTTAATACCTTCTAGATCTCAAATTGAACAGAAATGGACCCATTCAATCTCATATACTGTATGTCCTCATATAATGCATAACCTTAATATTATGGTCCCAAAAATGTGTTTATGATAAAATATCTGGCCTTCAAAAATCTGGTTGGGACAATGAATGCAACACAAATCAAATAGGATAAAAAAAAAGAGAACATGCAGCTGGTGATTTGTCGCATTATGTAAAAGCAAGTCTAACGAGTACTGTGTTTCTGTCAGTTTTAACATGTGTCCATTAAGAGGGCTGAGATATCACGATAGTGGAGATGCTAGTGCATGCAGCTGCACAGCAGTTCAAAAGGTGCAACATCGCTGCTCTTTTGTTCCTCTGCAAGCATCAAAGCAGCTCCCACACCTGCCCAACAAAGCAAGAGCCTCTACAATTTGGGCTGAAAAGGCATGTAAAGCAAGCACAAGCCACGCCAAACAACATCATGATATTATACACCGATGTACAACAACCACTATGCAAGCAAATGGACCTCACATAGAACTAGAACTTACTGGAATCTAGATTTTGATAATGCTGAAAACGATCTGTAGTTGTCGCAGGAATTTCTGTACAAGCTGTATCGCTAGACATATCAAAATTGACATTATGCCCTTGTATGTACAATACACAACCTCTATGAATATCTATGTCTGAATGTCTTTTTATACATATATAAGATAAAACAATCGGTGGCCACAAAACAAAAGCTAGGTTTTCATTTACATAAATAACACTGTTATTGAAAGATACAAAAAAATGATAGACTTAAAATATAAAAATAAATATAACCACATTAAAATGTATTTAACATGGTCTTCTTTGTAAAGGCAGTATAGCTGCAACTGATACTCAACAGCATGCTAATAATAAACTCCGGATTTAACAGAGAATTATGGCGATATAAATGGAAGTAGCTATGTTAGTTCAAAGTCTCTCGCTGCGCTATATTTATCATGACCCTCTGCCTTCCAGACAAATCCTTTACATTGTCGTCTTCGTAGTCCAGTAATATGCAACAACAGGTGCAGATCCTTCCACGTCGTCACATTGGCTATCGTACCATTAACAACCAGCAGTGACGACAGACAGATCGTTGCCAAGGGGATCAGCTGGTCAAGTTTTCCTAAACAAACCCATGGGTCCTGGAGCAAATGCTGATTGGGTTGAACACTTAAAGGGATGATTTTTCCTCGAGTAAACACAAAGACTTTAGATGTTACGTTGACCAATATACTATGAAGTTTTAACATATTAGCCTTTCATCCCCAAGAAAACCTAAAAACCTGTTTTGGTTTGTTGCATCTCACGTTACGACCTTCTCTGGAACATGTATCATTTGCCCTTCTCCTTAGAAGATTGCTATTTTAACACTGAAAGTATTCCCTACATTCCTTTTTTAAGCTAAATTGTTGCTAGAATAGAAGCTGGATGACTCTGATACAGTCTTGGACGCGCTTTGTGAAGAACCATTAGATGTGAGATCTACGGAACATCGATTTGTATTCTCCTGAAGGTCCCCCTCGATTACCGGCATCACTGTGGATACTGTGGTCTCCATTCGGCTGGCGCGGTAAATGCTGGCCTGCGTCTGAAGATAGCGAGTTGACTTGAGCTCCAGACCTTCATATGAGCCTTGAGGGACACAAGGACACCAGGAGAATGCCTGCTGGAATCCAGCTCGAAACCTGCACAGAGTATTGCATGACAAGTTTGCCCCTAAACCTGAAATGTTTGCCTCTAAAGCAACTCTTACCTGTCATTGAGAAGACAGTAGATGATGGGATTGTACATGGTGGAGCTCATGGCAAGCCACATGATTCCTAAGTACACCTGCTGGATGTACCGTTCCTCAAACAAGTGGGGAAGGAACTGGTGCAGCAGGAAGTAGACATGGTAGGGCAGCCAGCAGATGGCGAAGGTGCACACAACGACAATCATCATCTTCACCACCTACAGAAGTTAAAGGGTTAGTTCACCCCAAAATGAAAATTCTGTCATTAATTACTCACCCTAATGTCATTCCAAACCCATAAGACCTTTGTTTATCTTCGGAACACAAATTAAGATATTTTTGATTAAATCCGAGAGTTCTTTGACCCTCCATAGACAGCAACACAACTGAAATGTTCCAAGGTCCAGAAACGTAGTAAGGATATTGGTAAAACAGTCAATGTAACATCAGAGATTCAAACACAATTTTGCGAAGCCACGACAGATGCGTGGATGTTCCTCTGCACGTAAAAAAGGTGCAGTGCATGCGTCGTGGCTTCGCAAAATTGTGGTTGAATCTCTGATGTTACATTGACTGTTTTACCAATATCCTTACTACGTTTCTGGGTCTGGGAACATTTCAGTTGCGTTGTTGTCTATGGAGGGTCAGAAAGCTCTCGGAATGCGTAAAAAATATCTTAAAGTGCCCCTATTATGGATTTTTTAAAATTACCTTTCATGCAGTGAGTAACACAACTCTTAATGAATGAAAACATCCTGCAAAGTTTTAAATCTGAAAGTGCACCGTGTATAAAGTTATTGTCTCTCAAAAGAAAGAGTCAACTCTGAATCATTGAAACGAGTTGTTTTTAAAACAAATCCCAAGCCGTTTCATGTTGACATCAACATGAAACATTAGCATATTGCCCGCCCACTTGTTGCCACGCACAGACCTGGGAAAACTTGATTTTCGCGTTGGTCTGAATGAAAATGCAAATTCATTCTTTGCCACTAGGTGCCGCTTTAGGAGTGTTAAAAAATTGCTGTTTCCCCGGTAACGGCTGCACACAAAGCAACACTGCTTTAAATGAAATCGACCAATCAATCACGGCAGATTAGTGTCATGCAATGGAGGGATTTAGAAAAATGAATCTTTGATCGAATCGTTTGGGAGTCGTTGAGCAAAAAAGGTATAAATAAATGCATATTATAAGAAAATGAAAGTGTTTTTTGACCTGTCGACCTGTTGTTGGGGACTCCCAAAATAGGGGCACTTTAAGTTGTGTTCCGAACATGAATGAAGGTCTTACGGGTTTGGAACGACAGGGTGAGTAATGAATGACAGAATTTTCATTTTGGGGTGAACTAACACTTTAAAGTAGAAGGAGCTTAAGTAAGTTAAAAACTTTGAATTAGTTGCTTACCTAAAGCAAACAATATTCATGTTCCTACATGGTCTTGTTGAAAAGACCAGCAAAGATGGTCAACAGGTAAATGTTGCTAGGTTACTATCCATCCAAGCTGGTCTTTTCAGCAAGGCAACTGACATTTAAGCTTTTATGTGAGCCGCTCTACAGTTGATAACCTTCCGTTTGGCGGTTAGCTGCTCTCGATAGCGGTCTGAAGAGTCTCCAGGAATCTCACTAGCCCAGAGAGTACATCCCACTACCAGGTAAGCACAACCCATGATGAGCAAAGGCAGAAAGTAGATAAGCGCAACCACACAGACGTAATACCTGTGAGAGAGGAAGAGACAGAAAACAGCCAGATGGAGAATTGGAATTGGAGGCAGCCAACGAACAAGAACAAGACAAGAAGCCCAAGATGAAAATAGACCCAAAGTTGTTGAGACATATTTTTCAGCGCACATTTTTACACAAAAGGATGCCACACACCAACACCTCAGAGTCCCAAGTGTTTTCTCACATTAGCTGCCACTTAAAAATAACCGCTGGAAAACTTTTGAATCGTGAACTGTGAATGCTAGCAGGATTCGGGCGCTGTGACAGTGCCTCTTTTTTTTTTTTGGAGCGCCGCACAATTCAACATGCTAATTAGCTCGAGGCTTATCTAGAAAAACACTCGCCTCACCAGAGAGGTATGAAGGGAAAACATACACAGGCTTTTCACGCATTACCACGAACGTTCTGAATCCCTGTCCCACAAGACTGTCCAAAAAAAAAGCAATGTAAATGCCTTTTCCTGTTTTGTTGTTTTGATTGAACATCCTACAGACACACCATTTAGGATGAGCCAAAGGCGATGTGGGTATTTACTGCTTTTCAAGCATCCATAGCTATCTCAGTGAGAGAGAGAGAATTTAATATTGTCCAGTTGATTAATTTCAAAAATGCTTCTTGCTTTTGTGGTATGAAATAAGAAGACAATCACGCTAATGTCACGGGTGATTGCCCAAAAACAAAAGCCTGTAGTGCACTTGCCAAAATCCTGCAGATTTCAGTCGCTAGATGCAAAAATATGTGTGTGAAAGAAAACATTAGTTGATTTGAATCTAATTCTCCCGTTCTCTCTATTTCCCCTTTTCTGTCCCTCCCTGGCTATCCATCATCACATTCAAATATCTACCAGCCAGTTAAACAGGGTCCACTGATAAGTGCTCCTTATCTTGACTGCCAGTGTTACCAAGGTTTGGTCCTTTAGTGACCATCTGTATCTTTAAAGAATGTTTGGACAGATTAAAGCTCAAGAACAACCTCAAGAAATAAATCTTGCAAAGTCAGATTGGTGAGGTCTGACAGGTCACTTGAAGGAGGTAGACATGCTCACTGCATTGGAGTGACAGGGGGAAGCCTGCAGGAAGATTGACTGTACACGTGGGTGAACGACTAAGCTGTTATGGAAATAACCATATGCCATCGGCACCTGTCACCTATGCGGCCATTGCAGGAGATATTGGAGAATCGGATTGGAGTTGGTAGCAATTAGAGCGCTGACCATGTGTGAAGACCTATCAAAACTCATTCGGTAGCTGATAAATATGTGAGTAAGATGCAGGATGGGTTGTAGTGCTATTTAGCCACAGTTTAAATATTCATATCATAAATTAGACCATGCCACACACTTGGTACTAGTCCTACGAAATACAATTGAGAGTGCTCCCTATGGTGTCCCTAATGTTGTTTTCAATTGCATTTTCAGATTTTTCATTGTTATGTTGTTGGTGTTTTGCTAAAATAGGCAGCGCTTCCTTGCAGGAGGAGATAGACCACACTGTACAAACTTCAAAGTTTGTTGCCTTTGCTCAAGGTGCCAGAATAGAAGGAAAAAAGGAGGAGGCGAGAATGCATTTTTGGGCAATTTAGAGCTCCAAGAGGGATTTGAATTATCATTGTCTTTTTCATATTATTTCTGAAATGGCAGAAGTATTCCTTTCAGGTGTTTTGAAGTGCCACTCAAGCTTTGAGTTTGACTGTAGTTTATGTCCAGTTTCCAGTGTTTTTCGACATTTTCAAATGTCATACTTCAGGTAGGCTGTCCAACAAATATGCATTTTAGGTAGTTCAAAACAAAGTTTATCTTAGAGTATTTGCCACATGTGACACTTGATTTTTCATTTTACAGATACATCATCACTGACTTTGACAGAGCAGACTTACGTCTTTTGAAAATCCCACACGCTGTACTCTGGCCAGTTGATGTAGCACACAACACGTCCTGGCAGCTGAGCGGTGCTGGAAAAATAGTACTGGGGGAAAGCCAGGAGCAGCGCAAGGGCCCAGATCACCCCCATCACCAGCTTGGTCTCAGCGGACGACAGGCGCTGCTGGAGTGGGTGGATGATAGCCATGTACCTGCAGGGGGAGTTTAACAAAGGCAATGACCTGCTATTTATGCAAACTCAAAGGAGTATCATCCGCTTGAATTGCCCCTAAATTATTTGCCTAGTGCTGCTGATTTGATTTGGGGAGTGAGTGAGCTCATTAGTTTGTCTTTTTAGTGGGCTGGGTTTTTCATGTAACCAAGGGTTCTCTCAGAAGGAATAGAAAGGATGCGGCTTTGTTCTTTGTTTTGAGTTTTAACAGTTTTCCTACACAGGTATAAATTGCACCAATTCCATCCTCCCAAAAAGTGGTGGTATTATGGTACAGTGAAGATATCAGATGCCAATACTGAATAGTGGCATTATTCATGTATTATGGCATTTACATGGTACTCCAAAGAACTTAAGGTCAGACAACCTCTTACTAAAAATAATAATACCAAAGTACAAAAAAAAAAACAGCGTACTATAAATCAGAAATGCCCCGATAGAGATGTATTTTTTAGCATCTATCCATCTGGCAGAGATAAAGGAACATGTGTTTTATACCCAGTTAGGATTACTAAATTTTACTGTGGTACAGTGTTGGGTAAATTACTCTAAAAAGCAATTAATTAGCTACTAATCAGATCTTCAGCAGTGTAATTAATTACTGTACTAATTACTCTCTCTAAAAATGACTGCATTACTTATTAATTACTTTATAAATTCTACATCTGCCTAGACCAGTTGAACAATGCACGCATAGACATGAAGCTGCTCTTTAATTATTTCAAATAAATAATATAAAATTCCAGAAGTCATTCCTGAACTGACCAAAGTATTTAAAGGTTACATTAAAAACATTCATTTTACATTACTTGTAAAATTTTAATGTTAAATTCACTACTGTTTTATATAGAATTGTTATTAGGACTATCTATACTATTAGAAGTAACTTACATTCTTTGGTACTGCATTACACCCAACACTGCTGTGGTAGGACCATGCTTGTAAAGTGATGGTAATACAGTGCTGTTCGATATATACCATGGATATTCATGTACTGTGATATTTAAAATGACTTCCCAGGTCCAAGGACCGAAAAAGACAAATAGCTCACCTGTCCAGGGCTATTGCTGTCATAGAGTAAATACTAGCGAAGACAGCTGCTATTGGAAAGAAGTTGTGAAATCTGCAGTAAACAAGTCCGAAGTACCACTCGTTGTGCACTGCATACACAAAGTTAATAACGGTATTGAAAGCCGACATGGAAGCCTCTGCGAACGCAAGATTGACTAGAAAATAGTTGGTCACAGTTCTCATGCGCTTATGCGCTAAAATGATCCAGATGACAGTGATGTTTCCAACAACTGACACCAGAACTATACAGCAGTACGCGATGGCCCACAGAACTATCTGCCACACCGGCTGAACGAACTGGTTCGAGAACGTGTCCGTGTCATTGACCAGTGAACCGCTGGTCCCGTTGCTGCTTGAGTTTTGCGAAGTGATGTATAGAGGATCCATGATCAGTAAATAATCAGAGGTAAAAGCATTTCAGCAAAGAAGCGAAAAAGTTTTTGTTGTTTTAAGATTGGGTTGGAAAAAATAGGTCCAAACGAGCAAATGAAATGTCAGTGCTCTTGTCCCAGAGTCTTCAGAACATGCTGCAGGCTGAATCGCGAGCGCGTACTCGGCGCGCCTCGCCAAACGCGCTCCTGTGGCTCGCGTGTCCGCGCAGCGTCGAACTAGGCTTGACACCGCGCGCTGCACCTTTCCAGTCACGCACCAGCGAACACGCGCATCCTCCTTTCTGTCACTTATCACTGTTTGACTTTCAAACGTGTTTTGAGAACAAAAAGACGAATAAAACTAGCAGACTTCAGTTCGCGTAATTTGAAAACTTAAAAACAACACACAGTTAGGTCCGTGTATATTTGGACACTGACACAATTTTCATAATTTCGGCTCTGTATGCAAACAGAACAGAATGAAAAAATAAAACAATCAAGATGAAATTGAAGTGATGACTTTAAGCTTTAATTCAAGGGGTTGAACAAAAATCTATCATAAAAAGCTTAGGAATTACAACCATTTTTATACACAGTCCCCCCATTTTCAGGGGCTCAGATTTTTAATATTTTGTTGAGAATTCTTTGCCGGCAATGACTGCCTTTAATCTGGAACTCATGGACCTCACCTTTGTGATGCTTTGCCAGGTCTTTACTGCAGCTGACTTCACTTATTGTTTGTTTATGGGTCTTTCTGCCTTTAGTTTTGTCTTCAGCGAGTGAAATGCTGTTCAGTCGGGTTGAGATCAGGAGATTGACTCAGCCATTGCAGAATATTCCACTTTTTTACCTTAAAAACTCCTGGGTTGCTTTTGCTGTATGTTTTAGGTCATCTTCCATTTGTATTATGAAGCGCCACCCAATAAACTTTTGCTGCATTTGACTGAATCTGGGCAGAGAGTATATCTCTACATACACTGTAAAAAAAAAAAAAAAAAAGCTGAGCCAACTTAAAATTTTAAGAGAAAAATTTCTCAAATTTTTGTTGTATAATTTTAAAACGACAAGTTGAGAAAACTCACAAATCTGCTGAAGCTGGTTGCCTTAAAATTTTAAGTTGGCTGAACTTTTTTTTTTTTTTTTTGCAGTGTACTTCAGAATTCTTCAAGCTGCTTCTGTCTTCTGTCACAGCTTCAGTAAACACCGGTAACCCAGAGCCACTGGAAGCCATGCAGCTCATGCATCACACTGCTCCACCATGTTAGTGAACCCTCTGTATTTGAAGTCTTCTCTTGATTGTAGACTTTGACAGTGACAGGTCTGCCTCCTGGAGAGAGTTCTTCTCTTGGCTGGATGTTGTAAAAGGGTTTTTCTTTATCATGGAGAGGATCCTCTGATCATCCACCACTGTTGTCCTCTGTGGACATCCAGGTCTTTTTATGTTGCTGAGCTCAACAGTGTGTTCTTTTTTTCTCAGAATGTACTAAACTGTTGATTTTGGCCACTCCGAATGTTCCCGCTATCTCTCTGATGGATTTGTTTTGTTTTTGAAGCCTAACAATAATCTGTTTCACTTGAATAGAGAGATCATTTGACTGCATGATGTGGGCTCACTGTAACAGTTTCCAAATGCAAATGACACATTTAGAATCAACTCCAGACCTTTTACCTGATTAACTGATGTAGAAATAATGAAGGAATAGCCCACATCTGTCCATGAAACAGCTTTTGAGTCAATTTTCCAATTACTTAAGATCCCTTAAAAAGGGGGGAGATACATATTAAAGAGCTTTAATTCCTTAACCTTTCCTCCTGTTTTGATAAGAACACCCTCAAATTAAATCTCAGAGTGTGCTCTTTCAGTTCAAGTTACTTGAAAACTTAAAAACAACAAATATCTATATCTAAAACAACTCAAAAACATGGTGAAGCAGTCATTCTTTGTTTTTCTGTTTTTCCAGTGTGCTCAATGTCATTTTCCATCCAGACAGTCTTTTGTAAAACCCCTGTTCCTCTGAATATCATCCTCCAGGAAGTGAGATTATTTTGGAGGGAAAACAACAGAAGTACATCGGTAAGTATTAGCAATGAATTCTGTGATGTTTTGTGGTGTTAGTTTGTCTCTCTCTAAAACATTGCAACCAGTTTGATCAAATTACAATTATTTCTGCACGAAAACTGTGAACTGAGGAACTTCACAGCTTCTTATATTGTTGATAATGTTACAGTTTTGGGATTAAAACCTGCAATCTGGTATTTCTTTAAAGGAAAATTAACAACAATTTATAACTTCAAGAAATATAATTTCTAAGACATAAAAAATAGCATCAGGATGATATCAGCTGATGGCTAAATTGATTACTTTTATCTTCATCAACTTGAGAAAAATGTTAGTTTTCACCCTGAATGTGACATTTTCAGATTTCATTAACAACTAACCTTTAGCCCAACAGAAAGATCAGTGCATGCATATATCAAGATGTCCACAGGTGGGAAATGTGAGGACTGGATCAATGCACAATCCTTGACCGGCTGCTGAATCTACCATTACTTGAGCTGTTTTTTTTTCTTTCTTTTTTTCATCGACAAGCAATTTCTCACCACAAAACATCTCAACATCTGAAATTGTTTTGTGTGGAAAGGTCATGAATCATCATCAGAAAAATATTGACAAAAAATTATGGCCAAGGACATTTCAAGTTTTTACTAAAAAGACCAAATGAAATAGCTTCACTTCATCACCATGAATGGACACAAAGACAGAAGTTCAATTAGTAAAGTGGCCTATTAGTAAGTGACCTCTCCACATGCCAATAAATAAGCTTTTGACAGACCTATGCAAATTTGGAGGTCCTTTAATTCTTCAAGAGGATGATGCATTCTCTCACAGTGTTTTGACTTTTTCATTGTATTCCATCACTTAAATGTGGGCTTCAGTTCATTGCAAATGAAATATGCAGTCAAGCATGCAGGGTTATCCTGAGGTTAAGAATAACTTGACAGCAGAGGGGACATTGGGCTTTTATATTACTGAGAGCAGAATAAAAGCAGTTCACCCTAATTCCATGCTCTATTGCCGAATTCTCTTTTTTTGAAACATAATGTTCCTTCATTCTACTGCATTTCACTAAAATAATATTCCCATTTCTGAGACTCTAAATGGTTTTAATTTTAAGAAAGTGGTCCAAAAACAGCAGAACTAGCAGTAGAAATAAAACCAATGTTGTCTATGACACAAATCATTATATTACACTGGGGCCGTTGTTGGTGGCACCTATGATGATGCTCTGCGGTTAGGTTATCGGATCAAAACGGGGACACATGCCGTGCTGTCAGAAGCGTTCAGGGTTATTTTGAAATGGTCAAATGGTGTTTTGATTGGGTGAATGATCTTGACCAGATCAACAGCGTGGTTTTATCCATTGATTTGTTTTGTTTTGGTCCCACTCTGTGCACCTGTCCAGTCCCTCCCTGGTGGCTGCAAGTGTCCAACCGAATGTGAATGATCAGAATTGACAGCAGGGAAATGGAAATTCAATTTCACACGTCACCTGCTGCTCGCTAGAATGTAATCCACTAGAATGAAGGGAAGAGGAAGAGAAATTAATATCTTCATCACCAAACGTGAGACACCTGATGATTAATTTCATCATAATATACAGTGTTTTTTGATAATTCTGTAGTCATAGAATTAATACCCGAAGCTATGAATATGTAAATATTTTGGCCTGGAAACTGCTTGACCCTGGAGTCATGAAGGGTAATTGCGTTTCAGATAGGCTGCTTTGCAGAAAACTCATTCACATGGTAGAATTGCCTTGAAGGCATGCAACGAATAGAAAAGCAATGCATGTTAGAGGAATTGTTTTCAACGTGAGTGACTGATAATCAATATAGCCCATACCGTCCTGTATCATTAAACTGTAGAATACATTAATTTGTCTCTTGAAATTCAGTCATAGCTACAAAATCTATATTTTGGATTTGTTCCATGAAATTTAATTAAATGCAATTAATCATGTTTTAAAATACAAATCTGCTTTATATTTTGTCTACAGATATACCCTGCAGGAAACCATCAAGTCAAGTCACCTTTATTTTTACAGTGCTTCATACAATAAGGATTGTTTCAAAGAAGCTTCATAGTATTAAACATGAAAGTAACAGAATCAATGATATTCAAAAATGACACAAATCCAAATTCTGCTGTAAAGCTGCTCTAAAAGGACCATACTTTCTTTATTTAACTAGAGTCAGTTCAGCTGAAGTTGCTAAATTCAATTCAATAAATTGAACAAATTCAATTCAGCTATAAAGCAGAAGACAATGTTATCATTATTCAGCTCAATTCAGTTCATAAATTGTTCTTATTTGATGGTGTCAGTGCTCTCAGATTGATAATATTACAAATGATTAAATATCTTTAAACCCCATCTAAGCAAGCCAAAGGCAACAGTGGCAAGGAACCATCGAGTGACAGAAAAGGAGGGAAAAAACCTGCAAACGGTGGACTTTTCATAAAAACAATACCTAATATACATGCATCTGAATCTTGTTTGGGTCGAGAAAGAAAGGACCCAAACATCATAAATTTCAATCGCATCAAGGACTGTGTCAAGAGCTCAGCTGCTGTATTTATTTAGCGAAATTATTTATTCATTCATTTTTAGGATGATCTCTGATGAGCCCATGACAAGCGAGGGCGACGTGCGACGCAGCAGGACCAGGTGAGCGTTAAAAAGGCAATTGCAATTTCATTCAGAAATTGGATGTATATGCTCCATATCAGGGTTCACGTGAATTAAATTGGATTTGAAGAGTGAACTCTTGAAGAATGGATCCATGCAATCATGTCTGTTTCAATGAGTGAACAAACAGATACAGTTACTGGCATTCTTCTCACATACATACGCAATAAATAAATAAATGATCGGTGGCAGGCTGTTCTCTGGGGTTTGTTAAAGTGTTCTTCAGCTTAGTTGCAGAAACGTATAGTGGCTTACCATGTGTGCTGTTAAAAAGCAAAAGTATTTTAATAGCACCTTCTAAACAGCAGCCAATCAGATATTTGCTAGGAAATCATTAACTCTGTAATATTCATAATATTAGCATGAAGTTGTCATTTAATTTCCTAATTACTGAATAAGTGCAGTGTACAAGCAGCTCTCAACACTTGCTCGGAGAAGCAGGGAACTTTTATGGTAAACGAGATGTAAATTAGACTTGGGTAATTATGCTCTTCAGTCAGTCATGGTTTTGTTGACGGATTCGTTTCAGTAATCAGTGATTTCTAGAAATCCACAAAAGCAAAGTTATTGCTCTATTTATTGTCAGTTTTAGTGAATCTGAATCATTTAAAGAAGGTTCCTTCAGATAATATAGATGAGTTTAAAGTCTGAAACCACATTGAAAAGCTGGGATTCAAAGTCTGAACAAGTTTAGGATTTTCAAAAGTTTGAAATAAAGACGATATACACTCAACCGTTTGGGGAGTCTATGAATAATTTTATTCAGCAAGGAATCATTAAACTGATCAAAAGTGACAGTTTATAATGTCACAAAATATTTCTATTTCAAATAAATGCTGTTCTTTTGAACATTTATTAATCATAGAATCTTGAAAAAAATGAATTACAGTTTCCACAAAAATATTAAGCATCACTACCATTTTTAACATTAATAATAATCATACAGTAAATGTTTCTTGAGCAGCAAATCAGCGTATCAGAGTGATTTCTGAAGGATCACATGACGCTGAAAACTGGAGTAATGATGCTGAAAATTCAGCTTTGCATCACAGGAATAAATTATATTTTAAAATTTATTTAAATAGAAAACAACTATTTTAAATAATATTATTTCGGAATACTATGTAAGTGACTTTCAAAAACTCTTGCCAACCCCAAACTTTCGAATGGTAGCATGCATTGTAGTATTTGAAGGTCAAAAGTAAATTAGTGACATTAATCATGTCATGAGATCATGAGATGCTCTTTGGAACAATCTCAAATATAATTTCTAATGAAAACATAATTGTATTAAATTTCAATTAAAAATGCAAAATGGATGCATTTTCATTAGTGTTCTCAGACTTTTGGAACCCATATGTTGTTCTTCCATTGAGCTTTCATTATGGAGCTCTCAGGGGTCTGGCAGATCCTTCCTAAACAGGTCCTGCTTTCTTTCAGTTCACTGATCGCAGATGAAATTAGAGGTCTTCAGATCTGCTGCTGGCGAGACCGATAAAAAAAATGGTAGATTTAACGTGCCAAGAAGATTTCACAACAACTTTTCTATCATCCCTTGGCTTGTTGGCAAGAATGATGGGACGAAAGTTTCAGGTTTGCCGCAAAACTGATTCTGGGGGAAATGGATTTAAATACATTACAATATTTTAGAGTACTGGTAGCTGAAAGCATGATTGAATTAGCCTAAATAGATAACACACAAAAATGCAAAGTTTATTCAAGGCTCACGGATCGGGAAAGTTGTCTTAACCGATCCAGTTTGACCTGTGGACAGCAGAGATGTGAGCATGCATGTGTGCTGATGGAATAAAAATCCCTCTGAAGTATCTCTAGTGTGTTCACGAAAGGCCCAATACTCATTATCCTGCACTTATCATGCAGTGAATCTGACTCTGGCTTAAGTTCACCTCTAAATCCCTGATTATTATGTCTCAAGTGAGAGGATTTTATGGAGACTTCCTTCTCTGAAGAACCGTAGAACTAGCTCACATCCATTTGGATGAGAAGTCTTATCCTCTGCTTATCCACAAGGACATCTCAGGCTTACAAGTTTTTAATTTATTATGATCCGTCACAGCAAAAGTTCGTCTACAGCACAGCAAGAACGCATGTCTGCTCCATTTTAATTATGTGACGAATCATTGAAGATTATTACTCATGCATCACTATTACTGTTCTTCATACTTGAGAAAAAATGACTTACTTTGCTTTATTTTTTGCTTTATTTTTTTTTGGTATGGGAAAATGTTACTAGTTTTTTAAAAACTTGAATGTTTTGAACATTCAGGAAACATATAACAAAGCATTCTTGGAGCATATTTTGTTAGCTGGGGAAACCTCACTCTTTAGATCATTTAAATCTAGTTGTTTATATGTAAATATCTCCAGCATTAGGATGTCAATCATATGTCAAGTTTATATTATAGGGAACATATGCTCTGATATCTACTTGAGTAATATTCAGTCATTAAACTCCCCTCATCATACGAAATATTCATTAGTATGTGGATTTTTTGGTTATAATGAGATGAATCATTATATTGATCATTATATTTACATTGCACACCCATTTAGCAGATGTTTTTATTGAAATTGAATTTACACATGACAAATGCCACATATTTTCAAATGAAGGATGTCGATTCTTTACTTTTTCCTTTCTGTTGTGTGAAATTAAAAGACATCAGTCCTCATGTCTCAGAGTCAGAGCTGATGTTTAGATGTTTTCTTCATAGCCTCACATCTATCTACTACAGAAACATTAGGTAACACGGCCAGTAAAACAATATCATCATGATACATGATCATGTGTCTGTGATATTATGATCTGAAATGCCCAGGCAGGCACAACCTAGTTTAAGACAAGCTTGAATTGCGATAAGATGAGTTTGTGGTGCCATCTTGTGGATAACTTGCACTCTTAGCTGAGGTAAAAAAAATTAACATTGTGCAAAACAGCAATTTGCTACATCAAAAGTATTTGTATATGACAGATTTTGACAGATTTTGACCTATATTATAATAATTGTTTTTTTTTAATGTTTTTGTTTCTTTTTTACACAGCTATTTTCCCTCAAGGTTTATTAAACATAAATTATATTATCTGATCATCATAAAATTGGAGACCAGAAAAAGTTTTATCATACTTAATTTTCTGTTAACTAATCAATGATCAATGTTCTTGCTAGTGTTTTATTTGCAATAATTAATACAGATCTCACACATGACTATGATCTCCAAAATCCATTAATTGTTTATTTATTTTAAAAAAGATTGTAAAATAATATGCACTTTTAAATGTGCAAGCTACAAAATATCAACACAAATATGATTAATTATCTAGTTTCTGTTTTTCATTTATTTTATTTATTTAATTACTCATTTTATGTATTCATTTATTTGTTGTTTATTTTTTGCTTGTTCATTTAGATCAAAGATCACACTTGCAGAATGCATGCTTTTTTACCAAAACAAATTACAAAAAGATGTTTTAAATCAATTTTAAGAGCTAAAACTTTAGGGCCTGGTTTCACAGACAGGGCTCAGACTAAACCAGGATTAGGCCGTAGTTCAATTAGGACATTTAAGTCATTTTTATAAACGTGCCTTAGAAAAAAAAAACATTACTGGTGTGCATCTTGAGACAAAACAAAGGCATTGATATATTTTAAGATCAATCAGTGCAAGTTTCTTTCAGTTCAGACAGCTCAGATTTACATGTTACTCTGGGACTATAGGCTTAAGCCTTGTCTATAGATGTTCAAAATTAAGAGAAAATCTGTGGTTGTGAAATTTTGCTGTAATTCTTTGTTGATTCCACTTGGTTTGAACTTCAGCATGAATTGACTGATTCTGATGAAACTCAAACGGTGTTCGTTGAAGGAGGCTGATGCATTGGTATTCAGATATTTTTAGGGGTCCAAATACATTGTGGAGTCACTGTTCTGTGCATGCGCAGTATTGTCCAAGATAGTTTTTTTGTAATATGCATTTAACAAGTAGGCCTATGGACAAAGTACTGCATCACTGTGAAGTAGACTCATGTCGAACTGTCAGACAATAGCGCGGTCAATAGTGCTGTGTGTGTGTGTGTGTGTGTGTGTCATTTAATGAACTTCATGTCACGTTTCCTGCCACCGTACTGTGCTCAGTGCTGTGCTTATGACCCGGAGCGTTTGACTCTTCAGCCAATCACAAGACAGACAGACGGTGATGGGTAATCATTGTGATCGGCTGTCTCTATGTGTCTGATACTGTACAGAGAAACGAGCCTGATCTCATCTGATACAGACAGATGCTCATCACACCGGTCATCTCAACGCCACTTCTGTAACAAGGTAAGAGCTGGTTGTTATTCAATGTAAAGTTCTTGCAAAAGTATCTTGAGATTTCTTTAGAAAACTGGTTAATATTAAACAGTTACTGTTATTAGATCCAATATCTAGCAAGTAAGTTAGTAAGTAAATAAATAGCGACTGACTGAAAGTTTTGATGTATAAAAATAGTCCCACCTTGTGGAATTGCAAACTATTATAATTGTTTTCAAACAGGTTTCCAGAACATTTCTGCCTTTGATAAACCATATATATGTCTCATATGCATTATTGTCTCTGTATATCAAACTAGGAGAGGAGAACGTATTTTAACATTGTAAAAAAAAAAAGGCACACTTCAGATTAAATGAGTCTTTTTGAGAACTGTACGTGGGTAAATCTGTGGACGTGTTTCCCATGTTTCCCCATGAATCACAGAGGCGTTCCTCTACAGATCAATGACGCTGTCAGTCCTGATTATCTGTTTGTCCTGGAGTTGTTCTCTGTCCGATGTGAAGGACACTCATCACACACAGTTAATTACTGTATTACATGTCGTCTTACATTACAGCTCTTCAGCTCGGGCGGCCAACAGGATGATTGTGTAGTCAGCATGGCGTTGTATTACTGACAGCATTGAATTCATTTTATGCAACAGTGATGTTTAAGTGGTTTGTGTTGGGGTTATTATCTAATGAATGAATGAATGATGCATTTATATAGCACTTTTATTGTGTATTGCTATACACCCAAAGCGCTTTACAATCATGTGGGGGGTCCGATTTATTTATCGGTAAATAAATAACAACTGAAACTGAACTAAAACCGAAATAAAAATAAATGAAACATAATGAAATAAGTGAAAAATAAATGAAACATATCATTTAAAAGAAAAAAAAACTCATAAAAAATGGCAAAAGGACATGATAAAATGACTAAAATTTTGAAATTTTAGCAGAAAAAAAAAATTCTGTGTAAATTCTCTATGAATCCAGTTAGATCAAATAACATTTCCTTAATAGGTATCATTGAAATAACATTTTTTGGGTTAAAACTAAAGCATGTCATTTTAGAACAAATCATTCAACTGAATCAAATGATTCATTGAAAAATAATGATTCGTTCATTAATCAAATATCGCTGCTGCTCTCGTGAATGCTTCAAGGAGAACTCGGCCAGATGTGAATATTCCCCATGAATATGACTTCAGTTTCAGCTTGTTCCTCATACAATTATCAGTTTTTATCAGACTTTAGAGTAGCAACTGTAAATTTGGGGCGAGACTATCTGTTTACCTGGTTAGGAAGTAATTCCTTATTCCTTCAGTTTAATTCTAGTTATTTATAGAAAGGAGATTGAGGCATGAGGGCTGGATTTGAACCTACAAGATGTATGTTGTGAGCAGTTATTTTGATATTATTTATATATTAATATAGAATTTATTAATATTTTTGATTGATTTGAATTTGAGTTTTCATTCAGCAGTTTCATTTAATCAGTTTTCAAATTTTAGTTTAGTATTTAGCAATTTTGGTCTTTTTCATTGTTTTTTTAAAAAACTTTAGTGGGGGGTGGGGGTTAAATTAATTTTAGTGCTTCAATTTAAACATGTTTAATTATTGCATCTGATATTCATATTTTATTTTACTTATAGGCTTTATTTCAGTTAAGGAACGTGTTTTTAATAGTTTAAGAGCTTGCTAGCACATGCACTCCCCACTGTGCCACAGCTACTGCTTCTGAATTTATGAATCAATCAATTATGTGACAGTGTGTGACATAAGAAAACCATGTGTGTGTGTGCTGACAGTGAACATCCTCTCATAATTATGCCGATGCATTGGGTTTTCCTTTCCCTCCAGCAACAGGGACATTGATCTAATGAAGCTGCAGGTCCACGTGCCATATCGTGCAGGGTTCTTTCAGGTCCTGTGACCGAGCTGGAGGCTTTAAAACCACTGACAGCTAGAACTATACAAAAAAACTAATTGATGAGCACTCGTTAGTTATGTGTAAATACACTAAGGTGATATAATCTGCAGAGTGCTTTAATTAAGCAGAAGGGAGTATATGCAAAGCTTCCAAAACGTTAATTAATAGATATCACCACGCTTCTCCAGCTGAATAATCACAGTACATTAATACATTTGTTTTGTATTACAAGTCTTCTGAAATGTTAGTTTTGAAATATGCAAGTGAGGCATTATCAAATGAAAAATGCATGAATTTGCATACATTTCAAAAGCAGGAATCTGAACATTGGATAAAGCCAGGTTCAATATTCTCATTCATTTTTTATTTTATTTTTATATTACATAAGGAATTTTGGATACTCTTTTTATTACTTCATAAATCTGAAAATACTGTCAACAGCCAGAAAAAAATGTCACCATGCTTTTTTGAAAAAACAAAGTTATATCAATTAGATGAATTATATATGAACAAACCCTTCTATAAAACCCTTTAGATTATAGAAATAAAACTGTAAAGTTTGTTGTGCCTCTGAAGTGAAGATTTTAGAGATTTCAGATATGTATTGTCATTGAAATATACAGACCCAAATACATCTGTAATAAAATAAACACTTAAATGTGTCTTTTAAATGTTTGTTTCCAGTAGTCTGAAAGAAGACGAGGTATGGATGCAAAATAGGCCAAAATCTCAAGATTGACCAGTGCATGAAGAAGCAGTGGTTTTGCCTTAATAATACTCTTTTATTCTGCTTTTTCCTATCAGGATGGACCATGACTTGCATGGCAGCAGGAGAAGTGGTCACCGCAGCAGACACAATGAGGATGAGGATGGTGAGAGGAGATTTTTATTTTATTTTCATTATTTCTTGGCAGATGTACCTGACCGACAAACCACTTTCTGATAAAGAAACTGTAGCATATACAAAAACTTGCTAATAATAATTTAATTATTCACCATTTCTAAAATAGTTCTAACTAAAGCTGAAATAAATTAATAAAAACTATATTAGACATGAAAAACAACTAATAAAAATGGCAAAAACACACAGCAAAGAACTATAATAGTATTTCAATTATACAAAAATTTACTCTGATTTAAATGCAATTACTTAAACTAATATATATGTGACCCTGCAGCACAAAACCAGTCTTAAGTCGCTGGGGTATATTTGTAGCAATAGCCAAAAATACATTGTATGGGTCAAAATTATCCATCCAAACTTAATTTTTGATTAGTAATATGCATTGCTAAGAACTTAATTTGGACAACTTTAAAGGCGATTTTCTCAGTATTTCGATTTTTTTGCACCCTCAGATTCCAGATTTTCAAATAGTTGTATCTCGGCCAAATATTAACAAACAAACCGTACATCAATGGAAAGCTTATTTATTGTATAAATCTCAATTTTGAAAAACTGACACTTAAGACTGGTTTTGTGGTCCAAGGTCATATATATATATATATATATATATATATAGTCATTTAAGTATATATGTATTATAATTCAATAAATGCAGAATATAAGAAAGCATCTAAAAATGAAGAGGTAAAATGTTATGCAATGAACTGATTCACTGAAAAGGAATCACACTGGAGTGTGACTTATGCCACAAATACTATCAAACAGAAACTCACTGCTCTTTCATTCTCTGGTTTCAGAGTCCGTGTACATTGGTGTTCCAGTGCCACGGAGCTACAGAAGGAAGCGCAGACATCACAGGCACACCTCACGGCACTCTCACGACCGCGACAGCCGAGAGAGACACCACAACCGCCATGAACACCAGAATCGAGAGGAACCATGTGACCCAGATGAAGGAGAGCAGGATTCAAACGAGCTCTCTGACATCAACTCCACCAGTGAGCTTCTCTTAACCTCTTATTATTACCCTCACGTAACAAAAAAACTCTAGTTACAAAATACAGTTCAGTGTTATTTAGTATCATTGAGAAACTCCTACAAATGCATTTTCAATAAGGTCAGGTGCAAAAATAACTGTGTCAACGCCTTTTCAGCGCTAATTCTTCATTGCGCGACAGTATTATTTTAACGCCAAAAGACGGTTTGCACTGGCGCAAGCTGTTAGTAAAACTGGCCCTTAATGTTTAAATGACCGACTTTTTGAAAAATTGCTTGTAAATCTCATTATGCTATATAAACATGAAATTTTGAATTCAGTCTTTTTGTCAACTTGCTTTCTTTCACTTAGCACAGGTTTTGATATTTCTCTCATTGATCTAAGCTTATGCATCTCAGTTTTGGAGATGCATAATTTGGTAATGTTCATGCAAAAACTGAGGTGCATAAGCTTGGATCAATGAGGCCTATGATCAGTTAGTTCCAAAATGAAATACAAAAGATGTGCTAACTGAAAGAAAACAAGCTGATGGTTAAATCCAAAATTTGGTAATAATATGAGAGATTTATAAGCAATTTTTTGTAGGCCAGTCATTTTTAACCTGGAACACCACAAGTGTAAAAAGGCTTGGATAAAATCCCCAAAAAGTATTAAAAAATGTTTAAACAAAAATAAGTTTATATCATTTGGATTCATTTTTATTTCCGTTTTAGTTTTTATTTTAGTAAATGGGAAATGTTGCTTTTCATGGCAACTCAAAAAAAAAGAGAAATGAATGTTTTGTATATTTTATTTATTTCAATTCACATTTAGCCTCTATTTTATTTGAAGTAACAAACATGCTTTTTATGGTTTTAGTTTTAAATAGCCCTGATACAGTTACTGCGTTAGGTTTATTTTAAAATAATGTGCATCTTTGCAAATTATTGAATTGAGGTTTCAGACTTAAATTCTGAAGAGAGAGAGCGAGAAAGGGAGGGATCAGCAAAGCTGGAGGAGGAGAAAAACACTTGTTGGGCCTTTCATGCGTGTGGCACTTTGCCCTGCTTTAGTTTTCAGGAAAAAAAGCAACATTGCTGAGAAGAAAGGTTCAAGAACAAGAGGATTCGCTCATAGGAAAGGTCATCTACAATGAGGGACGAGCTCAGTTAACGGGTTCATCAAGGAAGTGCAAGTGAACATTTCAGAAGTGTATTAGATCTTTTTCCGTCAATGAAACATTAAACGCTGGACTTTTCTGAAGGATGGAGCAGGAACAGCGTAGGTCGACGGGGTCCTTTAGTATTCAGGACTCGATACAGTCGTTGACGTCCAGTCTGGGCTCTCAGAGCACTCAACTGAGCAGATGCACAGGTACAGTCACAGACATCATTATCGCCTTATTGCCTTACTATTGCTGCCAGTTCTTCTTATTAGCTTTGTCCTGGAGAGTTTCTTTCTGGAATTGTGGTCAGAGCACATTTGGCTTGGAGTTTGACACTGCTAGTCATGATTTTGCTGAGTCTATTAATCTATCGGCCAGTTTTCTGCTGATCAACCATCACTGAAGTCACAAGTTTGGTTGATGATTATTAGTTTAATGACATGAGATATTTTGCATTGTGACATTATTTTCATGACATTTGGACATATTTACCGACAAAGTTCACTTTTCTGTCATGCAAAATAAATAAATAAATAAAGGTAAACTATATCAGGATAGCATTAATTGTACTTCCTTTTTGTGGATTTTTTTTATTTCTGTTTTTTAAAAATAAATAATCGTGTAACAATAATTTGTTAATTGTTATATATTTAAAAAATCTTTATAACAACACAAAAAATTTGAATAATTAGAAAATTTTGAAGTAAAATATCTGCATTACATTAATGAGAACTTGAGGGAAAATGTTATCAATTGTCATAAAAATAATGACACAATTCCTAAATAAACTTAATTGTCCATGACATTTAATCACATTTACCCCCAAAATTCACTATATTAAGAAAATCTATACAACAACAACAACAAAAAAAAATATATATATATATTTGAGAATAATGCCAATTACAGACAAAGTCTGAAGTATAACATTTGCATTATAATAATTTGAGGAAAGATATCCTTAAATGTTATAATAATGACACAATGCAAAAAAAAAATTTAATGGTCCTAAAATAGGCCTATTTTCAAAGCATGATAGAATTTATTCTTCTTAATATTTACTTTTTTCCTATTATTGTGATATTCAAAATGTGTCACACATCAGGTTTAATGAGTTCACCCATTGCTGCTGGATGTGAAGGCAAATTTCTGAGATCAGTCAGGCCTGATTCTACAACTTCCAATAATAATTTTCATCAACCCTTGTTTAAATGTTCATATTATCATGATTTTGCATTAAATGCAATAATTTAAATTGTGAAACATCAAAATCAAAATCAGGTTTTTTTTTTTTCTGAAGAAGTAAAAATCTCCGGATTTAAAAATAAGATCAGCAGTGTTCATTTTTAAGTGATAACTCACGTTTCCTCTATTCAGTGCATTTTTGAAGGTCTGTAACTAAAGAAATGATTATGTTGATAATTAATAATATGATATCAACAACCAACTTCTAATAGTGACTCCATCAAAGTTTAATTGACTAACCAAAGTGATTCAAGTGCGTGAGCTATAAATAATCCGGTGCATTGTACTCTACTCTGCATTGGCATTCTACAACCACACGTATTTGTGATTGTTACTTCAGGATTAGAAGGATTACATGGAGAAAAACACCCACGTGCTAATAATCCCGAGGAAAAGCCAGAGATCGAGAGGAAGGTCACAACAAGATTGTCTGCATGGGCTCACAAGCACCGACTTGCACCACATCAGATTTGATGCACATGACATAAGATTGAGAACAGGTTTTAATAGCCCACGCTGGAGTTTATGTAATTTGACTTTACCTAAGATATAGAGTCGATATATTTGATTAAATCACTACAGGTCTGTTGACATTAGATATTGATTCTGGCATCATGCATCAGATTAGAGTAAGCCATTGTCACATGGTTGTTCTAAATTAATCTACCGAACAAATTCTTTTGATATGCTTTCAGATATCGGCGTGATTTATGAAGAGATTTATGCATATTTACCTTCAAAGGAAGATTGTTAAGATACTTATCTTTAAACAATATCATTGATTTTATTCTGACTTTATACGTTTATGTCATCGGCTGATGCATGACTCAACTCGAGCTGAATTCGGTGCACTCTCAGATCTGAAAGCTCAGGCTTTTGAAATCAAATTCTCGTTCTGATTACATGCATGTTTGGCTAAGAACGATGATGGAATTGTTGATGGCCTCGGGAGCCGCGCATCGTAATAGTCCTGCTCTGTCATATTCAGATTTCATTTCAAGCGGGTCAGCGCAGGGTCAATTCAGACTGAGCCGAAGGCAAAACATAACACCCAGACTTATATGTCATACAGGCCAATAGGCTTCTGCTTAATGCAAAGAATCAAACTCATTTTTACAATTAGGAGGTGTTGAGCTACAGGCTGTTATTGACCCCTTTTGCCTGGACACAATGTTTATTTGCTTACTTCTTCATGCTTGCAGTGTTGCTTGCTGGATAAAAGCATCTACAGTTTCTTTTCAAAGTTACATGATTTTCACATTTCACATTTCAAATACATTTTTATATTGAAAGCCCAAGCCTTACCTAGAAGCCACCCTCAACACCTTAGCAACACCCTGACACCATGCAAACATACACGATCAAAAAGCAAGCAAATTTATTCAGCAAAGATATAAAAAGGAAAAGACATTTATGATCAGTTTATTCATTTATATAAAACCATCTTGAAAAATCCTGAAATTATATTACAGTTTCTTTTACATTTCCAAAAAAAGTTACAAAAATGTATTTTAGATCTTATTTTATTTCAGCTAGTTGCCAAGGAAACATTTTAAATTTCTGTTTAGTTTAACTTCATACAATAAATTTGAATAAAATGAAAACTAAAAGACTTTCAAATCACATGAGCCAATATTTTATACACAACAGAACATAGAGAACATAACAAATGTTTAAATGGAGAAATTTTACACTTTAATCCACTAAATGAGCTCATTTCAAATTTGATGCCTGCTACAGGTCTCAAAAAAGTTGGCATGGGGGCAACAAAGGGCTGAAAAAGTAAGACATTTTGAAAAGATTCAGCTGGGAGAACATCTAGCAACTAATTAAGTTAATTGACATCAGGTCTGTAACATGATTAGCTATAAAAGGGATGTCTTAGAGAGGCAGAGTCTCTCAGAAATAAAGATGGGCAGAGGCTCTCCAATCTGTGAAAGAGTGCGTAAAAGATTGTGGAATACTTTAAAAACAACGTTCCTCAACGTCAAATTGCAAAGGCATTGCGAATCTCATCATCTACAGTGCATAACATCATCAAAAGATTCAGAGAAACTGGAGAAATCTCTGTGCGTAAGGGACAAGGCCGAAGACCTTTGTTGGATGCCCGTGGTCTTCAGGCCCTCAGACGACACTGCATCACTCATCGACATGATTCTGTCATTGACATTACTAAATGGGCCCAGGAATACTTCCAGAAACCACTGTCGGTAAACACAATCCACCGTGCCATCTGCAGCTGCCAACTAAAGCTCTATCATGCAAAAAGGAAGCCACATGTGAACATGGTCCAGAAGCGCCGTCGTGTCCTGTGGGCCAAGGCTCATTTAAAATGGACTATTTCAAAGTGGAAAAGTGTTCTATGGTCAGACGAGTCCAAATTTGACATTCTTGTTGGAAATCACGGACACCGTGTCCTCCGGGCTAAAGAAGAGGGAGAACTTCCAGCGTGTTATCAGCGTTCAGTTCAAAAGCCAGCATCTCTGATGGTATGGGGGTGCATAAGTGCATACGGTATGGGCAGCTTGCATGTTTTGGAAGGCACTACGAATGCTGAAAGGTATATAAAGGTTTTAGAGCAACATATGCTCCCCTCCAGACGACATCTATTTCAGGGAAGGCCTTGTGTATTTCAGCAGGACAATCCAAAACCACATACTGCAGCTATTGCAACAGCATGGCTTCGTAGTAGAAGAGTCCGGGTGCTGAATTGGCCTGCCTGCAGTCCAGATCTTTCACCATTTGGCGCATCATTAAATGGAAAATACATCAAAGACGACCACGAACTCTTCAGCAGCTGGAAACCTGTATCAGGCAAGAATGGGACCAAATTCCAACACCAAAACTCCAGAAACTCATAACCTCGATGCCCAGACGTCTTCAAACTGTTTTGAAAAGAAGAGGAGATGCTACACCATGGTAAACATACCCCCGTCCCAACTATTTTGAGACCTGTAACAGGCATCAAATTTGAAATTAGCTCATTTTGTGCATAAAATTGTAAAATTTCTCAGTTTTAACATTTGTTATGTTTTCTGTTCTATTGTGAATAAAATATTGGCTCATGTGATTTGAAATTCTTTTAGTTTTCATTTTATTTAAATTTAAAAAACGCCCCAACATTTCCGGAATTTGGTTTGTAAAATAGCTAAACTTAAATTAATAAAAATCTATATAGACAATCCAAAAAAACTATGAAAATTATGAAAACTAAACAAGTAAACTAAAATTATAATGAAAATGGAAAATAAAAAATAAATAAAATTGTAAATATAAATAAAAACTACTATTGTATCTCAATGATACTAAAATAGATCTACAACAAAAAAACAATGGTCGAATCAGGAATGGTTGCAAGCAAGATTCAAACTTCCCTCACCCACAAGACTCTATATTGAAGCATGTGCACTGACGCTTGTTTTGCTTAGTTGCTTTGCTCACATGCTACATATATGTACTAAATGCATGACTTTGCATTTTATCAAAGTACCTTAAGCTTTGCTTTTGTGTGTGTGTGTGTGTGTGTGTGTGTGTGTGTGTGACAGTGTCCCCTGCTGCAGAGAGACTACGTCACATCCTCAGAGAGGAAGATGAGCCCACACCCACCCTCTTCACTGAGATGGACACACTGCAGCATGAGGGTGGAGAGATGGAGTGGAAAGAGTCTGCCAGGTGACACACACACACACACACTCACTTATCTAAATTATGAAAAATTTTAATTTGACTGATTCATCCAGTTTAAGGTTTGTGCCTTAAAGTTGATCTCAATGACTTTCAGAATTTATTTATTACTTTTACATTTTATCCAAAACAACTTACAAAAGAGGAGCAAAAGCAATTCATCATATTGCCAACAATATCATAATATTAGATTATTATAACTCATAAAGCATTTATTAATCTTAGTTCAAATTCTACGGTTCTACATTTACTTATACATGATTCAAATCTAGTTGTTCATTATTAAAATCTGTTCATATTATTTAATGGACCCGAGGTAACATGAATTGACGATGAGCAGCTGTATTTTATTAACTTACATTAGCAAATATTAATGAATACTGTAGCAAATGTATCGCTCATTGTTACTTAATGCATTAACTAATGCAACCTTATTGTAAAGTGTCACTTTATAAGGAGATTTATTGGTTGTTGCAATGATTCCAAGCCATTTACACATTTAAAACCCAGAAACATTTCATCCATGTGGGTATGTGGGAAGGAAAATTGTCAAGGTAGCATTTGTAAAGTTGCATCTTCTGTGTGTTTCCTCAGGTGGGTTAAGTTTGAGGAGAAGGTGGAGGAGGGTGGCGAGAGGTGGAGCAAACCACATGTGTCCACGCTGTCTCTGCACAGTCTGTTCGAGCTGCGCACCTGCCTGCAGACGGGCTGCATCCTGCTGGACCTGGAGGGGTATTCACTGCCGCAGATAGTGGGTCAGTACACCGTCTACCCAGAAAACACTACATAAACACCAAAGAACAGACCCGAGTTAAATCACAAGACTACAGAACTTGAGTTTGAACACCCATCATTCACAAAGTTCCAAAATTCTGCTTATTAGTATTCCATTTTATAAATATACACTACCGTTCAAAGGGTTTTTATTGGAAAGAATATAATGTTTATTCAGCAAGCCTGTGTTAAATTGATCTAAAGTGGCAGTAAAGACATTTATAATGTTACAAGTGATCTCTGTTTCATATAAATGCTTTTAATTTGAACTTTCTATTCATCAAAGAAAAAATAAGTATCCACAAAAATATGAAGCAACAAATTGTTTTCAACACTGATAATAACAGGAAATGTTTCTTAAGCAGCAAATCAGAATATTAGAATGATTTCTGAAGGATCATGTGACACTGAATGATGCTGAAAATTCAGCTTTGCATCACAGAAATAAGTTGTGTTTTAAAATATATTTTAATAGAAAACAGTTATTTAAAATTTTACATTATTACTGTTTTCACTGCAATTTCGATTACATAAATGCAGCCTTGGTAAGCATATGCAAACTTTTGAACTGTACTTTTGATTATGCTTCTAGCTACTAATAGGAGTCCAGGTACTATCTGCAGAATTCCACTCGTTTTCCATCCAAATAAAAAAAAAAAAGATACTTTTCAAAATACGTATTTATTTGTACCTATTAAAAAATTATAGCATACATTAGTCAAAATTATTTTGCTCAGCCATTGCTCTTTTAAAGCTCGTTTCATGGGGTTCCGTTTAATTAAAGTCTCAACTTTGTGTTGTGTTTCTCATATGATTTACGAAAAGAAATATAGAAGAAAATACAGTAAGAGCACAGAAATACACTCTACGCAGTTAAAATACAAAGCAGCTCAGACCAAATGATCTTGCAAGAATTTGATGGGAAATGTTTTAGTTCATATTTAGATTTTGCTAATCTGAGCACAGTTTGGGACATTGTTGAGATCTCTGATCACTGTTGAGGAAAAGTAGAGTAGACATGAGATTACTGAGACCTTTTTCCTCAGGAGAAACATCTGTGCTTCCATATGCTCCATACACTCTCATTGCTGATTTTTCTTTTTTCTTTGAGACTCCCCTGTGTTATTTAAATATGAACTTTAATCCTTTGTCTGTGTTTTTCTGCCTTTCACAGATGACATTATTGAAAAGCAGGTGCAGGAGGGTCTTATAGCTCCGGAGATCCGTGAGAAGATCAGTTTTGTCCTCTTGCGGAAGCACCGTCACCAGACCAAGAAGCCGATCCACCGCTCGCTGGCGGACATCGGAAAATCCAGCCCGTCGAGTGAGTGTCTCCTGTGTGACCTGTCCCAGAGTCAGTGCTGTTTCCCAGAATTCCCTGTCTTTTTCTGACACTTGTCTTTTCAAATCATTTCTTATGAACTTCTTTTTCTTGCATTTCCACTTTATTCTTTTGCCTGTCTTCTGCCATCTTGATCGTGTCTTTCTCTGTGTCTGATCTCGGGTCTGCATCAGACCGCAGTCCGAGCCCGAGTCCTCGCTCTGGGTCGGGTTTCCATCGCTCCACTGAGGACCTGCGAGCTCGTCAGAGCGGCGGCCTCAGCAAACTGCGTGAGTCTGGCCTTCTGTTTCTTCCCCCTTACATAGATTTATCTACAACTACTTCCAGATCTCTGGATTTTCTAAGAAGCATTCAAGTTTTGTTGCTTTAAATCACCAAATCTCATTGAACATGCAAATTGCTGTCAGTGTGAACACCCTTTAACCTCACATAGCATCATTCACACACTAACTGCTTGTAGTTGCACAAGAAGGAGAGCAATTTCTGCAAGTATGCAGCAGTGCATTTCTGCCATTGTTCTGAGGATTAGAGATTATTAGAAAGGTCTTGACTTTAGTTTTTCATTCTTGTTTGTTATGATTTGTTTCTGTACTCTGGGTACTTGAGGACAGAAAAACAACATCTTTTTTTCTTATCTCTAAAGAAAGAGTTACTAAAATGTATAAGTATATAAAAGTATCTTTTAAAAAACATGATTGCATAAAAGAGCCATTCTAAGCAAAACTTCTCAAGCAAATGTGACATTTAGAAGTTAACGATGTGTGGCACATGAATATTGTAGTCATAAAATTACATGGTATATATCAAAGTAGCATGCTGTTACCATCTGAATCTGCTGCATAATTTGTGATTAATTTGTTGCTTTATTTGGCTTTGCCTTTGACAGTTAAATCACATCAACACAGAAATTACATCATAATAATGTATTTAATTTTGTGTTATTTTAGAATTATTTATATTCTGTCATAAGTTTTTTTATTTTATTTTATTTTATTTGGTAATGTGCTTTTTATTAGTTTTGAAATATTTCTATTTAGATTTAATTTATTTTCATTTCCATTAGTAATTAGTCATTTTGGTACTTCAGTTTTATTTTAGTTTTAAGTATTTTTTTTAACATTTACTTTATATTTTGTTGTTTTTTTACTAGTGTTAGTTTTAGTTAACAGTAACAACACTGATTAAATTAATAATCATCAAAGTGTTTCATTTGTGCTTTTCAGATCCTTCTCAGTGCCGCAGTATGAATGATATTTCCGTCACACCCAGCACCGACCAGGTACGACATTTTTCCATTAGTATTCCTAACATTGTGTTATTTTTTCTCATGAACACATTGAAATACACAGAAAATGAATTGATTCATTAGCGCAGAGTAAGCAAGAACACTACATCTGGGGTCGTGTCTTATGTATGTGCGTTTATGTGGCAGATTTGATACACATACATCTCATAATTTATGCAGGGTAATATGCCATATAAGTCACTCAAATGCAGCCAGCAGTCGTTTATCATTTTGCAGTGTTTTCCTTTATTTTAATGTGGTGCAAAAATGAAAAGCAAAATCTGAAATGCACAATAAAGCTCTTATTTTTGCCAAAGTATTTTGAGGCGATTGCGGGGCTTCGGTGTTTGTGTGAGGAGGGTTGTTGGTGCCGCTGCTCTCAGCTCGCTAGACTTCAAAGTGGGTCAATTCTGAGTCCACTTTAATGAGGTTTCTGCTTAAAGTGACACCCGCGGCTCACTTTCATGTGGTCACTGCCCTCGACAGGCTTCATTTATGCCCTCGAGCAGCATGCTGAGATTGAAAATCAAGGGTCCCGGGAATTATGGGGTGTCAAATGCATGCAGATTTCATGTGCAAAAATATCACTAGTTAATTTATAGAATTTGATTAATATACAAATACATTTGTGCATGCATTTAAAAGGAAGTAGTTTGATTAATTGATGTGTTAATGCAATGCCCCAAAAAGGACCTTTAAAAGTGAATGGATTGTCATTGCATGAACAAAATATCATGTGGCAACTATTTACAAAAAAAGACAGCACAAGCACATTTTTCATGCAAGTCACTTTGAATTAACTTAGTTATAGGGGAATTGACGTCATGCTTCCAGTAAAAATCACCTTGGTCCAGGTAGTTAAGTCATTATAAGAATGTGAAATTAGTTCTGAGAAAAGCTAAAAAAAAGATAGAAGTTCAACTTTTAAGTGAGACTTGAGTGTCCAAATACTTTTAGGTTTATTCTAATAGAGCGGTGGAACCTACAGATTTGATGTACATATAGTACATTTATAACAGCAGGCAAAACAGGGTCGGGACATGAGAAAGGAGCTTGTTTATTCATTGCAGAAAGTGAATTGACTCTGGAAGTGGCATTAAAAGATTAAAAGCTGATTTTGCCCATAAGCACAGACCATTCCACATCCACGTGTTCTTTGAGGCCACCGTTGCCAAACGGCTGTTTTCATTGGTTCATGTGTGTGCGTTTGCCTGCTCGGTCTTCCCGCTGTGATTGCATAACATTATTGATCTGCTATTGGAAAAAATGAGCCGCTTCCCATTTCCATCACATGCAGGCACATCAGACATTGATAATAGAGCTCATATTGATACTGGTATCATGTTGTGTGAACACAAACTCTTTCCAACATGGAAATTTCGTGACCTACGCATCTCAGCGCTTCAGACCATATGGACTAATTAAACCCACTCATCCGTGATCCCTAACTGTATTGTTATTCCACCCACCAGCTGAAGAATAAGTTCATGAAGAAGATCCCCAGAGATGCCGAGGCGTCTAATGTGTTGATTGGAGAGGTGGATTTTTTAGACAAGCCGTTTGTGGCCTTCGTTCGTCTGGCTCAAGCCGCAACACTAGGGGGCCTTACTGAAGTCCCTGTGCCAACAAGGTGATCCTCCCACAACAGATCGCATATGTTTATTGGCTGTTTAAATAGATAGCAGAAATTCAGCAGGCCGTCTACAAATAATGTGATGACTGGTAGTTGACATGTAGTTGCAAAGTGGCTTGTAGTTATGTCTTACTTATATTTAGTAGATAGTAAGTGGGCTATCAAAATGAAGTGTTACCAGATTGATAGATCATTTGTCTTATTTTCCAGAAAAAGTTTCTAAGCCTATGGAAGCCAATTTTGTCACATGATTTGTGACCCTGGACCACAAAACCAGTCATAAGGGTCAATTTTTATGAAATTGAGATTTATGCATCATCTGAAAGCTGAATAAATAGGCTTTCCATTGATGAATGGTTTGTTAAGATATGATAATATTTGACCGAGATACAACTATTTGAAAATCTGAGGGTGCAAAAAAGTCAAAATATTGAGAAAATCGCCTTTAAAGTTGTCCAAATGAAGTTCTTGGCAATGCATATTACTAATCAAAAATTAAGTTTTGATATATTTACGGTAGGAAATTTACAAAATATCTTCATTGGAACTTCTTTACTTAATATCCTAATGATTTAATGTACAATAATTTTGACCCATACAATGTATTTTTGGCTATTGCTACAAATATACCCCAGCGACTTAAGACTGGTTTTGTGCTCCAGGGTCACATTTGGTAAATCATAATCATGACAATGACAACAAAAAGTCAAAATTATGTCAGAAATTGTCATAATTATGTTTGAAAAAATTCCTGATGGAGGTCATGCGACCGAAACGTCGTTAATAAAAAATAAAAAAAAAATTATAATTTACTAAATCATAACTATGAGATTAAAATGTCGCAATTATGACAAAAAAAGTCACTTGATGTAATATTAACTTTCTTTCATCATAATTATGAATTTTAGGTCATTTGGCTTGTTTTTCAGTAAAAGTGTTTTCTAAGCCCATTTCCACCACATAAGGAAATAAAAAATCACGCAGAATGGAAAAAGTCAAAATGAAAACATAAAAAGTTGATTTTGTGACTTTATAATAATTTGACTTTTTATTTCATAATCATGACTTTTTATCTTATTTCAAATTGTTATATCCTAATTTTGTATGTGGTGGAAATGCACTTGCATGCACTGTATTGCAAATATATTGCAATCATTTATTTTTGGATATCTATTTTTACTGGAAAACAAGTCCAAATATTTTTGCAGTGTGGTCCGAGCGAAGAGGTATTTATAATTTAAGAGGTGATATCATCAATATTTTTGATTCATTTTACAGAAAGAGAAAGAACGCATTGTAAATGCATATTTGCCTGAATTTTTGAATAAATACTGGGTGAATTTTCCAGGTTTCTCTTTGTGCTGCTCGGTCCCAATGGCAAAACCAAATCCTACAATGAGATCGGTCGGGCCATGGCTACACTCATGGTTGATGACGTAAGAGAAAATATCAGCAGTTCTCAACCTTGAAATGAAGCATCATCGCAGTATTTGTTATCAGATCTCTCTGTGTCTGTAGCTGTTCAGTGACGTGGCCTATAAAGCCAGAGATCGTGAGGACTTGATTGCTGGGATTGATGAGTTTTTGGATGAGGTGATAGTTCTTCCTCCTGGAGAATGGGATCCCAAGATCCGCATCGAACCCCCGAAGAAACTGCCTTCAGCAGAGATGAGGTACTAAATCACAAATCTACACTACCATTCAAAAGACTGAATGGTAGTCAGTAGATATTTCAAATATAAAGGCATTTATAATGTTAGAAAAGATTTAATAAACAATAATGCTGTTCTTCTGAACTTTCAATTCATCAAAGAATCCTGAAAAATGTATCATGGTTTCCAAAACAATATTGAGAAGCACAGCTGATAGTTATCAGAAATGTTTCTTGAATGCTTTCTGAAGGATCACGTGACTCTGAAGACTGGAGTAATGATGCTGATAGAAATAAATTACATTTTAACATATATTCAAATAATACATTCATTATTTTAAACTGTAATAATATTTCAGAATATTACAGTTTTTACTGTATTTTTGATCAAATAAATGCAGCCTTGGTGAGAAGAAGGGTCTGAGCCCCAAACTTTTGAACTTCAGTATATGTATCAAAATAATAGATATGCTTATATGCTGCATCATTAAAAATACACTGTGAAAAATATTTTGTAATAACATGTACTTCCTGTGGTAGCATCTAAATTAACTGGCTTTATCCAAGTAAAAAATATGATTTAATATTGATTCAGTCATATCAAATATTGCCTTTTAAATGACGTAGCAGGTAGCACAAGTTATTCTGTTTGTTTTTGCAGGAAGTCTGTTTTCTCTCTGAATGAGCTGGGGCAGCCAAATGGGAACGCAGGCGGAGGTGCGGCGTCTGCAGAAGACGAGGCAATGCCAGCTCCACATGAACTTGGAGAGGAGCTGAAATTCACTGGCCGGTAGCTGGACCTGCTCAACTTCTGGTTATAGAGATTAGATTTGATGTACACAATGTCTGAGACTCTTTCTGTTTGTGTAGATTTTGTGGAGGACTGTGGCTGGACATCAAGCGTAAGGTGCCCTGGATTCTCAGTGACTTCTATGATGGCTTCCACATCCAGTCCGTCTCTGCGGTGCTCTTCATTTACCTGGGCTGCATCACCAATGCAATCACCTTTGGAGGACTGCTGGGGGACGCAACCGACAACTACCAAGTAATTTACCTTGTATCCACTAATGTTTTGCAGGAGCGGTGTGGATATTTAATGAGCTGATATAATACCAGTATTTAGTTGTATTCAGCATAATGCTCAAAACAGCTAAAAATGAAGGAGTTAACTGGCCTGGCCAATATACTGCTCTATTATTGTTTTATATCATTTCGGAGTAAAAATGTAAAAATATTGTGAAAAAATTTTTTTACATAAGGAAATAAAATTAAGAGAACTATGGGAACTAAAGTTGCAGTTGTTTGAAAAAAAAATCATATTGTGACATATAAAGTTAAAATTTTTTTTTTTTTACTCTGAGACAGAAACATATGGAAGCCCAATTTTGCCACATATATATATATAAAACAAAATCATAATAATGACACAAAAAGTCGAAATTATGACATAAGACAAAACTAAAAAGATAAAAGGGCAAATTTATGAGATCAAAAGTCATAAGACAAAAATTGTTATACTATCAACATTTTATCATAATCATCACTTGCTGTGTCATAATTTAGACTTTATTTAGATCATAATAACTTGTCATTTTGACTTATTTCATAATTTCAATATTTTGTCATAATTTTGATGCCATCATCTTTTTATCTCAATCTCAATCAATATGACTTGGTATCTCATAATTTTGACTTTTTATGTCATAATTGCCATAATATATCATAATAATGATATATTATTTATGGTTTACCAAAGCACAATCTTTTTTCTTTTGTGGCAGCAATGGGTGTCCACAATAAGCAGTCTTCCTAAAATGTCTTTTAATAAATTTAAATAAAAAATATTCATTTGATTTATTGACAAGCTTTTGAAATTTGAAAAGTGTTCAAAATTTATTTCTGTTCCTTTATTTGCTTCACTGCAAAAAGGCTTATCTTACTTAGTATTTTTGTCTTGTTTCTAGTCAAAATATGTAAAAATTCTTAAATTAAGATGCATTTACTAGATAAGCAAAGTGACATAAGATAATTTGTCTTATTTCCAGGGAAAATTTAAAAAAACGGGTAAAATTATCTGCCAGAGTAAGTGAAATATTCTTAAAACAAGAAAAATTGCTCATTATTTTAAGCAAAATGCACTTAATTTAGTTTTTTTCCCCTGGAAATAAGACAAATTATCTTATGTCATTTTACATATCTAGTAAATATATCTTAATTTAAGAATATTTACATATTTTGACTAGAAACAAGACAAAAATACTAAGTAAGATAAGCCTTTTTGCAGTGTTTTTTCCTCCTTTCAGTTACAGTTTTCTGTCTGCATGTCCTTTCATTTATTTGACTTCCAGGGTGTGATGGAAAGCTTTCTGGGCACGGCTTTGGCCGGCGCAGTCTTCTGCTTCTTCGGCGGTCAGCCCCTCATCATCCTCAGCTCTACGGGACCGATACTGATCTTTGAAAAGCTGCTGTATGAATTCAGCATGTGAGCAGGACATCTGTGATTTAGTGAAGTCAAAATGCATGTAAAAAAAAAAAAATGCATTGAATTAAGTGAGTCAGCGGTGTTGCGTTGAGTTTGATTCTTCATTGTCGTCTGTGTTCAGAAACAATGACATAGACTACATGGAGATCCGGCTCTGGATCGGCCTGCACTCCTGTCTCCAGTGTCTGATCCTGGTGGCCACAGACGCCAGCTACATCATCAAGTACATGACGCGCTTCACCGAGGAGGGCTTCTCCAGCCTCATCTCCTTCATCTTCATCTCTGACGCCCTTAAGAAAATGATGAGTATCTTCAATTATTACCCCATCAATCGAGACTTCAAGCCAGATTACATCACCAGCTACAGGTGTGACTGCCAGGCTCCTGATCAAGGTGAGTCTGAACCCTTCACCCAGAAAACCTCACCCTCAGACAGGCTTGGTGGGATTACGTCAAGTCTGACCCTGATTACTTTCTTAATTTGTATCATTTTACTTTCTGTAATACTTTCTATTTGCTTTGTCTTTTTGTAAACGAAACATCAGTGCATGCTATTGCAAGCTTTGTTTTCATTATTTTATTATGTTTTTATTATTCATAATAATAACATTTGTTATTATTAAACAATGTTTTTTTCAAATGTAATTAAATGTAAATCATTAAATGTAACTATGATAATTATTATTATTAATATTATCATTAATAATTATATTTATTATTATTGATAAAACATATTTTTATAATATAATTATAAATAATAACATTTTAAATAAAAATAATAATAAGTTTTCAGGGTATTTTGTCATATTTGTGCCTTTGATGAAAAGATCCTTTATATTCTATAATATTTTGTCATATTAATATTTAATAATATTAGTCGATTAAATTGACTGTAGCTGTTTAATTTTTAATCTCCACAGATGACTACAATATGACACAAAATATTGACTGAATTTAAATTATATTTTTATTAAAAGTCAAAAATTATGAAGAAGAAAATTATTATTATTATTATTATTGATGATCATAATCTTTGCACCATTTCTGCCATAATTTTTGTCTTTTGATGAGAATATCCTTTAAATTGAGTCATTATTTTCTAGTCTTACTAATTCATTTGAATTAATTAGTAATTCTTTTAGTTTCTAAAAATTAATAACTTTGGTCAAATAAAATGACTACAATTAGTCTTTTTTTTTTTAAATCTCCACATATGACTGCATTCCTGCATTCAGCCTCTGTTCACAATCCAGATCAAATCAAGAACCATCTTAAAATATTTCCTGTTAAATATTTGGTTTTACTCAGAAATGTAAGAAAAATGTAAGTTTTTGGTTTTTGGATGACGTGTTGGTTTGTTACATCTGACCACTGCAACTTATGTGTATCATATTTGTTTTTGTCGCCCATACTCAATTTGGCTGCTGACTGGAGTAAGTATCGGCTACTACCTTGTGGACATCTGTATAAGACGTTCTTGATATCTTATTTTGGGAATGACAGTTTTTCTTGTCAGTAAGCATAAAAACACTATTAGTGCTTGTTTATCTTCTGTTGTAGCGTCTCCATTGGTTCTCAACGCTTCCTCTCCATTAGGCATAGAAAACATCTCTGATTACTCTATGGTGAGCTGCAGCTGTCATAAGACTGTGTTTAACATCAGGCTTTCTTCAAAACAAGTATCACTATAACTTTTCTGTCTCTTGTTGTCTTTGTCCACACACGATCTCACTCCTCCGCTCAGTTCAACTTCTCTGCTCTGGACTGGAATCAGTTGAGTAAGAAAGAGTGCTTGAGGTTCGGTGGTTCCCTGGTGGGCAAATCCTGCAAATACGTCCCTGATCTGGCCATGCTATCTTTCATTTTGTTTTTCGGCACTTACTCCATGACCATCTCGCTCAAGAAATTCAAGGCCAGCCGTTACTTCCCCACAAAGGTTGGAAAACTGTGTATTTCCCTTGCATATCAACAACGGCGTTCCTTCTCCCGGTCTGTATTGTATTTACCGCTGTCCCCCAACGTCTTCTGGTTGTTTCTTGTTTTTCTCCAAGTGTCGCACCTTGATGGCAGATTTTTCCATAATTGTATCCATCCTGGTCTTCTGTGCTCTGGATTATGTGATGTCCTTGGACACTCCCAAACTGCATGTGCCCACCCAGATAAAGGTCCAGCATGTGTCTCTGTCTTTGTTATACCAAAAACTTGCCTTTTTATCCTGGTTATATTTGAATGAAATGCTGCTTTCAAGTCATCGTTGTGTATAACAGAAAAGCGCACGAGTGGCACCAAAAGATTGTATTAAGTGGCAAATTCTGGATTTTCTTTGATTCACCATTTCATTTTATTCCAAGAATTAAAAAATTAAAAATAAAAAAATTCAAAATGAGGTATTATTATTATTATTATTATTATTCATTTTAAGTCTTGAACTGATTGCAAATAGTGATTAATAATATTTATTTAAACCACTGCTAATAATAATTAGTAATATAAATATTTTTATGATGAATAATAATTATTATTTTTAATACAATTAATAATAATAATAATGTTTAATAATTGAGTAATTATTTTGAATAAATAATCATATATTTTTAAATAAAACAATGACATTTATTATTATTATTATTATTATATAAGCCTTGGCTTTCCAAATTTTATATTTATTATGTGTATTTATTATGTTTGTATTTGTATTGAAGTATGTTTCTTATTGTAAATGTGGATCTTTAAATTTTGTATTTATTTTATTTAAAACTTATATAATATTGGTATTATTTAATAATATTTGCTAATAATAAATATTTTTGTTCAGTGCAATATTATGAAATATTGAATCAGAAATTTGTATAGCACCTCTCAAGCCGTATATGTTTTTCACAGGACATAAAATATAGTACATGTACAACATGTACACCAACAGAAAAAAATGATTATAATTTTAAATGAAATACATTAAATTCAGTTCATTTTTATGTATAATAATTCAAATATGAACACGAGGCCATACAAGTATAAAATGAATATTTAATTATTTAAATATTTAAATATTTAAATATTAATAAAAAAAATTTCACCTGAAAACAAACAACAAACAAAAATCACATTTTATTTTAAAATAAATAATTATGTATTTATGTCTGATGAAATTCATAACAAATTCCCAGAACAACTTGAAGGCATCAAATATGTTACTGTTGCATTTTCAAATCGACCGGCCTTTTCTCTTATAAAGCCTCTGATGTTCTCTAGTTTTAGTTTTCTCCATCTTCATCTTTCTTTTTTCCTCTGTAAATGTGCAGCTTCGGAAGCTCATCAGTGATTTTGCAATCTTCACATCAATCATGACATTTGTTGGTCTTGATATGTTAATGGGGCTTAAAACACCTAAACTGATTGTGCCAACCGAATTTAAGGTACGTTTTGCTACAGATACGCTCGTATCTTTCTTTAATTCCCGACTGCATCTACTTGAGCTTTTTCACAATGATTATATACTAACATAACATCACATTAATGCACTGTGCTTTACTAAACACACCATTTGATTTCAGTGACATCCGCTGGTTACTGCTACGCTTTCATCCGTGTTGTTGTGTCTGTGCAGCCGACTCGGCCGGATCGCGGCTGGATTGTTATGCCCTTTGGGAAGAACCCGTGGTGGATGTGCGTGGCCAGTTTTGTACCTGCTCTGCTGGTCACCATCCTCATCTTCATGGATCAGCAGATCACGGCTGTCATCGTCAACAGAAAAGAAAACAAACTGAAGGTGCTGAACGTCACTTTTGAAACTTACTAGCAGCTCTTATTTTCACATCTCAGCAAGCACCCAAAACCCCCTGGCAAAACTATAACTAAAATGATATTTTACAACTTCATTTGCTTCATCTTCTACACTGTAAAAAATTTTAAAAAGTTGAGCAAATTTAAAAGTTTAAGGCAACCAGCTTCAGCAGATTTTTGAGTTTTCTCAACTTGTTGTTTTAAGTGTATACAACTTAAAAGTTGAGAGAACTCAAAAATCTCTAAAACTAAAAAATCTGCTGAAGCTGGTTGCCTTAAACTTTTGAGTTCGTTTAACTTTTTTTTTTTTACAGTGATATGCTAAATATCTTATTTTATTTTTATATGCTAAATATTTTTATTCTGAAATACTGCAAAATAATCCAATAAATCTTAAACAGGTTTTGTTGTTTCTATGCAAAATTATTTTATTTTATATGACATCTCAGTGGTCCTACAATAAGCTTTATTTTTTAAATGTTAAATATTATTATTCTGAAAAACATTAAAATGGTGGAAATAGTCTCAATTTTCATGAAAATTATGCCATACTGCAAAATGATAAAAAAAAATGTAAAAAATTTTTTTTTTTTAATTAATAGGCTTTGTTTTCTCTATGCAAAAGTTTAACGCTGGAGTACTAAAATTACTAAATAAATTAAATAATAAATTCAAATTAAATTAATAACATTTTTATTTCAAAATTAAAATAAGCTACACCTAAATAGAAATATGAAGAGGAAAATGATAAAAATGACAAAAGCACATAACAGAATTACTAAACCTTAAACTAACATAACATGAAAATATAATTTTTTTTAGAAATGCTATAATTGTATATAAATAATACAAAATTATCATGGGTTATCACCCACTCAGAACACCTTAGCTACTGTAAAGAAACTCCTCATTGACCAATTTACAATACTGCAGCACCATAATATTGAGTTTTGAATATTTAATATGTCCATTGACAGTAGTGTTGTTGCATGTAGCATTGCTAAATGCCTTCTTCCCATTTTACCTGAGCAGAAAGGTTGTGGTTATCACCTGGACCTGTTCTGGGTGGGCATCCTCATGGCCGTCTGCTCCTTCATGGGTTTGCCGTGGTACGTAGCAGCCACAGTCATTTCCATCGCCCACATCGACTCTCTGAAGATGGAGAGCGAGTCCAGCGCTCCTGGCGAGCAGCCACAGTTTCTTGGTGTGCGGTAAGTCATAACCAGACTTCTTGTGTCGAATTTAGCACAAGTATTTTGTCGTGTAGTTGTGAGGAGCATTATGTTTGTGTTTGTTGCAGGGAACAGAGACTCACGGGCATACTGGTGTTCGTCCTCACCGGAGTCTCTGTCTTCCTTGCACCAATACTGCAGGTAATCAAAACGGTCTTACCTCACTTGAATAAAATCATGCTCACTTGTATTCTTAGTGCTGTATAATAACTGTGTGTATTTCTGCGCAGTACATCCCTATGCCTGTGCTGTATGGTGTTTTCCTGTACATGGGCGTTGCATCTCTCCATGGCATTCAGGTACATGGTGGCTCTGTAACTCTGTAGTTCAGATTTAATAGTTCATCCAAAAATGAAGATTTACTGAAAATGTACTCATCCTCAGGCCATACAAGATGTAGATGAGCTTGTTTCTTCATCAGAACAGATTTGGAGAAATGTAGGATTACGTCACTTGCTCACCAATGGATCCTCTGCAGTGAATGGGTGCCGTCAGAATGAGAGTCCAAACAGCTGATAAAAACATCACAATAATCCACACCACTCCAGTCCATCAATAAAGCTGTGTGTTTGCAAGAAACAAATCCATCATCCTCTATCCATAATATTACTTTACCCAGTGAAAAAAGAGAGAAATATACAGATCAAGCATTGTTTACAAGTGAATCCAGTTCTGTTTTGGATTGATATTGATGGATTTTGATGTGAGAGGACCATTTCTTTATTATGGATTATGGACTCATATTTTGACCATAAGAAATGGTTTAAATTTAAAATATCTTAACTGTGGATTTGTTTTTTACTTTTCACTTCACAAGATGTTAATTGATGGACTGGAGTGGTGTGGATTCTTGTGATGTTTTTATCAGCTGTTTGGACTCTCATTCTGACGGCACCCATTCACTGGTGAGCAAGCGATGAAATGCTAAATTTCTCCAAATCTGTTCTGATGAAGAAACAAACTAATCTACATCTTGTATGGCCTGAGAGTGAGTACATTTTCAGCAAGTTTTTATTTTTGGGTGAGCTACTCCTTCAGTAGATTTCACCAGCGTTTCCCTGTTTTGTTCAGTTTTGGGAGAGGATGAAGCTGTTCCTCATGCCAGCCAAGCACCAGCCAGATTTCGTGTTCCTGCGTCACGTACCGCTGCGGCGCGTGCACCTCTTCACTCTGGTGCAGATCACCTGTTTGGCCGTCCTCTGGATCCTCAAGTCCACTGTGGCCGCCATCATTTTCCCTGTCATGGTGCGAGTGCTGGTTTTATAGGTCATACTTCACCCCAGAATCTAAAGAAAAAAAATAAATGTTGAAAATATAATTAATTTCCATGAAAATAATGTCATACTGCAAAAAAATCTTAAAATAGATTTTACTTTCACGTATGCAAAATATAATTGTACTATTTTACATCTTAATAGCCCTTAAAATAAGCTTTATTTTCATTATTCAAAATATTTCAAAATGTTGTTGAAATTTGCTGTTTTCATGGAAATAATGCCAAAACAGTGCAACAATAAATAAATAACATACCATGTCTTAAAATAGGATTTATTTTATCTATGACTTTTTTATTATTATTATTTTATTTTTTATTTTATTTTGTGACAAAATATGACCTGGAGTTTTCCAGAATAGTAGTATGTTGCACGCATTTTATTTTTCTTCTGAAAAATTGCTTAATTTTCATTCAAATAATGTCATAGTGACAAACCATTTAAAAGATCCTAAAATAGGCTTTAGTTTCTTTAGGCCAAGTATTTAATTTCATATATACGGTTTGTTTTTATTAATTGTGGGATAAAATATGATCTGGATTTTTTGCATTTGGATGCCGTTCTCCTGCCCTATTGTCATGTGACCGGTTCCTCTGTCAGATTCTGGGCCTGCTGGTCGTGAGGAAGATGATGGACCTGATCTTCTCGCAGCATGATCTGGCCTGGCTGGACGACATCCTGCCCGACAAGGACAAGAAGAAGAAGGAGGATGAGAAGAAAAAGAAAGAGAAGAAGAAAGCCGGAAAGTCGGAGGAACACAACAACAGTGATGAAGAGGTAAGAACAACCAGCATCAGATGTGTGAGGTGAGGTGAGGTTAGATTACTAATACACTCATGAACACAGAGTGGGTTGTGATTTAATCTTTAATATTTTCTCTTTTAATTCCACAGTGTTGCTGAAAAGGCACTGTATAACACTTACTACTACTCATGTGTCCCTCCTAATGACCATAGTTGTTGTCATCTTGGTTGAAATGTCTCTGTGTGTAATATGTGGTCATTTGTGCAGCGCTGAATGATGTGTTTGCATGAAACGTTTGTTTATTCAGAGTCCAAAATTAACAATTGGCCTTGGATAAATTAAATCGTTCCAGTTGGCTGGTAGTAGGAATTGCATGATTTAAATTGCAACATCTCTAATTTTTCATCTAATGTAAGCACATTAAATCAAAGTTTTTTGTGAGAATCAACCAACTAAAGTTAATTTTGGACCCTGGGTACTTACTCTTACAAAACATACACTACTGTTCAAAAGTCACTAAGGCTTTTTAATGTCTCTTATGCTCACCAAGGCTGCATTTATTTGATCAAAAATACATTTAAAAAATAAATAAATAAATAAAAGTAATATTGTGAAATATTATTTTAATTTAAAATAACTTTTTCTATTATGTTTTATATTCTATTATAAATGTTAACATTTTATTAATGACAAAAATGTATACATCAAAAATGTATATATATATATATATATATATATATATATATATATATATATACATAATTCTTTTATTTTAAAACTTCATTTATATTTTTATCTATTTATTATTAAAATATATTGATTAAAGATATATACACATTTAAATATACATATTTTATACATTTGATTATATAAATAATTATTATCAAATAATAAAAATGTTAAAAAAAAATAATAATAATAATCTTTATATTTTTATGTACTTATAAATTATAAAAATATATTAAAATTTAAAGTGTGGGTGTGTTTGTATGTATATAATTAAATAAGTCCCGAATTCGAGTCCCGGCTCACAGACCTTTCCCAATCTCATCCCACTTCGCTTACTGTCTAATAACTGTCCTATCATAATAAAGAAAAATGCCAAAATATATATATATATTTATTTATTTTTTTAATTTTAAATTTTAAAAAAAATTCAGGATTCTTTGATGAACAGCATTTATTTGAAATGGAAATCTTTAGTAAAATTATAAATGTTTTTAAAGTCACTTTTGATCAATTTAATTTAATGTCTCCTTGCTGAGTAAAAGTATTAATTTTTATAAGTAAATAAATAAAAACACAGTAGTGTACCTGCATGCATGTTATATCTGTTACACTGGTGTCGTCTTCTCCCAGTCAAAGTGTCCCAAAGACTCCCTCCCATCAGTGAAGATTCCTCTGAAGCCAATGAGTCCGTCTTGTTGTCCAAACCCTCCTAATTCTGACCCCTCCGCCTAACTGTGAGTACTGAGACCCAAAGGGATGCTGTTCCATGAGCAAATGACTGAACTTTAAACTCATCTTTATATTTTTCTTTCTTATTCGTGTTTGAGTAGGAGCATCACCCTTATTCCTGCACCCCTGGCGACTCGGACCTGGATCCGGGCAGACTGACATCCCTTACCTGAACCCGAAGCATCCAGCTGATCAAACACACAAACCACGATGAGATACAAACACAGCATCACTGGCGCTTTCCCAAACACACCAGGCTCACAGATGTATGATATTTTTACGTACTTTACCAACGCAGCGAGTGACGCACGTTTCCAAACCCACATTGACCATATTGCGCGTGAGTCATTCAGACCTTGGATTTGACTCAAGATCCTTCAGTTAGATCTAGGCGAGCTGTGCCAGCGTGAACGGCTGAGCTCATACACACAAACACTTGAGATTCACCAGATTCAGCTCTATTCAGAGAAGACCTGGAAAGACTAAAATAAGAAGTGGAAGAGGTTTAAACTTAGTTTATGATTTTATTATCATATTGTATAAATATATTTGAACTGTATGATATTAAATATGGATTTCATAGAACCTAGTGAGACAAAAGCACAAATAAATTCAATTATAGTTAGAAAAACAGTGTATCTAGTAAATTCAGTTGGATTAAATTTGTTGTATTACAATTAAAACATATATTCCAAACATAGATTCTGAGTTCATATTGTAGCATTTTATATTAAAAAAACAGAAATGTATATGTGAGTAATTTTGAAATGTTTCCAGACAGTTATAAATGAGTCTTTGTGGTCTGTTAGAACAACGCACAGGTTTGTTTTATTCAGATTCTGTTTGTTCAATGTGTTTTGTTCAAATAAAGAATGAAAGAAGCCTGAATATATTTTTATTGTCATTTTTCTGATTGTCAACCCTTAAATTCCCATGTAGAGATTTACAATATATATATATATATATATATATATATATATATATATATATATATATATATATATATATATATATTTAGACATACATAATGGTATTCTTTACAGTAAAAAATAAAATAAATGTAAAACCTTAAATACATAATTAGTTAACTAAAACTAAAACCTTTAAAAAAAAAAATTTTCAATAAAAAAAGAAGAAATTAAATAAATATAATAGTTGCAAATGCAACATTTCTAATAGTTTTCATTAAGTTTTGGAATACTAAAATTAAAATAATAATACAGACATTTAAAAAATATACATTTTTTTTTTTAGATTACTAAATTACTAGAACTTTAAGTAAAATTACAGTGTAAACAGAAAATATAAAAATAAAATCGATCAAAAAGCTATAATAGTACATCAGTGATACTAAAATAACACTGGTACAATGCTATATATTAAAATATTATAGTATTATATTAGCCACCCTTGACATCAAAAGGGAATTTAATACAAAGACAGAAATATTTTGAGATGGTGATCTCATATTTATTTATTGTTAACTACAGTATTTGTGGCGGAAACTGTAGTTACAGTGATGAATTAATAATAAGAAAACGACATGATTTTCTATTGAAATGCTGCAAATAAATGCTAAATAGGCTTTTAAATAAACCACCAGAGATGATACGCTAAAACTGTCGTGATTTTAATTGAAAACTAAATAATGTATAACAATATATATTAGTACATATACTGTAAAGATATTAATCCAATTCTATGTTTATATAAAAACCGTGTTTCCTAAATCCTTCTCCATGAATGGCCTCTTGACGTCGCTCACACGTCCACGCACGTGACGTCACGTCCATTCACGCGCAGATTTGACGGGAATTACTCGACTTCCGGTCGAGGAGCAACACAAGAGACTTCCCTGCGGCAGCGGAGCGGAGAGAGACACAATAACAAAGCCATGGGAGAAATGTCCGGCTTCGAGAACAGACTGCAGTCGTACTCTTCCACACAGCTGCACGAACTGCTGGAGGACGATGACAAGCTCCGGAGAATGGTCAGGGAGATGGACGAGGTGGGTTTAATCCCGGGATATGATTGAGTTTCTGCGGACAGAGAGTGTAGATCAGTGACAGCTCCTTTCGTGTTTTGCGTTGTTTTGTTGCATTCTGGGACAGAGATCTTTCACCTTTGACTACAGCCGTGTTGATTTGTTGGGAAGCTTTGTTGACTGAAGGAGTGGTTGGACGGAGAGAACGAAAGTGTCAGACTGAAGAATGAAGGCAACTGACCTTATGAAATAAAGACAAAAACATGAGTGTTGTATGAAGACTGGTTAGTGTGAACGGTCTGATGCTGTCAACCAAACATGCAATGCTGATAAAACCTTCATTTGATTGATTATTAGAGTTGTACCTTTCCCCACCCAGAGTCTAAAAATGTCAAAAAGTGTAAAAGGTTTTAATATACTAAATGAATAGATTTTTAAGCTATGTTAATATTTTTGGTCAGAATAGCCTCTCTATATAAGTGCATATAATTAACTTGGGTTTTTAATTTATTGATCTAATTTATTTATTAAGCCATGTTACATTTTATTAAATTGTTTTACATTATTGTATTTGATATGCTTTTTTATGTTCTTATTATATATATGTGACCCTGGACCACAAAACCAGTCTTAAGTGTCAATTTTTCGAAATTGAGATTTATACATCATCTGAAAGGTATGGTTTGTTAGGATCGGACAATATTTGGCTGAGATACAACTATTTGAAAATCTGGAATCTGAGGGTGCAAAAAAATCTAAATATTGAGAAAATCGCCTTTAAATTTGTCCAAATGAATTCTTAGCAATGCATATTACTAATCAAAAACGACGCTTTAATATATTTACAGTAGTAAATTTACAAAATATCTTCATGGAACATGATCCTTTACTTAATATCCAAATGATTTTTGGCATAAAAGAAAAATGGATCATTTTGACCCATACAGTGTATTTTTGGCTATTGCTACAAATATACCCCAGCGACTTAAGACTGGTTTTGTGGTCCAGGGTCACATATAAAATCCATGTACTTTCTTGAGCAGTTCATTTTATTAAATTATATTAAGTTTTATTAAAATACATTTTAAATTTTTAGACATTTTAAATTATTTTTAAGTACTTTTAGATGGTATAATTTTAGTTTTTTCCTTATTTCATTGTGCATGAGCTGTGTGAATAATCTTGCTTTGCATTGCCGAGTAGTTGAAAAGATCCTTGAAGTATGTTTTGTGACTCTGTTGCTGTGACAGATGCAGGACATACAGCAGAATAAAGAGCTGACGATCGCCAGTAACCGCAGTCTGGCGGAGCAGAACCTGAGCCTGCAGCCTGAAATGGACCATCAGAAGATCCAGCTGACCAAACGCTACTGCTGTTTACAAGATCTGCACGAGTCCTACCAGCTCCGCAGGTCCACGCTAGGTCAGATATGAACTTGCCTCACTCACACTCTCAAACCATTTCACCAGTGTTTGTTGGGTTTTCAAATGAGAAATCGATAGATCAAGTGGTGTCTGGGATTTGCCTTAGTTTTTCTATTGTTTTCATACTTGCTGAAGCTAATGACTGAAAAGTAGTTTGACCAATAGCATGCAGGCATTGTACATAATCAACCAATCGTGGCATGCGAGAAGGTGGGATCTACAGAGAAAGTCAAAGCAATGCAAATACATGTGTATAAAAGGTATGAGGACTGTAAAGAAAACATCAACATGAAAACAAAACCAAAACCCGGGCATTTTAGGCAGATTAGAAATCTCAGCCAGGACATGTCCCGGAAAAAAAAATCACTTATTTAAACACATTGAGCAAAAGTGATGAAGTTAGTGAAGAGAAAACATCCTGCAGCATTTGACGTTCAGACATTTTTTAAGCATGACCTGAGTATCCAAATACTTTGCACAATTTAAATGTATGTAGACGGGACAACAAAAGAGCACATCTTTCTTTTCTCCATACCTTTTTTGTCTTCCTCCTTTGGTGTAAAACAATAAAGTATCCTGGTGAACCTGTTTGGTCACATAATGCTTCCTCTTTATATCAGTTGCAGCTGATACTGATCATCCCTGGTCAAATCTGCACACAAATATCAGTGTTAAAGGGCTTGTGCTCTATATTTATCCAATTTTCTCCATGATTTATTTTAAGAAATCTTTTATCTTGTGTTATCAGCGTAATGATTTGGCAGAGCAGACATTTTGAAAGTGAGTTTATCAGGGTCAGTAGGACACAGCAGACAGCTTAGAATTACACTGATACAAAGACTGCTTGAATAATTTCCCAAAGAAACTCTACACTGATGTAAAGTTATTCACACTATGAAAAACGCTCCCTCTATTATTAGACAGTGCTCTTTATGGGTTTGTTTGGTTACTATCCAGTACAGTGTTTCTATAAAAGCAATGCAATATGCTCATAGCACTATCTCATTTTTTAAAGGAATAATTTGCCCAAAAATGTACATTTGCTAAAGATTTATTTGCAATCAGACAATCCAAGATTTAGCTAAGTTTATTTCATCATGGGAAAAGATTTGGAGAAATCAACATTACACCACTTGCTCACCAATGAATGGGTGCCGTCAGAATGAGAGTCCAAACAGCTGATAACATCACAATAATCCACACCACTCCAGTCCATCAATTTATGTCTTGTGAAACAAAAAGCTGTGCATTTGTAATAAACAAATCCATTATAAAGTTCCATCATAAAGGCAATAACTGATTGACTGGAGTAGTGTGGATTTTTGTGATGTTTTTATCAGCTGTTTGGACTCTCATTCTGACGGCACCCATTCACTGCAGAGGATCTATTGGTGATGTAATGCTAAATTTGTCCAAATCTGTTCTGATGAAGAAACAATTTGATCTACATCTTCAATGGCCTGAGGGTGAGTACATTTCCAGCAAATTTTTGGGTGAACTGTTCCTTTAACGTATCCTCTTTGACCCATTAAACTGTCAAATTAGAAATTAATGTGTATTAATGTGTCTTTCTAACTGCTAATGTAGTACAACTGGATGACACTGATGAAATATTGAAGTTATTTTGTATGTAATCATGTTTTAAATTGGATCTCTTTTCAGGTAACAGTTCACTTGACACATTGTTGGCTCTTTTGCAAACCGAGGGAGCCAAGATCGAAGAAGAAACGGAGGTAACAACATTTTCCATATTTTCAGAAATCCATAACACTGATTTCTACACGATGTTAAGATTCTCCGACGTGTTTTGTAGAACATGGCCGATTCATTCTTGGACGGATCCTTGCCCCTGGACAGCTTTATTGATGACTACCAGAGCAAGAGGAAGCTGGCACATCTGAGGCGTGTGAAGATCGATAAGCTACAGGAGATGGTGCTGAAGGGTGTTCAACTTCCTCAGGGTTCCTCTACTGATCCTTCACAACCTCAGGAGACCCATAACTCCACCGCACCTTTCCAAAGGCTAGCTAATGGTTCTCCAGCTCACGCAAGACCAGCACCAACATCTCAACCATCAGCAATGCCTTACAACCCTCAGAGCATCGGTGCTCCTCTGCCAAACATGGTGCCATCATATTCATGTCCCTACCCACAAGCACTCCCTCAAGGGCCCAGCGCTGGTCTTCCCCCACGGGCAGGTTTTATAATGCAATGATGTTCTTCTGCCTGAACCTTTCCACTAGAATGTGAAGTGTAATTTTCCTCCCTTTTTCTTTAGATGCACTTTGATCGTAACAGGTTTGGGTTTCTGCAGGTCCACAAAGAATCTGTGCCCACAGAATTCAGATGTTTAGCAGATTTCGGCTCATTCTCTGTCACTTATATATGTATTGTATCTTGGTATGAATTTTTTTTCATATGTTCAATACAGAAAATGCAGAAAGGTCTACAGATTGCTTGTGAACCTGCCTGTTGGTTAACAACATATTAATTTCAGTTTGTTTGCATAACCTAAAATGCTGTAAGATGCATTAAGATTATGATTCAGAATCGAACGTATTAATCTGAAAAGTAATGTAAATGACTTCTAAACAATGGGGGTATTGCATTTATGTAAATAACCTAATTTAACTGAAAATGTTAAAATGGGTCCTTATGCACATGTAAGCCAACTTTACTGTGTACTTTTATATTTTGTGAGGAAACCTTCCTATTTTCACTGTAACGACAACAGTCAATATTGGCATTTTGGACTTCCGGTTTAAAAACTGACCAAAGATGCACTCCAACTGTTCCATGAGCGCTCCGTTAAGCGGTTTTGAATATAGTGGCTTTGTTGGACTTCATTTTGATTTCATTTAAACATGAAATGAAATGTGGCATTAACAGACCAGCCTGACAGTCCGTCTGCTGTAGAAAGACTTTCTTAGTGTTAATCAGACTTTGGTAAACAGTTTAATTATCCTAAACTGAATCAAACTATCCTTAAACAGCTACCATATTAAAAATAATATAAATATTATATTATTAAAATAATTAGAACACTGTTTACAACATTACAGATATGTAAAGTGATCTATTTTGGCACTGTCTTTGCAGAGAAGTGCAGGTACTTTGAAGTAAAAACTGTCATGCTGGGTTGTGACAATTCTTGTGCACGTTTTATATGAAGGTTGTTATTATGCAAGTCTGTAAAGTTAGAGAGTAAAGTCACTTACTGTATGCTGATGTAAGTACAGGTTAAAAGAAATCAAATGTGCCTTGCAACAGAACAAACAAAAAAGTGACGATTAATGAAGAAAGCATTTAATCACACCGTCGCTGTGCTTTGATAAATCTTCGAAGCCATCTACAACTTTCTGTTTCTGACGACAATTTATGGTGCAGAATCCTTCTGAACTGTTTTATCTGTAGTGTGGTAACCTGTAACACTCCTGATGTAAGGTACTGTACATTGTAGCTGTTTGATTAGTGGCTATCGGTGACTAGATTTTTTTTAATGCTGATTAATAAACGCCTAAAAGACTACCAAAAGTGAAATGTTGATATTTATTGCTATATTCAGAACTTAAAGAGTAATATCACATTTCTTCTTCTCCCTCTTCGCCTTCTCCTTCGGGAGTGTCGACTCCCACCTCTTCGTAATCTTTCTCAAGAGCAGCTAAATCTTCACGGGCCTCCGTAAACTCGCCCTCCTCCATACCTTCTCCGACGTACCAGTGCACGAAGGCTCTCTTCGCGTACATTAGATCAAACTTGTGATCCAGACGGGCCCAAGCCTCAGCGATGGCTGTGGTGTTGCTCAACATGCAGACTGCCCTTTGAACTTTGGCCAGATCGCCTCCTGGAACCACAGTCGGCGGCTGGTAGTTGATACCAACCTGAATATAGCAAAAACGAAAACATCTTTTCACACCTAACAACTCATGCAAATATTTACAAACATTACTATTGTATGCCATGTTACAGCATTGTCCCACTTGTAATAGTTTGCTATATATTGCTATGTTAATTTAGTTTTCTCCAGTGTACAATTCAATGTAGAACGCAAACAAAAGACACAGGCTGACCTTGAACCCTGTGGGACACCAGTCAACAAACTGAATTGTCCTCTTGGTCTTTATGCTTCCGATGGCGGCATTGACATCCTTTGGAACCACGTCTCCACGGTACAGCATACAGCAAGCCATGTACTTCCCGTGCCGAGGGTCGCACTTCACCATCTGATTGGCTGGCTGAAAGCAGGCGTTGGTGATTTCCATGACGGACAGCTGCTCGTGGTACGCCTTCTCGGCGGAGATCACCGGGGCGTAAGTGACCAGGGGGAAGTGGATGCGAGGGTACGGCACCAGGTTGGTTTGGAACTCTGTCAGATCGACGTTGAGAGCTCCGTCGAAGCGCAGGGAGGCGGTGATCGATGACACAATCTGGCCAATGAGGCGGTTGAGGTTGGTGTATGTGGGCCGCTCTATGTCCAGGTTGTTTCGGCAGATATCATAGATGGCCTCGTTGTCCACCATGAAAGCGCAGTCCGAGTGCTCGAGGGTGGTGTGTGTGGTCAGAATTGAATTGTAGGGCTCTACCACTGCGGTGGAAACCTGAAGAAAACAGTTTGAAGTACTTGTAATGTTTTTCATAATACACTAGACTGAAATTTTGTGGTTCTTGAATGTGTTCCAGGTGGTTTCCAAGACATTGCACATTTTATAATATTTTTCATTTAATACAATATTTAAGTGAAGCTTTGTACCATTCTGATGAAGTAAAAGTATTGAAGATTTCAAAACGCTAAATTTCTAAGTATAAAGTGACTAACAATACCAGAAAGGAACAAGTGATTTTTAAACATATTTATGTGTTAAAGACATGGAAATCTTTTTTAATTTTTTTAAAATATTTTTTCAACCTTGTAATTTTTAATCAAACTGTCATAGCACAATCTTCCGGTCTAACAACAGACTTCTCTCTGGTGATGTATTGCCAGTCTTTTCCAGTCATTTAATTTGCTTGAACTCCACCCCTTTCATTCACATCTGCTGATGGATTAAGCAAATTACCCACCCAACATTTTTCCCTTTTCGATGATCCACTTCTCTTAGATGTACATCACAACATTTAAGAAAAGATCTATCACTACTTCTGTTTCATCACGACTTTAAAGTGAAGGGAACTGAATAAAAATGTGGTACCTGAGGTGCAGGGTACACAGCAAACTCAAGCTTGGCTTTCTTGCCATGGTCAACGGACAGCCTCTCCATCAACAGTGAAGCAAAGCCCGAACCAGTTCCACCACCAAAGCTGTGGAAGATGAGGAATCCTTGTAGTCCAGTGCACTGGTCACACTAAATTAAAAAAAAATTAAAAAGATACAAACTATTGTTAACTATTAATCAAAAAACTGTTAATAAAAAACTATTCAATAAAAATCAAAATCAAAACTATTAATAAATCTATAAAAACATAATTGCAAGAAAACCTGCATATCTAAATAGAGGAAAATGTCTTACCAGTTTGCGAACACGATCAATTACAACGTCTACTATTTCTTTGCCAATGGTGTAATGGCCTCTGGCGTAATTGTTGGCAGCATCCTCCTTCCCAGTTATCAGCTGCTCTGGGTGAAACAGCTGTCTGTATGTTCCAGTTCGAACCTCATCTGAATGGGAAAAAAAACAGGAACTGACTGGATGGCACAGGGGTACAAAAATTAATTAAAACTATTAATAAATTTTTGTTAATTGAAATAAAGCTGGAATAAAATAATAGATAAAAAATGAATTAAACAAAAATTTGAAATGTTGCCTTAACTTGGAAAAAAATATTTATTTTTAAATTGAAACACAACTAAAACCGAGATAAAATAAATCAAACCTAAATAATAAAAATATTTAAAACATAAATAAATAAATTCAATTAAAAATAAACAAACAAAAGACAAATCAAAACATTTAAAAAAAAAAATACAATAGTATATAGGCCTATGTAATACCAATGACTATAGACTTTGGTAATACTAAAATAACACTAGTGACGGCGAAAATGTTTCTATTTGACAGATTTTTGGACAGGAAGTGTTGGAAAAAAATGAACGTTTTTCAGAGGCCTAGCAAGAGAATGGTTAATACAATGGAGTAATTTGCACAACAAAATCGTTCAAAGAGACCCAAAACATGTATTAATAAAGTAAATGGTCAATTAATCATACAAAACAATCTCTATGGTAACCACATTTCTTTCAAAATACCATTACTTTTACTACAATAAACGTTGGTAACTTGATTTTAGTAATTACACATACAGAAAATACGATTCTTATACTATTTTAATTATGATTTACACTAACTGTACTATGGTATTTTGACTTGTAAATAAATGTAAATGCATTCTGACCAACGACTGTGGGTTCGAGGTCCACGAACACCGCTCTGGGTACGTGTTTCCCGGCGCCGGTCTCGCTGAAGAAGGTGTTGAAGGACTGATCTCCGCCGGAAGTGGTCTGGTCGGTGGGCATGTGCCCATCCGGTTGTATGCCGTGCTCCAGACAGTACAGCTCCCAGCACGCGTTACCGATCTGCACTCCCGCCTGACCCACATGAATGGAGATACACTCGCGCTACAGAAAAACGTTATATCACATTAATGACATTTCACAATGTCTTATTTTTGCCTGCTCCTTTAATTTGTTCATTAATCACCATAATATTTGTAATATTAAGCTTATACATCTGAAAAAAAAACAACGACCGTTGGTCGGCTAACCGCTCTTCTGTTAGTTCAACTTTTTCAGATACTGACAAATTGCTTACCATTTTATAGGAATATTTTAAAGGTGATTAATGTAAATGCGATGTTGATATGAAAGCCTTGGTGATTAGGCTGTAAATTACTTAAATTTTACTTTATATGTTCTCCTAACATAGCTGCGTAGAAACCTTAACGTCTACCGATATTGATTTTTGAAAGTAATTCGAAGTCTTTTATATGTTAGTGAAATCTGACCCCGCCCACCTTTTCGGTTATTGGCTTATTTCTGAAACTAATTATAATATAAATGTAAATCACTTGTTGGAGCATTATTATTGGTCCACATATTAAATATTTCAATATAATCCTAATATAATGGAAATTTAAATTATGATAAATCGAAATCGAATTATTTTGCTGATGTGTTCACCAGTACTGCCAAATTGTAGATATATGCTTATAAATAAAATGTGCAAAAAAAAAAAAAAGTAAGTTAATCGTCTGTAGGGGATATTTCACATGTAACCAACTGTTGTAGTGCGTGACTGCAGAACAATATCAAGGATTTGTTGTCATGCATCGTTTCAGAATGACGCTGTATTTTTCATTCATTCCCTTAGCTACGCGTGCCTCGTCTTTACATCAGCGCGCGCGTCTCTCGTGACCGGGTATAAATATCAGGTGCATGAGCGCGAGAACTCAATGCAGAGGTGTGTTTGATGCAGCCAACATGAGCGGACGAGTGGGAGACCTCAGTCCCAAACAAACTGAGGCTTTAGCACAGGCAAGTAAATGCAAAAAAAATATTTTTTATTCCTGAATTTCAGGATATTTTGATATATTTTGAGACTCATAACATACATATCCGTTTTAATATAAACGACCGTTCAAAGGTTTGGGGTCAGCAAGTTTATTTATTAATTTATTTATTTATAGAAATTAATATTTTTTTTATTCAGCAAGGATGTAATCAAATGATCAAAAGTGACAGTAAAGGTATTTATAAAATTACATAAAATTTCTATTTCAAATAAATGCTGTTGTTTTGAATGTTCTGATCATTAAAGAATCAACTAAATATTATGGCAAGCACAACTAATAATAATAAATGTTACTTGAGCAGCAAAATAGCATATTAGAATGATTTCTGAAGGATCATGTGACACTTAAGACTGAGTAATGGTGCTGAAAGTTAAATTATAGTAATATTTCACAACATCACTGTTTTTACTGTATGTTTGTACTGTAACTTTAAGACTTTTTTTTTTTAAACATAAAGACCCCATACTTTGAAGGGTGGTATATCCTTATATTAAAATGTGATATAGCATACAAAACTAATCTTCAGAGTTCACCATATTCCTGTCAAAGATTTGTTTGTATAATTTGTTTGATTAGTTTCGGGAGAAAATAGCAGATGTGTTGGATCAACTGCCCAATCAAACTGACCATTATCTGCTCCGGTGGCTCAGAGGTGAGAATGGATTTTAAAGTGTAATAATACAAACATCGGAGTAACGGGAAACAACATGGTTCTCATAAACTGTCCTTATCTGGGAATTCGATTTTTGTTATTTATGTATGAATGTAGTGGAAGCCTGCTAAAGTCCTTGCCATTAAATTATCTCTGACTCTGACTGAATGGTCATGCTCTATGGGTGACCTTTTGACCCCATGAACCTGTGTGTTGATTAACAGACTGCCAAATCTACAGTAATCTTCAGCAAACACTTGCGATTATATGGAGGACAATATATGCAAGTACTCTTCCATGAAACAAAAAAAGTTATTTCTGAGATGTATTTAGTTTTTGCATGTCCGATTGCTTCATCTTAACCAGTTTTATCTAGAAATCAATATTGTATGTTGAGGCAGAACATCCCAAAACCATCTGTTGACTTTACTTTTTGAGGGAGAAGTTCAAGGTGACATACTTTTGAATGTATGCGTCAGTGTTTATCTCTCTTCACTTGTGATTTTTGACCGTTCCAGAATTATTTACTCTCACCACTTGCACTACATTATTGTATAATATCCTAAAGTCCTCGTCTGCATTTAGCCTTTAATTGTGATTCATCTGGGAAAGAGCATGGAAATCTGGCATTTGTTTTACATATTTTTCCCATTTTGCATTTAAATAAAGAATCAAGACTGTGTATAGTAATGCAGTTTACTTTAAAAATTATTTTTAAAAGTTGTAAATAAAACAAAAATTATAGGAGTGTATTTTACAAAAATTTCAGTCGTTCTAAATTGCATATTTATTTCAATGTGTTGTTACTTGCCATTTCTTTGTAATTATTTGTGACATTTTCTAGTCATTTCTGAATGAAAATCATTTCAAAGTAATTTCTACAAGTAACAAAGTTTCTAATTGTTTTAGTATAGATTATTTAAAAGACATTTTAAGTTTGCTTTTATATCTTGTTTGCAGCTAGAAGCTTCAATGTCCCAAAATCTGAAGCAATGATTAGAAAGGTAATATCACAGCTTAAATGAATTTACAAGCACTTTAAACACCTGAGGCTATATTACAGAAACATCCTAACTCAAAATCCTATCATATGTGTGACCCTGGACCACATAACCAGTCATAAATGTAAATTTTCAAAATTGAGATTTATACATCATCTGAAATCTGACAAAATAAGCTTTCCATCAATGTATGGTTTGTTAGGATCGGACAATATTTGGCTGAGATACAACTATCTGAAAATCTGGAATCTGAGGGTGCAAAAAAATCTAAATATTGAGAAAATCACCTTTAAAGTTGTCCAAATGAAGTTCTTAGCAATGCATATTATTAATCAAAAATTAAGTTTTGATATATTTATGGTAAGAAATTCAGTAAATATCTTCATGGAACATGATCTTTACTTTGATTTTTGGCATAAAATAAAAACGGATAATTTTGACCCATACAATGTATTTTTGGCTATTGCTACAAATATACCCCAGCGACTTAAGACTGGTTTTGTGCTCCAGGGTCACATTTGTTCAGTAACCATGATAATTTCACTTAGGAAATATATAGATTTTTTTACAATATAAAATAGGACATTTCTGTAATCCAGCCACTTTGAATAATGCATGTAAGAAACCAAATTAAACCAGAATTCCGTAAAGTTTTTTTCTCATTTGCCTGACATATGTCAATATGTTTGTACTCCAGCATCTGGAGTTTCGCAAACATATGAAAGTAAACACCATCATTGATGACTGGAAGCCACCTGAGGTATATCAGGACAGTTCAACTAAAATATTTATCATGATCTCAAAATGAAAATTGCCTTGCTAACAAACTTAAGTTGTTTTTCTCCATCCAGGTCATTGAGCGCTATGTGGCAGGGGGATTGTGTGGCTATGATCGTGAGGGAAGTCCCGTCTGGTACGATATCATAGGACCTCTTGATCCAAAGGGCCTTTTACTGTCGGCTAGCAAACAAGACTGCCTGAGGACCAAAGTCAGAGACGCTGAACTTCTACGACAAGAGTGTGAGAAGCAGTCTAAAAAGGTACAGTCTGTCAAATAAAGACCAAATTAATATGAATATTTTATTCACTTTATTTTCTGCACTTTAAAAAAATAAAGGTTCTCTATTGGCATCTGTGGATCCATCAAGAAGCTTTAACATCCATGGGGCCTTTCCATTGCACTTTTATGGCATCGCTGCAAAAAGCCCCTTTTGGAACTTTTATTTTTTAAATTGTAATGAGTGTCATTTTATTATTTGAACATTCAAATCTGCTTCCCATCTGCAGTTATCAGGATTATGTCTGTGTTTTTTTGTTTTTGGGTGATCATTTTCATCAGCTTGGCAAATATATTGAATCAATCACCATCATTTATGACTGTGAGGGGCTTGGCATGAAACATCTTTGGAAGCCTGCCGTTGAGCTGTATGGTGAGGTAGGAACATGATGCTTTTAGTACAGCTTAGTCCTTTTGAAGTCCAATAATAATAAGATACAGACTTTTAATGTTACTATGTATAATTGTTTGTATTTTACTGTGACCTAGCCACAGAGCTTTGGTGTGTGAGCTTAAATCTTTTTAAAATAAATAGTTCACCCAAAAATGAGAATTTTACTCCCCCTCAGGCCATCCATGATGGACATGAATTTGTTTATTCATTGTAACAGATTTAGAGAAATGTAGCATTACAGCACTTGTTCACCAATGGATGCTCTGCAGTGAATGGGTGCCGTCAGAATGAGAGTCCAAACATCTGATAAAAACATCACAGTAATCCACAAGACTTCAGCTCATCAAGTAACATCTTGTGAAGTGAAAAGCTGCATGTTCACTTTCTGTTATTTATTTTACTGACTAAATTACAAGTCCATAATATATAATGTTGCTGTCTTCAGTGAAAATGTCATCTCATCTGAATCAGGAGAGAAATATGCACAGATCAAGCACCGTTTATAAGCCAAAACAGTTCAACAAATATGTGGGTGTATTTTGATGTGAGAGGACAACAGGGAGGACTTTTTCACTGTAGGAAGTGTTATTATGAATTATGGACTCGTATTTTGGCCAAAAGTGATGGTTTACAGTTTAAAAACGCCTTAATGATGGATTTGTTTCTTACAAACGTGCAGCTTTTCACTTCACAAGATGTTAACTGATGGACTGGAGTGGTGTGGATTATTGTGATGTTTTTATCAGCTGTTTGGACTCTCATTCTGACGGCACCCATTCACTGCAGATGAGCAAGTGACGTAATGCTCAATTTCTCCAAAACTGTTCTGATGAAGAAACAACTCATCTACATCTTGGATGATTCAAGGGTGAGTAAACTGTCAGCAAGTTTTCATTTTGGGGTGAAATATTCCTTTAAACATTTGCAACACATGCCTTACAGTCTTTCTTCACATGTAAAATTAAATATGACGTTTAAAATTGTTATATTGTGGTATTTTCCCCCTACAGATTCTGACTATGTTTGAAGAGAACTATCCAGAGAACCTAAAAAAGGTGCTTTTAATCAAAGGTGAGTAATTGTTGCACCAGTCAAATTACATCAGGATAATATTGTTTGATAAAATGATAAAACTCTTCTTTCTACAGCCCCTAAACTCTTCCCTATTGCATACAACTTGGTCAAACACTTCTTGCGTGAGGAAACGAGGCAGAAGATTGCTGTGCTGGGTTGTAAGTTGTCTCATTAGTGCAAACATCACAGTACTGTTGACTTTGGTGTGTAACTCATCCTGCATGAATGACAATTTCTCTTGTGATCTCCACCTTCCAGCCAACTGGAAGGAGGTCTTGAGGAACTATGTGGATGCAGATCAGTTACCTGCGGTTTATGGGGGATCCATGACTGATCCTGATGGAAACCCTCTCTGCAAGACCATGGTGAGGTTTGCTAGTGAACAGAAGAATAACATACCCTACCATTCAGGTTTGGGGTCAGTAAGATCACAGTTGAAGTGTATCATGGTTCCCACAAAAAAAAAAAAAAAATGTTTTCAACATTGATAATAAGAATTTTATCTTGAGCAGCAAATCAGAATATTGGAATGATTTCTGAAGGATTGTTTGACACTGAAGAGTGGCGTAATAATGCTGAAAATTCAGCTTTGATCACAGAAATAAATTACATTTTGAAATATTTTCAAATAAAAAACGGTTATTTAAATAGTAATAACATTTCACAATTTTTTTGTTTTTACTGTATTTCTGATCAAATAAAAGCAGCCTTGGTGAGTCTTCTTTCAAAAACATTCAAAAGTCTTAAACTGCAAAAAATGCTTTTTTTCTTAGTTTTTATTGTCTTGTTTTCAGCCAAAATATCTAGAAATTCTTAAATCAAGAAAGATTTTCTAGACAAGTAAAAAATTATTGTCTTTTTTTCAGAAAAAAAACAAGTCAAAATTAAGTGAGTTTTAGCTTGGAACAAGCAAAATAATCTTCCAATGGGGTAAGAAAAATAATCTTATTTCAAACAGAAGACAAGATTATTTTTCTTTTCTTGTTTTTTTTCTGAAAACAAGACAATTTTTTACTTGTCTAGAGAATCCTTCTTGATTTAAGAATTTCTAGATATTTTGGCTGAAAACAAGACAAAAAAAAATCTAAGTAAGAAAAGCATTTTTTGCAGTGTACTGACCCCAAACCTTTGAACAGTAGTCTATTCAAAATACCAATATTTAGTTGCTTTTACTCATCTGACGTCTTCCTCTCAGTTACGTTATGGTGGTGTAGTGCCGAAGTCGTACTATGTGCGGGACTCTATCAAAGTGAAGTATGACCAGTGCATCACCATTAGCCGTGGCTCCTCGTACCAGCTAGATTATGAGGTGCTCTTTCCGAACTGCGTACTACGGTAAGTACCATATGTTAAGTGCTAATTGTTATGCATAATTGTTTAGCAAAATAGCATGCAATATATTTCATATGCACGCTACTATTGCATCTTTCTTTTGTGGTTAAACTAGTAATACACTGTTTTTTTTCTTAATCTAGATGGCAGTTTGCGAGCGAGGGGTCTGATATCGGTTTTGGACTTTTCCTGAAGACGAAAGGGAATGAGACAAAGAAAGTGGAAGCCATGCAGGCAATACTGCCTACCGAACGTTACAATTCCCACCTAGTTCCAGAGGATGGATCCTACACCTGTGAGGAGCCAGGCATCTGTATGTTTGTTTTGAATTTGACATTTGAATTTTTTTTATGGAAGCTTGTTATTCCACCATGGAATAAAATCAAGAGGTAATTGTGTCTTTTTATCTTACAATTCAGACTTTTTTTTTCTCTAAATTCGGAGAATTGTGAAATATAAAGTCAGATTTATGAGATGAAAAAAAATAAATAAATCACAATTCTGGAAAAAAAAAAAAAAAAGAGAAGAAAAGTCTGAATTGTGAGATAAAAAGTTGCAATTACCTTTTTATGTTTTTATCCTGTAGGGGAAACAAGCTTCCATAGTTTGTGGTGCTAAATAATACATATTATTTATACTGATAACAATGTATTTTTCTCTGTAGATGTGGTCCAGTTTGACAACACTTACAGTGTGCTACATTCAAAGAAGATCAGCTTCATTGTGGATGTGCTTCTACCTGAAGGACATACAGGAAAACAGGCATAAAACTCGACTGGAATCAGACTTTGTCATATATCCATTAGCATTAGATAAGATTACACATGTCCTTACATCATGGACTTTGAGCACACTATGTTTAAACACGGGAAATCAAAACTACTAGATAAGTGTTTTTTTAATTTCAAAGTTTTTAGATAATTATTCTCTCTGTAAACACATTACTATAGGTAATTATGAAAAGCGATTGTACGCAAGCAGTTCCTAAACGATGTTGCATGACCCGTTTCCAGTATTTGAATTACAATTGTGTATGACAAATGGAAGCAGTGTAGACTGATGAGGACTGCAAACTATAAAATATTTAATCAGTAGATATTTTTCTTAATGTGGAAGAACTGTGAATATTGACTATTGAGAATATCTCTCAATGAATATGACATTGAATCATAGCAATTATAATGCAACTTACTCATGTCAACGCATGTAATGGGTAAATCCTTCAGTAATAGCAAGATTATATTAATCCTTGTAATATTTAGTTGTAGAAAACCACTTCTATAATTTTTTTAATGTGCACATAATTACGCACTACTCTGAGAATAAAATGCATTTAAGAAAACACACCATGTTGATGAGTTTGTTTATTTGTAACACTAGAGGACGCACTTGCATCACATTTTACAGATGGTCAAATAGACACAATGACATTGATTTTACACGCTTCCACAAACATGCATTACATTATGGCAGCTTATTGCAGTTGATTCAATTACTTTTCATTACTATTTAAAAATAATGCTATTATTTATTCTACTGCTTTTAATTTATACTGACAATAAAAAGTAGTTATGTAAAGTGCTATAGCAAAGGAATTGAGGTTGAAATGTGTTTTAACTGTCATCAAAATCCTGCCAGAAATGATTAAGATCTTATTCAAAATATTCATTCTTTCTTTTTTTTTACCATTTCATGTTGTGATGAAATTCACCACTGTGTGCTGAAGGGAAGGGGACAAGGCTCGTGCTATTACATAACAACACCACGCGCTACAACACTGTACCTCGAGCAAACACAAATAAATCAAGACGGCAGAAAAATCGTAAAAATGTTAGATGCATAAACGTATTTAAACTTATTACCACAATTTATCATAAATGACGACTACCTTGAGACGTTTATCTTTAAAAACCCGAACTTTATGCATTTTAAATAAGCATTACACGTATAAAAGATGTTTAATTCAATATTATTCCTAATTATTTCCTCTATATTGAAAGTGGGCGTTGCGCAATTTTGCATTATGCAAATGAGGGGGCGGGGTCCGCGTGTGGCAGCGATGACGTGACGTAAGGTCCAGCCTTGCGGAGAGAGCGCAACAAACATGGCGCCAGAGCGGAGCGGACAGGGGTGTCTTCTAACTTTCATCGTGTTCCTCTGGAGCTCTGTCGGCGGGCGAACGGAGACGTCGAGCCCCGGCTCCAGCAGTCAGATCCTGGGCATGCGGCTGGAGAGAAGCGACAAAGCGGCCAGCACAACGGAGGACGGGCTCATCCAGGTAACGGAGGAGAGCAGCGTCCTGCTCAGGTTTTATGGGGTGCACCTGAGCCCAGACGCAGCATCCCACATCAGGTTCACGGAGTACGTGGATACGGAGGACAGCGACGCGTTAAACAGGACTTGTGAGGATTTCACCAAAGACCTGAGCATCAACACCTACATGAACGTGAGCAGCAGAGGGACATCAGGTCTGGTGAGTGTGCATGTGAAGCCTCTGCGTAAGAGTGAACGAGAAAAGACCTACAGCCTATGTGTCAGGCAGGGCTTGGGAGACAAATGGGTGCAGCTGGGTGAAAATGATGGGAGATTGTTAGTTGTAGAGGAGAAAGAATCTCTTCTACCGCTTTGGTTCCAAATCATCCTGGTTTCGGGCTTGCTGGTGCTGTCTGGCATGTTCAGCGGACTCAACCTGGGGCTCATGGCGTTGGATCCAATGGAGCTCCGCATTGTGCAGAGTTGTGGAACTAATAAGGAAAAGAAGTATGCACGCAAAATCGAACCCATTCGAAGCAAGGGCAACTATCTGCTTTGCTCTTTATTGTTGGGTAATGTGCTGGTCAACACAACTTTGACCATCCTGCTAGATGATCTGATTGGGTCGGGGTTGGGAGCCGTGGTGGCATCTACCGTTGGCATTGTCATTTTTGGTGAAATCGTGCCACAAGCGCTCTGCTCGCGCCACGGTTTGGCCGTAGGCGCCAACACCATCATGGTGACCAAATTTTTCATGCTCCTGACCTTCCCCTTGTCGTTCCCCGTCAGTAAGCTCTTAGACTACATTCTCGGGCAGGAAATCGGCACCGTCTACAACCGTGAGAAGTTGGTGGGGATGCTGAAGGTCACCGAACCCTACAACGATCTGGTCAAGGAAGAGCTGAACATCATACAAGGCGCTCTTGAACTCAGAACCAAGACGGTTGAGGATGTGATGACGCCGCTGAGCAACTGCTTCATGATTCACACCGACACCGTGCTGGACTTCAACACCATGTCTGAGATCATGGAAAGCGGCTACACGCGGATACCCGTGTATGACTCCGAGCGCTCCAACATCGTGGACATCCTTTACGTCAAAGACCTGGCCTTCGTCGACCCTGACGACTCCACCACGCTTAAAACGGTCACCAAGTTCTACAACCACCCGGTGCATTTCGTCTTCCACGACACTAAGCTGGATGCCATGTTGGAGGAGTTTAAGAAAGGTTAGTGGTTGTGTTTTTATGTGCATCCTGAGTCTTTGAACAGAACGTGCTGTGCTCACAGGAAGCAAAGGCTTTGGCTCCATGCAGTTGTTTCATCCTCCTATTGATTGTGATGGGTGCTCAGACTCCCCCTGAGAGCCGAATCAATAACCATATGCTCCCTGTATCAGCCTCCAGTCAATATGAAGCTCGTCTAGAAAAGGCAGAGGAATCCCATGCTGCCGAAAGCACCCGACACTCATAAAAAATTGACACCATCATCCGGTCCACCAGAGTTTGCACAATTACTCACTGTGATTACCAATTTTAGCCTCAGATTTGGGGCCGTAACCATCACAGAAATTTAGGAGACATGTTCCCCTCAATATCCAGATTAGTTCATCAATTAAAGACACTGGTAAGACTGTACAATAAGGTTTTATTTGTTAACATGAACTAACCATGCACAATACTTCTACAGCATTTCTGAATCTTCTTTAATGTTAATCTCAATGTTTACTAATGCATTTGTAATATCAAAAGTTGCATCTGGTTATGTTAGTAAGCACACTGTGAACTAACGTAGTTAGTTATTAATAAATGCTGTAAAAATATATTGCTTATTGTTAATTCATGTTAGTTAACTAACAATGTGTTGAGTGTGTTTGTTAATGTTAACAAATGAGAATTTTTTTTTTTTATTGCAATTGAATTATTAACTGTTAATTTATGCTTAGGGTTATTATAGTTCGCAAAAATTGAAACTAAAATTAAAACCCATTAAAAAAAAAAAAAAGATTTTCATAACTTTGTAAAACTTTTGTAAATTCTTTAAAATAAATGTTAGCTGAAATAAAAATAAAAACTTAAATTAAATTAATGAATAAATGCTAAAAACTTATCTAAAATGAAAACTGATTTTAATAAAACAAATTCTATATAGTCTATATGATACTGATATTAATTAAAAAAAAAAAAAAAAATATATATATATATATAATAGTGTCTTGATACTAAAATAACAGTGCATATACCTTAAATTCAAAGAAAATAATAAGTGTCTTCCAAATGCATGTTTTATTTTTTATTAACTTTAATCCTAACGATTATGTTGGTATGATTTTTGTACAAGCTGTTGAAGCTCATTTGAAAACAGTTTTACCCCAGAGTAGTAATGTTATATTAATGATGAGTTGTATGGGCGGTGTTCTGAAATGATTGGCAGTTTGAAGTTCCTCCCACTATATTTTTCATCTCCCAATCACTGCAGCACTGCAGAGATGCCACAGAGGGACAAAAGCGATGTGACAGGCACTGTATTGTCCAAAACATCAGCTCAGGACATGGCTTTTATAGCATTTGGTGATAAATTTGTAGAAATTCTCCACACCCAATTCAAACGTGTTTTCAGTATTTGTTTAAAATGAGTTCCACTGAGATATGAATGCATGTAAATAAGCTTATGAGTATGCAAATAAGTAAATGTGGGTGGTTTGCTAAATGCCAATCCCTCAGGAACACTGGAGTGCATCTCAGTGAGAAAATATTAGCAGTCTGCTGGTCTGATGCTTTTTGTATTAAAAAATAAAGCTTGATCCTGTACTACAAATCCCTGGATTTCAGAAAAAAATCTGCGCATTTCCTTTTTATTTAAGATCACTTATTAGGGATATTTTTTTAATAGAAAAGGGTTGTTTAGGATTAGTGATTTGAACAAAAAGGTTTAAACTTTTTATTTTTATATATATATATATATATATATACACACACACACACACACACACACACAAGTATGAGTTTAAATTGGCCAGTTTTTAAAATGCACGTTTAATGCCTGATTTTACTTGTATTTTAAATATAGTTCAGAGCTTTATTGGGGAAATACTTGCATTAACATATAACAAAAAAAAATCAGTGGCTGTCGGTATTGGTCAGAATTGGTCAGTATTAGTCTTTTGGTTCAGATTTGAGCATTAAGGGTTGCACACATTCAGTATTATACAGTAGTGTTGATTTTGCAGCAATTTCAGATCCCCTCTTAACTTTAAATACCATCAAAGTGTCATCTGCTCCTGTCTTACTCCATCCTTCCCTTTTTCCTTTCTTTTTCTAATCCCCAGACATCTCCGTCATTTGCCCCTCCTAAGCTCTTTTCGCTCTAAGTTTAGTAGCACTTCTGATCTGACTCTCTTCTGGCTTCAAACATGCAGCGCTGATGGTCCCATATTCCTTAAATGGTTATGATTGATCCGACCCCTCGGATAAAACAAGATGATGAATAATTCATGAGGTTTTCAGACTGCAGTGATAATACAGCTCATTACTATGCATGTCCATGCAGTGCTTCCATACGAATATGGTTTGAATTATTCTGCACCCACTCAGTGGGTTTCCTAGCCTGGTGTGAACTAAATCTTTGTTAAATAACTATTAAACAGCCGTTCAATTTGCAATTACAGCACTTGGTACATTTAATTCCCCATTTTCCAAGTGTTGGACATGGTTAGTGGGAGATTTGTGGCTCAGGTTTTTCTATCCACAGGTAAATCCCACCTGGCCATCGTTCAGAAGGTGAATAATGAGGGTGAAGGAGATCCGTTCTACGAGGTTCTGGGTCTGGTCACGCTGGAGGACGTCATTGAGGAGATCATCAAATCTGAGATCCTGGACGAGTCTGATCTCTACAGTATGTGCATGCTAGTGATTTTTCTTACTTGTTTTTGAAATATCATGTTTAGGCATGATATACAACCAATAGAATTGACCGATCATTTGATAACCAAGTCGACTGATTTATTAATCTAGGCTTTCCCAAAAGCAACGTAAGCCTAAGTAGATCATTGAGACCATTGATAGTTTTCATGTGACGTCACACACCAACGAAGCTTTGCTCCACTGACCGCCAGCTATTTTTATGCAGTTTGCATTAAGTAGTAAAACACAGATATTAAAAGGAGAAATTCAGGAAACACCTCATTGAAGGTGTATATTTTGTATAGGCAAGCAGATGAAGCCAGAATATAAACACAATGTGCAAAGTTTCACATTAAATTTTTTCCCATAGAAAACCGTTATAAGGAAAACACTGAACGCGAATTGCGTTCATATTCCGGCCTCATCTGTCTTGTCTATGTAAATTATGCGTCGTTAATATGGTGATTGTTGAATTTGATCTTTTAATATTACTGTTTTAAATATATTAAGGCACATTAAGTGTTTTTACAATGTTTTGTCGCACTGCTTAATGATTGAAATATGCTTAATATGGATCACAAATGGCCAAAACTTGCATTTTGTTCACATACCTTTTTTTTTTTGCCTTCTAGCTGACAATCGTAACAGAAAGAAAGTGGATCCCAACAAAAACAAGAGGGACTTTTCTGCTTTCAAACATGAGAGGGAATCCAAAGTCAAGATATCCCCTCAACTAATGCTAGCAGCGCATCGTTTCCTCGCTACTGGTGAGCCGTTACGTCTATAAGACCCCTCAGTGTTTGAGCATTTGCAAATAACTGAGGATTTTTGTCATGTCCCATCTTTCCGTAGAGGTGAGCCTTTTCAGTCCACTCCAGATTTCAGAGAAGGTCTTACTGCGAATCCTCAAGCACCCGGATGTCATTCAGGAGATCAAGTTCAACGAGAACGACAAGCGCTCGCTACAGCACTATTTATATCAGCGCGGAAAACCTGTCGACTTTTTCGTGCTTATCCTTCAGGTAAGTAAAACTGATCGGTGGAGAATTCAGCTGGAAGCTCTGTAGACTTTGAACGCCCACAAACATCCACACATCTCCCCTGCGTGTGTCTTATTAAATATTTAGGTTGGTTTGAAAATGCTTTCAGCTACCAGTAAAAGTGCTAAAACGGAAAGTGTGCTAATTCTTTCAATAATCAGTCACATGTTAGTCGTGCTTGATAAGGCAAATATTACTATTGCTTAAACTGTTCAAATTAAACTTTAGTTTCCTGAAACGCTTATCATGTGTAATACTTTCTCTAATGATCAGGTTTATTATTTTGATGTGACGTAGGATAAACAGAAGATAACACTACCATTTAAAAGTTTGGGATCGGTAGATTTTTTTTAATGGTTTGTATAATGTATTCATTTGGTGGCAAAGCTGAATTTTCAGCATCATTAATGATTTCTATTTTGACTAAATGCTGTTCTTTTAAACTTACTATTCATCAAAGAATCATAAAAAATGTATCACAGATTAAAAAAAAATATTAAGCAGCACAACTGTTTTCAACATTGATAATCAGCATATTAGAATGATTTCTGAAGGATCATGTGATGCTGAAGACTGGAGTAATGATGCTGAAAATTCAGCTTTGCATCACAGGAATAAATTACATTTTAAAGTATGTTAAAAAAACAATCATTTTTTTAAATTGTAATAATATTTCACAATATTATGGTTTTTACTGTATTTTTTATCAAATAAATGTAGCCTTGATGAGCAGAATAGACTTTAAAAAAAACATTAAAGCCCAAACTTTTAAGCAGTAGAGTATATATTAGACCTTTATATTGAATCTGCCTCTATTTCAGAGGTTTTTTTTATATATTTTTTTTTTTTTTTTTTTTCAGATATCAAATAAATTACATGTAATACTGATTTATTTTTAGATTTATTTCATCATTTATTTAAATAAATTCATTGAAATGAATTTAATACATAATGTGTGTACTGTGTATATAATATAAATTATTATAAACATCCATGTTAATACATGTAAATATTTTCAAAATATTTACTGTATGCATGTGTCTTATTTATATATATATATATATATATATATATACACACACACACACACACACACACACACACACACACACACACACACAGTATATCACACATACATTATATAAAAAACCTTTTATTTTTGGATGTGATTAATCTGTGCCCAGCACTAATATTTCAATATTAAAGTATAATATATATATACACTTTTTTTTTTTTTAAATACCTCAGACTTCCATTGAACGAGGGTCCGGGGAATATTTAGAAAATCACAGAGACTTGAGGATGTACTCTTTTGATCTGAGCCAGTTAGCATTCCCAGAACACCCTAGCAACTGCATAGGAACACCTTGGCCACCATTTAAAGCTCCCTAGCATCCTTGTGGTGACCTGGACAAACATGTCTCACATTAATAATATGACCTTTTTAATAATAAACTGTCTGGAACCGTTTTACCGCATTAGAAAGTTTGGGAGATTTGAGAGAAGGAGAAAAGGTCAGAGAAGGTCCTGTTCCCCAGGCGCTGCTACCATGTGATTTACCCATTGTGTTCCCATGTAACCCCGTCACCATTTAACCTTGTGCAGGGGACTCGCTCCCCGTGACACTGCTCCAGGGACGCCAGTTGTGCAAGCATCCACAAATATCTCTCTCCGCCTGTCATTGCTCAGAATTTTGAGTAGAGGATTAGATGCGTCTAAAAATAGAGCAGATTTTTCTGAAGAAAACATGAGTGGTGCTTTCCTGTGCAAAACTCACTGCCATGATGCTGGATGTTGTGAGTGGTTGTCAGGGCATTGCTACACAGTTGTTATAGGTTGTTGCCAAGGCCTAGAACTAGCCTAGCAACCTAGAACACCATAACAACCACATAGCAATGCCTTGGCAGCCACCTAGTGTTTTAGGTGGCTGCTATGTGGTTTTAACCCTCTGGTCCTGCTCGTGTGGTGGTCAAAAACGACCATTTATTTTTATTTCAGTGAAATGAATCGTATTTTTAGGGGATTTTATGGTACTAAAATATATTTATGGAATAGTTATGATCCATTTACTACTACATTTTGAACATAGACCTGAAAATTAAATTTTCAACTCTCATAAATCTTGAATGCTTCGGAGCACATCCTTAAGTTTGGTCTCTTTTTGTAAGATGACTCTTGGCAGATTATTGCTGAAGTACAATAAAAAAAAAATTTTTTTTGTTTTTTTTAAATCACAAAAATACAGTAAAATATTTCAATTTTATATGAAATATATATTTTCCAAAACACGTTTTACTGTAAAACTGAGAAAATCAAAGCCATAAATCTAAACAAGTTATGTTCCAAATATGAGGTTGATATCAATAAAAATAATAATAATAGTAAGGTTTCGTTTGGGTGCTGTACCAAACGTTTCCACTAGATGAAATTTGCAGCACTTTCATTTCCAATGCTGTTATTTTTGACCTGAACAGTACAAGTTTGCTGTTTCAGGACCATTTAACCTTTCTGAATCATGTCCATTATTATTTTTTTATGTTCACATAGCAAGTGCCAAAACTTTTACAAAGTTTGGTATTATTCTGTATTAGCACTATTGCTTACTATTTTCATACAATTAAAAAAATTCTAAAAAACAAACAACCAAATGTAACCATTTTCGGTCAAAAATCACCAAATAGCATCAGAAGGTTAAGTGTTTGTCAAGGCATTGCAATACGGTTGCTAGGGTATTCCGGTGGTGTTGCTAGGTGCTTTCGTACTACCACTCTGTAGTCATCTTTAGATAAGACTTGGGTCCATCCTTTAATTAAATTAATTTATTTTGCCTGTGTTATTGTTTGCCAAGCAAAAATGAAAATCTGATCACTTGGAGAAGTTACAGTGCACCTCTCTGCACAATTTGAGACTTCGATCATATGTGACCCTGGACCACAAAACCAGTCTTAAGTCGCTGGGGTATATTTGTAGCAATAGCCAAAAATACATTGTATGGGTCAAAATGATCGATTTTTCTTTTTTGCCAAAAATCATTAGATATTAACATCATGTTCCATGAAGATATTTTGTAAATTTCTTACTGTAAATGTATCAAAACTTCATTTTTGATTAGTAATATGCATTGCTAAGAACTTCATTTGGACAACTTTAAAGGCGATTTTCTCAATATTTAGATTTTATTTTTTGCACCCTCAGATTCCAGATTTTCAAATAGTTGTATCTCAGCCGAATATTGTCCGATCCTAACACGCCATACATCAATGGAAAGATTATTTATTCAGCTTTCAGATGTTGTATGAATCTCAATTTTGAAAAAAATGACACTTAAGACTGGTTTTGTTGTCCAGGGTCACATATTCTTAAACTGTCAGAAAATAAGGTACAAAAAGCTGTAACTGGGGTGGTACCTTTATAAAAAGTACAAATATGTGCCATTTAGGTACACTTCAGGTACTAATATGCAACCTTTAGAGGTAAATAAGGTACAACGATGTACCTTCTGAAAAGGTACTGCCCCAGTTTTTTTTTTTTTTTAGTGTAGCACAAGTGGTACAGAATGAAACCCATACGCTTAGTACTAGAGATTTGAAGTTTGAGCATTAGTAATAGTGATGCTTTCCTTAGCATGTGCCCCGCTGGTTAACATTTTCAAGCTTTTTTAATGGTGTATTTTGAGATTGGCGGCTCGTTGGTGCCCCTCGCCTGCCGTGTCCTGGTGTAGAGTTGCACAGACGGGTCTGTTGGGAGCATCTGTGACCTCACTGTAGGTTTAGCTAGAAGAGGTCCTGCATCGGACAGGCCTGCCCTACACTAATTGATCCCTCTTACGTAAGCATAGCAGCTCTAATCCCACCCCCTTTCTGCCAGCAACACACACTCACTCACTCACAATTGAATACACAACCAATCAAAGCTGTGCGCTGTCCACTGTGAGAAACAGTCCAATCGGAGGCGAGATTGATGGAAAGACTCTTGGGTGTCCACGGTACAGCAAGCAGATGATACATATATAGATATTGACTTGTATTTGAACTTGTACTGGGATCAACACAATAGCGTGACCTTTAACCTCCCACATACTTTCCAGTCATCTGAATTGAATATATGTGCGTCAGCTTACTTAACGTAGCTTAAGATAGATGATGGTCGAGGTAGGACAAGCTGTGACAAGTCACAGGGCCGACGTGGTGCTCAGGCCCCGGGGATCAGTAAATCACATCCTGGATTTGCTGTGTGCTCGGCGGGGGGTCAGCCAGGACAAGGTTAACCCTTTCTGAGCGTCAGTGTGAGAGTGTTTATCGCCGTTGTAATCATCCCTGCGGCACAATGTCATACGGAGCACAAACGCCATGTGTCAGGGAACGTTACGTCACGCTGGCCATCAAACCGCATGCCTGCTTAAATTCACCAAACTCCTGCGGCTCATTTACATCTGCTAATTTCCAGATTGAATCTTCCTCTATTTTAATGAGTTTTAAAACGATTTCAAATGTATCATTTTAAACAGAATTTTCAATATGATCAAATATCAAAATAACAATAATGGTGTATCGTATTGTTTTGATTGTTTTATATTTCACGGCATTTGATCATTTCTTAGACTTTCATTTAAATGAAAGTATAATAAAGTAAAAATAGATTTATTAAATATACAGGTGCATCTCAGTAAATTTGAATGTCGTGGAAAAGTTCATTTATTTCAGTAATTCAACTCAAATTGTGAAACTCGTGTATTAAATAAATTCAGTGCACACAGACTGAAGTAGTTTAAGTCTTTGGTTCTTTTAATTGTGATGATTTCGGCTCACATTTAACAAAAACTCACCAATTCACTCTCTCAACAAATTAGAATATGGTGACATGCCAATCAGCTAATCAACTCAAAACACCTGCAAAGGTTTCCTGAGCCTTCAAAATGGTCTCTCAGTTTGGTTCACTAGGCTACACAATCATGGGGAAGACTGCTGATCTGAAAGTTGTCCAGAAGACAACCATTGACACCCTTCACAAGGAGGGTAAGCCACAAACATTCATTGCCAAAGAAGCTGGATGTTCACAGAGTGCTGTATCCAAGCATGTTAACAGAAAGTTGAGTGGAAGGAAAAAGTGTGGAAGAAAAAGATGCACAACCAACCGAGAGAACCGCAGCCTTATGAGGATTGTCAAGCAAAATCGATTCAAGAATTTGGGTGAACTTCACAAGGAATGGACTGAGGCTGGGGTCAAGGCATCAAGAGCCACCACAGACGTGTCAAGGAATTTAGCTACAGTTGTCGTATTCCTCTTGTTAAGCCACTCCTGAACCACAGACAACGTCAGAGGCGTCTTACCTGGGCTAAGGAGAAGAAGAACTGGACTGTTGCCCAGTGGTCCAAAGTCCTCTTTTCAGATGAGAGCAAGTTTTGTATTTCATTTGGAAACCAAGGTCCTAGAGTCTGAAGGAAGGGTGGAGAAACTCCTAGCCCAAGTTGCTTGAAGTCCAGTGTTAAGTTTCCACAGTCTGTGATGATTTGGAAATCATCACAGTACATTCCGGTTGGATGTACTGCCAAATTCTCTGAAACGCCTTTGGAGACGGCTTATGGTAGAGAAATGGACATTCGGGCAACAGCTCTGGTGGACATTCCTGCAGTCAGCATGCCAATTGCGCACTCCCTCAAAACTTGCGACATCTGTGGCATTGTGCTGTGTGATAAAACTGCACATTTTAGAGTGGCCTTTTATTGTGGCCAGCCGAAGGCACACCTGTGCAATAATCATGCTGTCTAATCAGCATCTTGATATGCCACACCTGTGAGGTGGATGGAGTATCTCAGCAAAGAAGTGCTCACTAACACAGATTTGTGAACAATATTTGAGAGAAATGGGCCTTTTGTGTACATAGAAAAAGTCTTAGATCTTTGAGTTCAGCTCATGAAAAATGGGGGCAAAAACAATAGTGTTGCGTTTATAATTTTGTTCAGTGTAATTTCTTATACTTCTAATTAAGTATATTTAATAAAATTATTAGAAAATAAATGTATATGCTTAATAAATTTATTTACTTTTGCAAATTATTAAAATTTAAAAAATATTAATGTTAAAATTAATTTAAGTTCAAATAATACATTTAAATTATTAGAAAATGTATATTTATACTTTTAAATATTGTAAATGTATTCACTAAACAAATATATTAATATTTAATATTTTAGTAATTGAATGTTTTGGCTTCTGGTTTTAGCCAAAAAAAAGTAAGTAATTTAAGTTTTAGTAATTGATGAATGATGATTTGTAGGTATTACTTTTTACAAGGTTACACATTTTTTATTATTATCAATGTTTTGCTGCTCAATATTTTTGTGGAAACCATATTTTTTAAGAACAGAATTTATTTGAAATTAGATCTTTTGTAATATTATAAATGTCTACTATCACTTTGAATCAATTTGACGCATCCTCACTAAATAAAAGTGTCAATTTTTAAAAAATTAAAAATCTTACTGATGCCTATTTTGAACGGTAGTGTATATATATCATTTTTTATAAGTTCGTTTTTCATGAATGTAAAGATTTATTTAGTAGTAACAGTAGTTAAGTCAATATGTTATACAAAAAAAAAACAGTGTCAACACAGTTTTAACACCCTTTGTTTTGTTTTATGAAACTCGATTTGGCTCTGATTTGCTGGCGTAACAGAAAACAGCAAAGTGTTGGCGAGCTTTGTTTGTGTTTGGAGTGTCTACCTGAATATAGACACCAGAGCAGAGGAGACTCAGATAGAGTGACAGGATCTGTGTGTCGTGCAATCCGAGCGCCGCAGGTCCGGTTACCTTTTTCTGAGAATGAGAGGAAAGGCTGACTCTCCTTTGGGATGGAAAATGGGGCAAATATGATGCCTGAGACATTGGAAAATTTGTGTGTACACTCGAATGTTGATTGGTTTCAATCTACTAAAAGTACTGACCTCACGCTCCTTGTGGGAGTTTGGGTTTCGTGTCATTCGTCTTTAATTATGGAGATGCAACTGGTTGTTCTTCAAGGAAACAGGTTAAGATTTCACAATTGGATGCATTTGACTTAAATGTTTTTGTGAGTGTTTTTAAAAATGTGGTTCAAGTATTTAAGAACTTGAGGGCTTTAGGTTTCAGTATCTTGAAGGACAGCACTCAAAACTACGAAGGTTTTATTGCCAGTGTATATATTTGAATCAATTTTTAAGTGGTTGTCTTTGATTGTTTCCAAATTATTTGAAATATATACAACAAAATGTCCTGCACAGTTGACTTTTGTAACTAATGAAACTAATTAACTCACGCCTGTCTTTCAGGGTCGGGTGGAAGTTGAGGCTGGAAATGAGAATATGAAGTTTGAAACGGGTCCTTTCTCTTATTATGGAGTCATGGCGCTGACTACACCATGCCTGGGTGAGTATTTTACCTTGCATTTTTAACTCTTATTTTATCTAATCAAAAACATTCCCACCTAAATGAATAGTTCATTTAAAGGGACAGTCCACCCAAAAATTTAAATTCTGTCATTTACTCACCCGTGTGTCGTTCAAAAACATCTCTTCTTTTTATGGAAGCTAGAAAGCTTCTCAGTTATTATAATTGCATGGAAAAAAGCAACCGGTACAGTAAATGTTGATAGAATTTATAAAATGATTTATGAATTAATCTATTTTCTGAATCTGGTTGATTTATGGTAACAATGATGTGTCTGTTGATATGTTTGCTGCCCAGCCTTAGTTTAAGTGATGGATTTTGTCAGTGATGGAGTCTCCCAGTGCACTTTGTCATGATCTGTCATTGTAAGTGTAGTCTTCTGTATTACATAATAACACTGGGGCTCCCGGTAGGGGACTAAACGGGACACATTTGACTGCAGGGACATCTGCTGGCCGAGCGTCACTGTGTGTAATGATGCTGTCTGATTCTGTTCTTAACCTCCAGCTGTGCCGCAGTCCATCCGTGTGCCAAACGTCACATTTATGTGCTTAACATGTGTCTAAATGTGTGGCTATGTGTGCTTTAAGAAACACTCCGTAAGAGAGTACCCTACATGTGACTGATCTGTTGGCATTTACTCATGTCCTTCTAAAGCTTGTATTTTCTTTCAACCTGCAAACCCAAAAGGAGATGTTTAGCAGAATGTCCAAGCTGCTTTTTTCCACACATTGCTAATGGATGTGTATTCATTCGCACGGTCAAAATATTTTGCAAAAAATAAACAAAACATCTTGAAAGTCCAAAAGCCTTAATGCGTGATTAAGCCTATTAGATTGCAGTTAAAATATTCCTGTAATTCAAGTTATGAAAGTTAAAATATCCCTATGTGGGTTTCTTTTTTTTAAAGGAGTCATATGACGTTGCTAAAAAGAACATTATTTTGTGTATTTTATGTAATGCAATGTGTTTATGCGGTTTAAGGTTCAAAAAACACATTATTTTCCACATACTGTACATTATTGTTGCTTCTCTATGCACCACCTTTCTGAAACGCGCCGATTTTTACAAAGCTCATCGTTCTGAGAAGTGAGGTGTGCTCTGATTGGCCAGCTATCCAGTGCGTTGTGATTGGCTGAATACCTCAAGCGTGAAACGGAAATGTTACGCCCCTTACCGTATTGTGATGCCGTGTCCCGGCGCGACGAGACAAAAACAATAAAACCCATTATAAACGAGGCATTTGTTGGATCCAGTGGGGACATATTTACTAATTATAATGACTTATACTCAGGGGTGCACATAAGTGGTCCGCATGCGCGACCAAAATTAAAAATGCCCTGTGTAAATAAGTTCTGATAGCGCATTTGCGTACCGACATGGTTGACAGCTGTTAATGCACAATTACCATTTTAGATCGACAAACTGTACTGTATAAGATTTCTATTCAAACTGAAAGCATAATCTAGGCTACCCGCTGCCGTTTTCAAAGCAAAACTGTGACAAAAACTGACGCTCTTCCATCAGCAGCGCTAAACCCGGAAGCGCATTAACCTTACTTGCCGGCAACCCGCCAAAATAAAAGCTCGCTGAATTTACGTTTGAAAATGATGAAAATTAAAATAATGATAATAAAAATATTAACATTTTATTTTTAAGTTTACTATGAAATAATTGAATTTGTATTATCACACTTGATTATTTAGTTTATTTTTTTTAGTTAGTAAATTTATATATATATAAAAATAAAAAAATAAATGAAGTGCAATAATATTATGATCACTATTATTAATTAATTTTTTATAATTATAGTTTATGGGTCATGCCATGGCCTGTGTGAGGACCAAACCAAATCTCCAGGTTCTCATATGAGAACCAGGCTGAAAAACTTACGTGCACCCCTGCTTATACTGTCTTTTTACATTACCATGTCTGCATTTGTGATCGGAGAAATGACAAACAACAAGTGCTACTCTACACTGCTCAAAACTCACGCTTGAATAGTCAGTGTCAAATTCTTTAAATATGAAAACATACTTACAGGCTGTGAGACAGAAGAAGCCAGACTGTCCTTGCAAAGTTGGAATTGCCCCACTTTATAGAAACAGTCTTTGAGCAGCTGGTATCGTCGGCTAGTCTCCCAGGTTCAGGAAACAGTCCTCCGTAAAATGCGCTGCACACACTCTAATATTTGGAGATGGTCCTCACTGCAGAACACAAGATCCAGGGGGTGGAGTTGGATCTAGGTCCAACTCCTCCCACCTTACATAGACCTAAACCTACCAATCTCCACCCCCTGGATGTGGATCCAACTCCGCCCCCTGGATCTTTGTTCTGCAGTGAGGGGCTACTGAATATTTGGGTTGAACTGTTCTGGAACAGTGTTTTAAATGCAACTTAACCACTGCTTTCTAGTTATGTCCTCTTTTGGAAGTCCAAACAAAGTACTTTTGCTTTCACAATGAAACATAGCCTCTCCAGGAAATGGAGAAATACTACAGCGAGAATAAAAGTCCCACCCTCTTTCATTGCGTGTACGTTTGGGTGTTGTTTTGCAAATCTTCCCACACCTTGACGTAGACCTGGGGGCGTGTTTAAATGAGCCGTTTTAGGGGGGCGTGGCAGAGTCTTAACTTTTATAAAGAATATCTCTTTGGTTTTGAGACTTTAGTCTTTGCAACTTCAGGAATCTTATCGCGAATGTGTTATTAACTTAAAACAACAGTTCGGCAAACAACAGGTTAAAGGTAGGGTAGGCGATTTTGGAAAGGCTAGTGATAGCAAGCTAGCTTTGAAAGCAAGATCCCCACCCTCCCTGCATGATCACTTTGCAAAGCCACGCCTCCTCAAAAACACACAAACGTGCACAGACAGACCAGAGACTAACCTGCGATGAGAGACGTCGTTGGTGGAGGATTGAATGCAATCATGTCTCATTCAACGCTGAGAAAACATTACAGTACAAAGCGCATAATATTACAATAATAGCGCCTGGAATTGGACCGGACATTTTTATTGGACAAACATTTTATGGTCCTACACCTTCCACAGATGTTATAAATACGTTTAAAATAAATGTAGACCACTTAACTTGGTGATTTTTATCGGGGTGTGAAGAGACTTTGACCATCATAACAAAATATGTTTTTGAACCAAATCACCTACCCTGGCTTTAATACTGAGTGAGTTACATTTTAGACATAATATTGTCTGTCTTTTTTCTGTTTCACGAATTAAATAGTTTCAAACAAATCCGAAGCAAAACATTTTTGCGTCTCAGAGCAACACTGCGGTGTTTCATTCCTGAATGAATCTGTTTTTGAACTAATCATTTGAGTCCATGATTCAATAACTCATTCGTAAAGACAGCCACTTGCTTCGTTGCTAAATTATAAATAAATAAATATGATTTAGTTATCATTATTTAAAAAATCCCAATAAAAATCTATATCAATTTTTGTCAGTATTGCACACCCCTTCGTTCAAATTTGATGTGATTAACCAAACACGAACCAACAAAATTTTAAGTTTTTGACACACAAAAAAAAGGCACAAGTATAAATGTTTGTAAGTGTAAATGAGATTTGAGAGCTACAACAGACAATTTTCCATTGAATATTATTTCACAAAATATTATTGATTATTTGATTGATTGATGTAATTAGCTGTATATAAACCAACAATATTTGATGTTGTTGATTTCAAACTTGGCACAACTGGTCTTGAGGCATCAGGTTTGAATGTGTGCAAGTTTAATTGAGATTCGAGAGCTATGGCTGAGAATTGTTCATTGAATAATGACAATTTTATTTTATTTTTCTCAAATTATTATTTACCTCCAGGAGAGCTTACAGTACAGAAGTTTTACAGTACTTTATTCTACTTTTTAGTGCTTTCAAATTACAAAGAGGATGCAAATATCACTATAAAAGTGTGAGAAAAGATTAAAAATGTTGACATGCTTTCCTTGGCAGAGAAGAAGAGATGCTGAATTCATATCTCTTCAATGAATCATTTAATTTGGTTCTGGAATTAGAATGAACTGATGAATAATGACTTAATTTTTGGTCTTGTACACAAAATTATGGTTTTGATTCAAGTATAGCATATAGACCACTTTTGCAATGCTTTTTATTCATTTTTTTTAAACCTGTGAAGTCTTGTATGGGAAAAGAACAGCTTGGACATTCTGCAAAATATCTACATTTTAGGTTCCACTGAAGGAAGAAAGTCATACAGGTTTGGAGCGATAATGACAAGTTTTGGCTGAAATATGCCTTTAACGTCACCAGAATATGTTTTACTTTCAAAGACAAGGTTAGTAGCATAGCATTACCCCTTCAAAGAAAAGATGATGTTCCCGTAGTGTCCTATAATGAGGGATTTGTACCTTCAGCGGCTGCTGATGTTGAAGCAGCTGTGAGCTGGATGTTGATGTGTGGCGTGTTTAAAGAGCTTCTCTGTCTCTCCTCTGCTCTGGCTCTCCCCTCCTCCTCAGCTGTCACCCCCCCTCTCTCTCCTTCTGTGGTGTCGCCTCGTCCGCGCCGCCTTTCGCTTAAGAGGTTTTCTCTGTTCACGCGTTTCCCAGGTAAATGCCCTGCATGCTGGGTGCTAACTCAGGGATGTAGGGGTAGCTAACATGGGGTGGTGTGGGACAGGAGTTAGTTTCAAATGAAAAAATAACCTTTATCACGCTATGACCCGTTGTCCAGCAAGTTCACATTTTATTTATTTATTTACAGTGATTTAAAAGCTGTTCTAAAGCCTAGACAGCAATTTTAGGCATCTATTCATTGCAATAAAAATACATTTGAGTGCTGCATAGAATATCAATAGAAAATAGTTCCAGCTGATAAAAATGCACATGCAAAAATAATTTTTAGGAAATATTCAGTATTATTTAAAATGATTAGTAATATTTTTAATTTGTGCTCATTGTACTTGACACCAATGAGCCATGAGAATTGCGAAACCAAAAATGTTTAACATTATTGATTTCAAAGTCATAACCATAGTCTTGAGATGGCAGGTTTGAGACAATTTTCAGTAAATAATGCCATTATTTTTTATTTATTTATTTTTTCCTCACACAAAATTATTGTTTGCATTCAGAAGAGCTGAAATATAGAATATGGCTTTAGCATACAACTTTTGTTTTTTGGGGGTCTTTTTTTATAGTCCTTTCAAGTTTCAAAACCTAGACAGCAAATTTAAGCATTGTATCTATTGTAATAAAAATACATTTTATTACTACATAAAATATTGATAGAAAATTATTCAATCTAATTAAAATGCACATGCAAAGTGTATTTTTTTCTGTGTTTATTAGGAAATATTTATTCAGTACTGAAAATTAGAATACGGTTTGATCTTAAATGTACTTTCATCACTGATTTGTTTGTGCTGTTTATGTATTTGTATTAGTTTTGAGATATGAGCTTAGTAAACATGATAATTCTATTGAAATCAACTGTGAGCTATGGCTTATGATGAGTGATGTGGCATATGACATATATATATATATATATATATATATATATATATATATATATATATATATATATATATATATATATTAAAAATTGAATGACAATTTTAGTAAAATGAAAGCTTGCTGGACTGGTTGGCTCTGGCGTTGTCCTCTTGAGCTCAGTCTTTTTGAAGAGCTCTTCTACTCTAACCACTAACACACTCACCCTGCTGCCCGCGTCACTGCCTGTCCATCACACCTGACCTCCTGCAGCTGAACAACATTCACACCACCCTGAAGATTCAGTCCTGCTCCATTCTGAGTTGCCTTAGTATCAGAATATACTAGAAAACGCGCCATGAGCTTTGTGAGGCTATCTGTTGGTGACGTCTTGATAAAACAGGGAAAAATACAATATAAATGTTATTACTATAATTATACATTATAAATCAGAATAAATATGCCTAAGTGTTAATTCTGTGCAGTGCAGTGTTGTTATCATGAACTTCATTTTCTTTAACCTAAAATTCAAAATACTAAAAATTAACAAAAAAAAAAAAAATAGGCCTACTGACAGACAAAAAAGAAAGGAATTATAAACTTAGTTACAATTTCTATTTGTTGTCTAATTCAATTTATAGGAAAGTGATTAAAACTGAAATAATTACTAAAAAGTAAATAGACATTTTGAAAATTAAAACGACTAAAACACTCAAAATTACTAAAACGTTTCAGAAACGTAAGTATAGCCCTTTTTTTTCTAAAACATATTTACAAACGGTTTGTTTTTATTGTCAGGAAATGTATGTTTTTCAGTCAGCGGTGTTTGCGTCATGAATATTAATTAGCTTACGTAACGTGACGTGTTGTCCATTTTGCTCTAATTTGAATTAAAATCTTATAAGATATTTTCACCAACAACCTGTGCATTTTTGTACGCTTTTGACAAAAGTGCAATGTAGTATAGTCAAATACTAAGGCAATTTTCCGATATCATCGAAATTCTCTGATATCGCTGTGATGATTGATTGGTTTCCTCAGCAACTCTTATGAATTTTAAGCTTGTTCTCTTTGGTTAAAGTTACTGATTAAACAGCTACACTGAGAGCACGCGAGCGACATGAAAAATACTAGCTCACTTCCGTTATCATCAACAAACTTTGCATGTTTTGCAGTGTTGCAGACTTCACTGATTATAACCGGAGAGTTCTAGTTCATCACAACGCGTCGCTCGCGGCGTAAACATAGCATTTCAACAGAAAAAAATCTCCCATGCTTGTATCAGAAGCCATGTGCCTCTGAGTCAGCTGTGTGTTTTTGTCCGCTTCAGGCAGCATTCATTTATTGTCTGATACTGTCGCAGTAAAACCTGTCAAATCCAAAGCACGAGCCTGCAGTGACTGTTGCAGTTCATGAAAGCGCCTGCAGGGGGCGCTAGTGTGTTAACATTACAGCGCTGGTCCCACGTGGTTTTGGGTGAATAGTATTTTAGGTAATAGAGGTTTTTGTGTACATCCTCTACTCTTTATAATCACATACTAATATTATAACAATGAATAGTACACTATATTATAATCTTTGCTTCTTCGGTGTAACCAAACTAGTGCTGCTCACACACAAATGCATGTCTGAAATGACCATCCAATCATTTGCAATAGTCTTTCCATTCATTTCAAATGTGATATGAGTTGGTGTTTGTTTATTGTTGTGCTGTCCCTCTCATCTCTCATTGTTTTTTCAGTTTATGTTTTGAGATTTGCTACATTTGTATGTGTGTGTGTGTGTTATGGGCTCCTTGACTGTGTTTCATCTGTGTGAGTGTTTGTGAGCAGGCGTGCCGTGACATGAAGTGATGGTTTTCCTGTGCGTTGCAGAGTTTCGCTCCCCGTCTCACGTGAGTGGTCTGAACCGCTCGGCGTCTCTGAGCTGCACAGAGAGAGTCGACTCGGTGTCCATCAGCGGCAGCAACAGTCAGCTCAATAACAGCCCCACAGCGCAGTATGTCCCTGATTTTAATGTGCGGGCCCTCACTGACCTGCAGTATGTGAAGGTATGTTATAGTCTGGTCTTCACACAAGTGTGTGCATGACTTCAGAAGACCTGAAATATAGCCCATGAGTTGATAAACTGTTTTTATTATGCTTTTTGAAGCTTGACTTTACTTCAGCTGTTTTGTATATCTAAAACAACTGTATTATATATGTGTATATATAACACTGTGTGTGTATATATATATATATCTGATTTGTATCAGGTCAATCTGCTCTCTAGTGTTAGACAAAAAATGGATATAATTATTTTAATTATGCTTAGTTTTCAAAATTATAACTATCAAAGTTATGTCTGAACAGTGAGTGTCTACAGTAGACAGTTTAAAGTCTATTATGCACACAAATGCAACAATTATTTAATAAAAATACAGTAATATTGTGAAATTATTACAGTTTAAAATTGTAAATTATTTATTTATTTTTTCTGCATTATTACACCAGTCTTCAGTGTCACATGACAATACAGGAATTATTATTATTAATTATATATACACACAGTGGGTACGGAAAGTATTCAGACCCCCTTACATTTTTCACTTTGTTATATTGCAGCCATTTGCTAAAATCATTTGTTCATTTTTTTCCTCATTAATGTACACACAGCACCCCATATTGACAGAAAAACACAGAATTGTTGACATTTTTGCAGATTTATTAAAAAAGAAAAACTGAAATATCACATGGTCCTAAGTATTCAGACCCTTTGCTCAGTATTTAGTAGAAGCACCCTTTTGATCTAATACAGCCACGAGTCTTTTTGGGAAAGATGCAACAAGTTTTTCACACCTGGATTTGGGGATCCTCTGCCATTCCTCCTTGCAGATCCTCTCCAGTTCTGTCAGGTTGGATGGTAGCGTTGGTGGACAGCCATTTTAGGTCTCTCCAGAGATGCTCAATTGGGTTTAAGTCAGGGCTCTGGCTGGGCCATTCAAGAACAGTCACGGAGTTGTTGTGAAGCCACTCCTTCGTTATTTTAGCTGTGTGCTTAGGGTCATTGTCTTGTTGGAAGGTAAACCTTCGGCCCAGTCTGAGGTCCTGAGCACTCTGGAGAAGGTTTTCGTCCAGGATATCCCTGTACTTGGCCGCATTCATCTTTCCCTCGATTGCAACCAGTCGTCCTGTCCCTGCAGCTGAAAAACACCCCCACAGCATGATGCTGCCACCACCATGCTTCACTGTTGGGACTGTATTGGACAGGTGATGAGCAGTGCCTGGTTTTCTCCACACATACCGCTTAGAATTAAGGCCAAAAAGTTCTATCTTGGTCTCATCAGACCAGAGAATCTTATTCAGGTGTTTTTTTAGCAAACTCCATGCGGGCTTTCATGTGTCTTGCACTGAGGAGAGGCTTCCGTCAGTTTGGCCGGACGAACAGCTCTAGGAAGGGTTCTGGTCGTCCCAAACGTCTTCCATTTAAGGATTATGGAGGCCACTGTGCTCTTAGGAACCTTAAGTGCAGCAGAAATGTTTTTGTAACCTTGGCCAGATCTGTGCCTTGCCACAATTCTGTCTCTGAGCTCTTCAGGCAGTTCCTTTGACCTCATGATTCTCATTTGCTCTGACATGCACTGTGAGCTGTAAGGTCTTATATAGACAGGTGTGTGGCTTTCCTAATCAAGTCCAATCAGTATAATCAAACACAGCTGGACTCAAATGAAGGTGTAGAACCATCTCAAGGATGATCAGAAGAAATGGACAGCACCTGAGTTAAATATATGAGTGTCACAGCAAAGGGTCCGAATACTTAGGACCATGTGATATTTCAGTTTTTCTTTTTTAATAAATCTGCAAAAATGTCAACAATTCTGTGTTTTTCTGTCAATATGGGGTGCTGTGTGTACATTAATGAGGAAAAAATGAACTTAAATGATTTTAGCAAATGGCTGCAATATAACAAAGAGTGAAAAATTTAAGGGGTCTGAATACTTTCCATACCCACTGTGTGTGTGTGTGTGTGTGTGTATATATATATATATATATATATATATATATATATATATATATATATATATATATATATATATATATATATATATATATATATATATATATATATATATATATATATATATATATACTTTTTGCTGTCAAACGATTAATCATGCATAATTGCATCCAAAATAAAAGTTTTGTTTGTGTGTTCTGTGTATATTTATGTATATATAAATACACACACATACAGTATATATTTTGAAAATATTTACATTTATATATTTATATAATTTATATTATATATAAATATATTTAATATACAGATATATAACGTATTTTTCTTAAATATATACATGCATGCGTGTATTTATATATACATAATAAATATACACAGTACACACATGTATTATGTAAACAAACTTATTTTGGATGCGATTAATCATTTGACAGCACTAAAATATATATATATATATATATATATATATATATATATATATATATATATATATATATATATATATATATATATAAAATGTATATGTGTATAATTATTGCTGTTCTGTTCTAATATTTAATTTAATTGTTAATATTTTCAAATATAGTCAGTCAAGACCTATTAATATTAATTATTAATGTTATTAATATTTTGACCAACTTGTATATGCATTTTTGTGTGTTTGTCTATCTAGCTATCTATATGCATGTGTGTAATATTTGTAATATAATATTGTAATATTAATATTAGTAATAGCATTAATGTAATAGTAATATTACTAAATTAATTTTAATATTCTAACTTGTTTAATTTTAAATATTTTTGCCTCTTTTTTTTTTTTTTTTTTCAGAAAAGTGGAATGTAGTATCGGCAAAGACTAAGGATGGTGTGCTGAGTTAATCAGATCAAATGAAATATTTGCGCATTGTGTATTATTAATTATGTTGAAAACAGTTGAGCTGCTTAATATTTTGGTGGAAACTAGAAATAGAAATGGCAGCATTTATTATCATTGAATCTTTTGTAACATATTTACTCATGTTTGATCAATTGAATAGGATTGAGTCCTTGCTGATAAAGAATTAATTTCTTTCCAAAAAAAAAAAGAGCAGTAGCATGTGTAAGTTTGATTAATGACCTTTTTTCTTTCTCAGGTCACTCGTTCGCAGTACCAAAACGGCCTCCTGGCTTCAAAACTGGACAGCACGCCCCAGTCCCCAGAGAGCAGCCATATCCGCTTGGATCCCGGCCCTCTTCCGCCCCTGACCCCTCCCATGTCCACCACCACGAACCACACCACAGCGCCGCCGGCACCCAGAGAGAACGGGCCGGACGAGACCACCTCGCTGCTCAACGACAAGAACAGCCTGTCCAAACGCCGGCCGAGCCACATCCACCCTCAGAACCAGTCGCACCTGAACACCAACGCCAACTCCAACAGCAGCCCGACGCCGCTCCCCAACCCTCAGGCGCATCGCACACACACCTTCACGCACGCGCACACCGAGAGCACCATTTGACCACACTAATCTGGGGCTCCGAGAGCTCCAGAGCTGACCACAAGCACAAATATACTGAGTGATGCAGCGTACTTTCTCTCCATTCGAGAGGTGTGTTAAAATAGGTGCATCGTCTTCAGCATTGGACGTGATCTCACTGTGATTCTAGGGGCTGCGGGTTCGGCCCGACGTCGAGGTGTGTAGTAATGTAGACTGTTGATGTCTGCTATTGCATGCTAATCATGTAGACACTCTCTCAAAGCTTTCGGCATACAAGTGTGTTCGGTATGCCACAAATACCGTTTAAAGGCATTATACCACACTTCATCAGTATCTAACAGAATTATTGTACAGTATGCACTTTTTATAATGTCTCTGACCCAGCGGCAAACATCTGTGTGCTGTTTTTCTGAGATTTTGAGCATAAGAGCACTTTGAGTCTCATAAGCTATTGTTGGACTGAACTATCCTTTTAGCACAAAGAAAGACGGTTCTGGTCTAGTTTTCCTGCTGTGTAGTGCTATATGATTTTGACAGCCTTCTTTCAAAGTCGAAAGCATCAAGCCAAGGTTATTTGGTAAGTGTGGCTACGTGATGTAGCTGTATGTGACGCAATCGTAGCTCTGCGTGACAAACGTGAAGGGAAACTCTGTAAATTTAGTTTGGAGACGTGAAATTTGCCGACGCAGATATGGTTTGGAGAATCCCGTGTGGCCAGTTAGAGCTCAAAACAGACATTTGTAGCAAAAAAAAAAAAACATTGAGCATTGACCACTGCAAATCCAAATCTGTGATATATGATTCAAAATATTATATAATAATTTATTTATATATTAATATATTTATTTTTTGTCTAAAGTAGTATGTATGTATATTTGATTCTTTTTGGAAATTTCACAAAAATATTAGTTATATTTCACAACAAAATATGTAATTTGATCAAATAAAGCCTGTTTAAACCATTAAGATTTTTTGCATCATATTATGCATTATTTTCATGAGAATTAAGCACATTTTCTTGACAAATTCTCATTTATAGATTCCCAGTAGACTTGTATTACTGTACTACAATTATTTGTTCATTTTAATCATAAAAAAAAATCCATAAAAATGCACCATAATGTATAAATACTTAACAGTATAAATATTTTTTTTTTCACTTCATACTAATGAAAATTATAAATAATATCACAATGCAAAAAAAATCTTAATGGTCCTAATCGCATTTTGATTTTGAGGTGAAATATGACCTGAGGTTTTGTAAGATTTACCCAGTTCTCGATCTCAAAGGCTACGACTGTGCATCAAACAACACAAATGCTGTTTTCCACCAACATTCCCATCCTCGGAAACAGACTCTACAGATGCTTGAACAGAATTCACTGTGAACTGGATTGAAACTGTACATTGGTTTTGATTCTCATGCTTGTCGAATCTTCAGTTTCTCTTCCTGAAGTGTGAAGTCATTAGCACTGTTTAGTTTGTTAAAACTGTTTAGTGAGTTAAAAGTGAACAGATTATAGGTTAGTTGAAGGAATAGTTAACCCAAAAACTTAAAATTTACTTTCTTCATCAGAACAGATTTTGGAGAAATTTGGATGCTCTGCAGTGAATGGGTGCCGTCAGAATGAGAGTCCAAACAGCTGATAAAAACATCTCAATAATCCACACCACTCCAGTCCTCCAATTAACATCTTGTGAAGTGAAAAGATGCATGTTCATGTGAGAATACAACAGCGGATGGACTTTTTCACTGGAGGAAGCATTATTATGAACTATGGACTGCGACAGTTCAAAGTTAAATGCCACAATGATGGATTTGTTTCTAAGAAACAAGCAGCTTATCATTTTATTAAGACATCAACTGATCGATTGATCTTGTGGATTATTATGGTGTTTTTATCAGCTGTTTGGACTCTCATTCTGACGGCACCCATTCACTGCAGAGCAAGTGATGTAATGTTAAATTTCTCCAAATCTGTTTTCTGATAAAGAACGTTCCAGCAGATTTTTAGCTCTGGGAAAACTGCTCCTTTAACAAGCTAAAGCTATCTATTTGCAGTGACCATAAAGCCGGTTCTGTACAGAGTTCACGTTTCGGAAGTCACACAGTGATTTTTCCATTGTGTTCCTTTCATGCTGAGCTGACATCAGAAACCATATTTAAACCTTATTCTGATGTATTCATACTGTAAGTGCGCCGTGCAGTGCATGCATAAAACTTTCAGTGTTAAAGTGTTCTTTTATTCCATAAATTGTAAAAAAAAAAATTTCCCAGTGAGAGTTACAGAGTATTAGAAATAATTACAGAGAAGAATAGCACTAGATTGATTATTTATGTCTTCTCATTGAACAGTATGAAACTGACTTTGTCCAACTAGTGTATGATGATTTATAATTTATTTATAAATGTTTTGTTGCCTTTATGAGAGATTTAAATCTGAAGCAATAAATAGGTCTGTCTTTTTTTAAGATGTTTAATGTACAATTGCACAGAGAAGTGAAGAAATAAGTTGCATTTTACCTCAACTGACATTTCTTGTATGTGAAATTTGACTAGTATTTACTTACAACTTAAACCAAAACGTGGGCATTGCGCTCAAACTCTGTACTGAGACATAACATGTTATATCATGACCAAAGTTGCAACACTACATGGAATTAAATTTGTGAGTGAACACATCAGCCAAAGCCTTCTGCACTTTGATTTGTCCATTTAATGCCCATGTTCCTCTGTTTAATGCACAGGGACTAATGAAATTCCTTTGAGTGTGGTGCTGGGATTTTAATCCAGCTCAGTAATCTGCTTTTAATGTTCATGGTAGTTTCTCCTGAGGAACTCAGCGGGAGCGATGCTGATAATTAGTGTGTTTTCAGGAAGCCTCTGCATTTTCCACTGAATTTATTTACTTTTCAGGGTCATGACCTTTTATTGGCCTTTCAAACAGTTCAGGGTATTGTATTGCATACTAAGTAAGCACACTTTGTTTTGGGTTCACTATACATGAACCTGTATAGTGTCTTCCGTTAAAAAGCCATGTGAAATACAGAAAAATGATTCCATGATTTGTTTTGTTAGTGGGGTTAGTTATTTTTGTCATATTTACTTTTTAAAACATCACAACAAACTGTATGTTTTTCGTTTTTTCTTAAATTGCTTTCTTTAAAGGGAAACGCAAACGCAGATGTACTGTACTTCCCATGAACACGGTCGTATTTAAAGCAATCTGTATATATTTTGTATTTCTGTCGTCGAGTTCTGATGATGTAAATGCTAATTCTAAATATTTCTCTATTAAAACATCTCTTTTGCTCAGTCTGTGATATTGCTTTTATTCCAATTGCAAGCTGTAGGTAAAACTTTTGCAAGGTGTAAAACGTTACGGTTTGTTTTTAACTTTCTCTGTGTTAACCTAATCGCTAGATTCGTATAAAAGCTGTGAATGTTAAAAAAATAAAAATAAATAAATAAAAATGTTTTGAGCTAGATAAAACCGTTTATTTTCCAGAGCCTTGAGAAGATGCTAATCTCACACGAGGAAGGTCTTCAATGTCCTTGTGGGCGTGGTTTACCAAGCCAGCCCGTTCTCCGATTGGTCACGCGAGCACTTGCTCTTCTGTCATTGGTCCATTATGGACATGACGTAGTGGCAATGCAACAAAAAAAAAAGAAAAGAAAGAAACTGCGTTCATTGTGGCTCCAGAGTCCTGTGGCAAGTCCGTGCTCGTTTCTCAAGAATCTCTGAGCCAACATGGCGGCCGAGCCGAGCCAGTTTCCCTCACCGTTATATATGAAAACAACTGAAAAAGTAGGAGGGTAGCGTAGCAGCAACAACTTCAGCGTCACATGATTCATAAAGCCAGGCTGTCCTGTTCCAATATGGTGGTCAGCTTGGCAGAGCTGCGTCTACCGTTGATCATATCGTTCCTCTGCGGGTTCGGAACCTGCAGCCTTCAAGAGACGCAGGTTTACGGACTGCGCCTGGAGAACGTTACCGAGCGGGTGTTCATGCGCGAACGGGTTATCGTAGCTCCATACGGGACCACTTTCAAGCTCAGATTGTTTGGATCCTACCTGTCCAATGAGACCTGGCCGTGGGTCGCGTTCGCCGCGGCTGGAGGCGGTTCGCTTGACCCCTGCGCGCTGGAGGAACGCCGCAACTCCTCTGCGTTCCGGTTACGCGGAGCTTTCGCGTCGGATGACGAGAACAGCGGGATTATAGAAGTGCAAACCGAAGCTGCAGCATCCAAACCGGAGAATAAAGATGCAGAGTCTGTGCTCCATCATTTCTGCGTCTTAAAGGGCCAGGCGTGGGGCTCTGTCGGGTCGGACAAGTTGGTTATTAAGAACCCGGATGTGCCATCAGATTACATTCCATTGTGGGGTCTGATTTTGGTGGTTGTGCTGCTGGTTTTGGTTTGCAGTGTGGTCAGATGTGTGAATCTGAGTTTGCTGTGGCTGGACCCACTGGAGCTGTATGTTCTGCACAGCTGCGGTTCAGAGGATGAAAAGCGGGCGGCCAAGCGCCTCAAGCCCATCCGGAGGAGAGGAAATGTTTTGGTTTGTTCGCTCTTGTTCATTTGCGCTTTGGGTCACTCGGTGCTCGGCGTATTGTTGTACCGTCTCTATGGGTCCATCCTGCCCGCTGTGTTCACTAGTGGCTTCCTCATATTCCTCCTGGCTGAGCTGGTTCCTCATATTGTATGTTCGGGTTACGGGTTCCAGATGGCACCGGGTTTGATATGGCTGGCCCAGATCTGTCTCATCCTGACATGCCCGCTTTCTTGTCCCCTCGGCCTCCTGCTGGACTTGATCCTGCACCGAGACGTGAGCACCGTGGGCATCCGTGAGAAAACCATGGAAATGATTCGGACTAGTGTGAACGATCCGTATAATGAGTTCGTCAAGGTGGAGTTCAGTAAAGGTGCCCTCAGGACCAAAACCGTGGAGGACATCCTGACCCCCCTGAAAGATTGCTTCATGCTGCCCTCCACAGCCGTGCTGGACTTCAACACCATGTCCGAGATCATGCAGAGCGGCTACACTCGCGTCCCGGTGTACGAGGAGGAGAGGTCCAATATCATCGAAATCCTGTATGTCAAAGACCTGGCGCTGGTTGACCCGGAGGACCGCACTCCCATGACCACCATCACCAAGTTCTACAACCATCCTCTGCATTTTGTTTTTAATGACACCAAGCTGGATGCAATGCTGGAGGAATTCAAAAAAGGCATGTCAATCCTAAACAGATGCCTTCAAATGACGTGTATCGGTGTTCGACCGATATTTGACCAGTTATCTGCAGTTATTGCTATTGACCTGACTAGGCCAATATTGAATGCATGTAATGTTTGGACTGTTATATTGGTATTATTCATCTGCACTATTAATCTGTGTTAGAAGTTTTTTTCATAACTTGATAATCCTTAAGAAGATGCCTTCAAACTAGTTATATGACAGCGCGATATTGAATTCATATAATATTTGGGCTTTTATTTTCACTTATTATTATTGTTAGTATTATTATTTTACAATTTAAAACATATTTATATTACTTTAATCTTTCAGTATTTAAACATTTATCATTTTATTAGTAGAAGTAGTATTACTATTGTCAAAATAATTTTTGCTGTTTCCCTTATTAGACTAATACTGAATGTGTATAATAATTTGGGCTTTTATTTTCACTTAACATTTTTAATTTATTATTCATTTATTTATTTTTATTTTAAAATAATAGCATTTTCAGTTATATTAAAATCATAAAATGTTTAGCAATAATAATTATTATTACTATCATTATTATTAATTTGTTAGCGTGTTATTAGTATTTTGATAGCGTGATAATCCTAAGTAGAAGTATAATTTACCAATTATTGCTATTGAATGCATGTAAATATTTGAGTTTTTATTTTTACTAAACATTTTTTTATTTTATTGTATTTTTATCTATATTTTACTTTATATTTCAATAATTTATATATTTCAGTAATTCCAAATTGTTTATATTTTTGTTCTAATACATCTAAAACCGTGTTTATTATGCTTCTAATTGGTAACTTATTGCATTTTTGTTTTGTTAGATATTTTTTGAAATTGCATATTTATTGTATAATTAGGAATTTTCTTTTTTGTCATTAACCCTTGATTTAATAATCATGAGTCAAACAAAGCTTCTCCTACTAAAGCATATGTTCTCTCTCTGTCTTCTCAGGAAACTCCCACCTGGCCATCGTTCAGAAGGTGAATAACGAGGGTGAAGGAGATCCGTTCTACGAGGTTCTGGGTCTGGTCACGCTGGAGGACGTCATTGAGGAGATCATCAAATCTGAGATCCTGGACGAGTCTGATGGCTACAGTGAGCAGCTGCTTGATGTGTTTTTGAGTTGATCCCTGTCGCATCATTTGAGCTGAATTATGATGAGGGTTGTCTCGTTCCACAGTGGACATGAAGGTGAAGCGTCCAATGGCCCCGGTGGAGATTCCTCTGGAGCCGCGCAGCGTTCACGACGAGTTCTCCATCTTCAAACCTCCCGAGGGCGAACCTAAGATCCGCACCTCGCCTCAGCTGTTGCTGGCCACCCACCGATTCCTGTCCCGAGGTCTGCCTGCTTTAATGTGAAACAATAAGCTGCAAGAGGCTGTGTGTTACAGTGATTTTACCATGGTTAAGGGGACAAGGTTCCCACAGTCTTGGAAAAATCAGGGTGAATTATTTTGTGATTTCCAGGTCTAGAAAAATCAGTAGTTAGTATAGTCTAGTTTTTCTCTTTCTCTCTTAATTGCTTTCTTTAAAATGATTTTTACAATCCTTATTCAGTATTTATGAACAACAAAATGCAGCATTGATCAAAATTTCAAATGCACTTAGGTGTTTCCGGATGCTAAAACTCTTGTAACCGTGTTAAAATCACTAGTACTCAGTCTTGAGTGGCTTATTCTTCTCAAGGGTGAAATGTAATTAAAAATTGTTTCAGTAAAGGTATAAAACGTAAGGAGCCTTGTACATGACATACAGGCAAAATAGATTTGTCGTGGCCACAAATGAAGAATTTAAGTAATTTTGAAGTTTTAGTAAATCAGGGCCACGTAATTAAATCAAAACAAGGGAACAAATTAGTTCAACATGGCTACTCTTTACTAAAATAAGGGAATAAATTGTTTATTTGTGGCCATGATTATTCTACTTTTGTCCGCTTGTCATGTACAGGGTTTCGTAGATACCATATAAAAGACACCAATGTTAAAAAAATGCATTTATTAATAATCACGAAGCAATTTCTGTTTGAGCAACTTATCATATTTAAGTACAGTTATTCAGCTGATCGTCAGTTTTATGTTTATATACAGTATACACTACCGTTCAAACGTATGGGGTCAGTACAAATTATTATTTTTTTATTTAATACTTTTATTCAGCTAGGACACTTTTGATTGATCGAAAGTGACAGTAAAGACACAGTAAAGTATCACAATTTCCACAAAGATACGAAACAGCACAACTGAGTTCAGTTTTGATAATAATAAGAAATGTTTGTTGAGCAGTAAATCAGCATATTAGAATGATTTCTGAAGGATCATGTGACACTGAAGACTGGAGTAATGATGCTGAAAATTCAGCTTTGCATCACAGGAATAAATTACATTTTACAATATATTCCAATAGAAAACAGCTATTTTAAATTGGAATAATATTCCGCAATTTTACAGTATTTTTTATCAAATAAATGCAGCGTCGGTGAGCATAAGAGACTTCTTTCAAAACATTAAAAAATCTTACTGACCCTAAACAGCAGTGTATGTCTGTTCGCCTGACAAGTATAAAGAGGTAAAGAAGTTTGTCTCGACAAGCCTCAACTTTTAAAGGACGTTCCCGTCTCTCGGATCGACGGCGGGACGATTTGTGCTTGTTATGAGCTGGTTAATGGAGGTGATTTCATACGCCATTAAGCAGCGCTCCTCCTCCTCCTCCTCTGTTTCAGAGGTGGAACACTTCAACCCGCAGCGCGTGTCTGAGAGAGTCCTGTTTCATCTGCTGCGGCACCCGAGCGTCAACCAAGAAGTGAAGTTTGACCCCGCCAACCGGCTCAGTCCTGATCACTACCTGTACACGCGGAACCACCCTGTGGACTACTTCATTCTGCTGCTGCAGGTAACACATATGTGGGCATGACTACACTTTAGAAGCACTGGTGTAAATAATAGTGTTGATAAATATACAATATCTGAATATGATTATTATTATTATTTGTTGTAGTAATATTTTTATTGTTAAAATATTACCATGAAATTTAACATTGATAAATTAATCATTACAACAAGTGTAGCGTTTTGATAAATATGATAGTAGTATTAGTTAGTAGTCAGGTAGTATTAGTTTATTCGTTATTAAAATATTAACATTTAAAATATTTTAAATATATTTTAATATTTAATCACTTAGTATTAATTTAATATAATAAGTATTAATTTAATAATAACTACCGGTATTATTATTATTAACAATTAAAATTATATTTAAATTGTAAAGAAATATTTAAACATTGATAATTATTTGTAGTGTTTTGATAATTGTGATATTAGCAGTATTAGTAGCAATATTGGTGGTAGTAATATTTTTATTATTAAATATAATGAGAATATAATAATAAAATATGTTATTAAAATATTTTAAATATATTATCATTTTAATATTGATAATTTAATAACTATTTTAATACAATAATTTTAACAATTAAAATAAGTCAATTGTAACTAAATATTTAAACATGGATAATTATTTGTTGGTTGTGTTTTGAAATATGAAGTTAGTAGTCAATCAACGTTTATTGGCCAGGTATGCATAACATACAAGGAATTTTCTGCCGGTATGAGGCATCACACACACACACACACACACACACACATACAAAACGTAGTTTTAGTAGTATTGGTAGTATTTATTATTAAAATATGATTTATAATTTATAATATTTTAAATGTATTTAATTAAGTATTACTTAACATTGATAGTTTGATAATAACTATTATTATTATTATTATTATAACAATAAAAATTATATTTAAAATATTTATATAATTGATTATTTGATATGTTACCAAATAATATATATAAGTTGTATATACACACACAAAATGTGTGTATTTCTTAGATGTTTTTGTGATGTTTCAATCGTGTGTGTGTGTGTGTGTGTGTGTAGGGCCGTGTGGAGGTGGAGATCGGGAAAGAGGGTTTGAAGTTTGAGAATGGCGCGTTCACCTACTACGGTGTTTCGGCGCTCACAGCTCCCTCCTCAGGTTAGTCCTGGCAATATATGATTTAATGATCATCCCAGATCCAATCCAAATTCATTATTTTAGTCACAGTTGACTCATGAATGTTGGCTTAAAAATTGCACAATAGTCAAAGACATTCCTGTGAGTTTTGCTTGTAAACTGCCTTGTGTGTTTTCAAAGCAAAAGGTCTATATGGGGCTATTGTTTAGATGTTGATGTTCAGCTGACCACACTTTCCAGTTTTTCCGTCCTCACAGAAAGTAAAATCACTGCAGGAAGTGATGAGTTTGCATCCAATTAGAACATATTTGATCGTTACTATACAGTTCAGTGGAATGTAATTTTAGACCAATGAGATTTTTGTATTTCATACAATCCAAACATATGACTCAATATCTCGTAGTGAATTATTTTATGCAGTAGCGGTTGATGCAGATAAGCATCTGAGGAAGTGATAACGGAAGATTTATCACTTGTTGTTTTATTGCGTAAGGAGTGATTGGGTGTGTTATTGCTGTCCTTGTTCTGGTATATTGACCTTGATGATTGTTTGTGTGATCAGTCCATCAGTCTCCGGTGTCCACGCAGCGTCAGTCCCCCAGAGACCCCTTTGATCTGGGAGACGCCACCAGCCCGTCCAGCTACTGTCCCGACTACACCGTACGAGCCCTCACAGACCTGCAGTATATCAAGGTGAGCTCTCGTCTTGTTACTCCCCACACTTTTTGCCATGTCTGTTGCAATATGTATGCATTCGTAAGTGAACATGGATCATTGATAATGAATCCAAATTGACTTTTATTGTGCATGATTCCTCAATGCATGTTTTTTTTTTGTTGTTCATTTTAATGAAAGCGTACGTCTTGCTCCACCTCTGAAACAACTTTGTTTCAGCTGATGTCAAACTTCAGTTTAAATTATGGACTTTTATGTCGCACGTGAATAATGCACTTGTGTGACCTTCGGAAAAGGTGGTGTTTGTGTTTTCTGCTGTTAAAACGGGCCTGTGTATAATATATGAAGAGTTCATTTGCAAAAACAGATAACTCCGTTTTTAAAATTTTTCAAAAATTGTGTTTTTTCATTGTGCATTCCAGTTAATCTCAATCAAACTGCAGTTGGGTTATTTTGATTAGGTTTAGTTAAAATAACTAAAAAAAATACAGCTAACTAACACAATAAAAACTTGATAACATAAAAAAACATAATTTGTTAAAATTAAAAAAAAAGTTCTCTGTTTTTGCAAATAAACTCTTCATATATATTTATATATCATAATAATAATATTTAATAATAATCATAATTATTATTATTTTAACATTTTAAAAATACATTTTAAATGTATTTAATCTTTAAATATTGATTTTCATTATTACTGCTGCTGTTATAATTTAACTACAGGGGGAAAAAATATATATATATATATTGATTTTTCGCAAACAGTATTTATTTATCTTTTTTCGAGACAGATATTTTGCAACAAATGTAAAATATATTATTCCCATAACTAAAATCAATCAATTTAGGTCAACAGTTTTATATGGTACTGTTGTTTTTTATTTGATTCATGCATTCATTTCCCTCATGAAATATTAAAGTGCACAGTATTGCATCTTTGTCTTTCTTTTCTCCAGCTTTTTCAAAGTTTGTAACGTTGTGATACATCTTTATTTTGGAACTTGTTATTGAAGATTTTTTTTGAAAAATGATGGACTTTTTTGTCGCACGTGAATAATGCACTTGTGTGACCTTCAAAAAAGGTGGCGTTTGTGTTTTCTGCTGTTAAAACGGGCCCGTGTCCCACAGGTGACGCGTCTGCAGTACCTCAACGCTGTGATGGCGTCGCGGGTGGCCCAGAGCCCCGAGCCGCCTGAAATCAAGATCCTGCCCAACAGTCAAACCAAACTCCTGAACGAGAAGAACACTACTCAAGGTACGGCACATGAACACCAGCACACATGCATGTGCTTTTGATTTTGCGTATTTGCCGTGTTTCTGTGTAATTTGCTGGCGTTGGAATGTTTTGGAGTCTAAACATGCAAGAACAGGTCGACTGGGAATGTCTATGAAACTTCATGGCTCTCTTCTGCTGAACTAAGACTGTGTTCTCTTTCTTTGTCTTTTTCTCTCCTTCCCTTCATTTTCTCCCTCTTTTTATCTCCATTAGACTTTCAGCTCCACTTTTCATTCTTTGATGCAATTGACAACTACTGTTAGTGTGCTTTGCATGAGGTAAATGCAAGTGATAAGCATGGTATGTTACGTTTGAAACATGTATCCCAGCAGCGCATCGACGCATCACAGAGCGCCACCAGGTGGTTGGTATGATCCATCAGTGCATGTCAAATGATACGCAATAGCGGTTACATTTGAATGCATCACTGATACGAGCTTAAGTCAGTGTTTTATCCTTCTCATTTTTTATTGACACCGTTTTGCAAAGTAACCCTCTTCTATATTAATGCTGTCTGTTGGCTCCTCCGCATTAAACTCTCAGACAGGATTTAAATGTCCAGGTAGGTCTTCTTATGAAGTTCCCTTTACTCTACCAAACTGCTAACTAATTACAAGTGTTATGTTATCTTTATTTATTTATTTTAGGCAATAAATAAATCAACTTTTTCATTTAATAATCTAATTATCTGATATTGCAATATATATCCCCAATATTATAATATATATGTGACCATGGACCACAAAACCAGTCTTAAGTGTCAATTGAGATCATCTGAAAGCTGAATAAATAAGCTTTCCATCAATGTATGGACAATATTTGGCTGAGATACAACCATTTGAAAATCTGGAATCTGAGGGTGCAAAAAAATCAAAATATTGAGAAAATCACCTTTAAAGTTGTCCAAATGAAGTTCTTAGCAATGCATATTACTAAAAATTAAGTTTTGATATATTTACGGTAAGAAATTTACAAAATATCTCCATGGAACATGATCTTTAATTAATATCCTAATGATTTTTGGCATAAAAGAAAAATGGATAATTTTGACCCATACAATGTATTTTTGGCTATTGCTACAAATATACCCCAGCGACTTAAGACTGGTTTTGTGGTCCAGGGTCACAAATCATTAGTATTTATTTATTTACATTGAAATAGTAAATGGGTGAATCTCACAAAACCCATATAGGAGCATGTCCAGGTCATGTATATTTTTTTTTTATTCATTTTTGTAATTATTATAAATTCATATTAAATATAAATGATTATAAATACAGATTTTTGGAGACTACTTTTTTTTTAACAGAAAAAAATATAAATGATATTTTATAAATTATAGATTATATAATTATATTTTGTAGTTATTGGTCATTATATTATAATTATTAGCATCAGCCAAAATGTCCAAATCAAGTACAAATTAGAACTTCTGCTTTTCAAACACACTTACATGCATGCATACACACACTGTATGTGTGAACTATGTGACTTTTTTCCACGTCTACTGATAATAAGCTAATAATTGCAGGAAGTGATGACATTATAATAATTCTGACAAGGTTGTAATGATTCATCGGCCTTGAATCATTGTAACTTGAACTTGAATTGAACTTGAGTTGTAATGTATTTCTAGTCATTTTGGACATTTGGTCTACAGAATGATGTCAGAATATGTTAGCAGAGAACGATGAACCTGTGTTTTTGACGGATGGTTTCATTCTGATTTCCCGGGCTCTGCAGGTGCGAGCAAGAGCCAGGAATCCAGGCCAGACGAGGAGCTTCACAGCCAGAGAGGAGCGTTTTGACCTTCCATCTAACCTTCCTGCAGAACTCAAAAGGATTTTATTATGACAAGTAATTTGTTTTTGTCGTCTTAAATGAATCTTTTACTCCTGGAATGCAGCGATTGAGCCAGATGGAGGACTGTTGAGGAAAACAAAAGACGTGATATTCAAGACGTGTCTTTCTGGTCAGACGGGATCTGTTCTCTCTGTTCTGCTTATTCAGCTGTTCCCTCTGATGTCACTTCCTCTGCACTCTGTTTGAGTTCACTTATTTCCTTAAGGTGTATGCGTGTGCATATGTGCTACTAAATTATATGGTGTGCCAAGATCTTACTATCCCTTCGTATCGTATAAGCAGTGTTACAGCTCCAAACCGTCAAGCCCTAATATGCCAAAATGGGTTCAGAGCGACAGAAAATAGCCATTTACTCACCCTCATGTCATTCCAAACACACAATCTTGTCTTTTCCAATTAATAGTGACTACAGCTGTCGGCCTCCCTCTGTAACGAACGAAACGGCGTCGCTTGAAGCGCTCAAATGTCATTCTCCATACATGTTTGAACTGGAATAATGGCCTAAATGCCGTCACATCTGAACACAAATACGGTTTTAGAACTTTGGGGAAGTACACTATTAAAAATAAATGTTATTTTTTGGCATCTATGTTTCCGTAAAGAACCGTTAACGTCCATGGAATCTTTCCATTCCACAAAAGGTACTTTAGATTATTAAAATGTTCTTTGCACACTCTTAAAAATAAAGGTTCCAAACGGGGGTTTCACAGTGATGCCACAGAAGAATCGTGTGTGTGTGTGTGCGCATTTTTGTGACAAATGAGGACATAAATGTGTATAATGAAGGGTACGACAGGTATTACAAGGAGAAGGTGACTTTTCAGGACATTTCCATGTCCCCACTTTTCAAAACGCTTATAAATCACACAGAATGGAGTGTATTGAAAATCTGAAATGGCAGACAGTCTCCTGTAAGGGGTAGGTTTAGGTGTAGGGTTGGTGTAGGGCAATGGCACATACAGTTTGTACAGTATAAAAACCAATTACGCCTATGGGATGTCCCCACTTTTCACAAAAACAAACGTGTGTGTGTGTGTGTGTGTGTGTGTTAAAGGAACATTTTAATAATCTAAAGAACATTTTTGCATTATCAAGAACCTGTTGTGCAACGGTAAGGTTCCATAATCGTCCTTCATGGTTGTATTGCATTCGCTGCGAAAACCCCTTTTGGAACATTTATTTTTGTTTAGGTACAGATTAATCAGTAATAACCACATTAATGCTTTCCAAAGACAGGTTTGATGGCGAGTCCTTAGGTGGAATATTCCTTTTAGGTCCCAATATGTTAAGTGCCAATGAAAGTTTATCAACAGGAACCTTGCAAGAAGTGGAAAGCTGGATTTTTCACACCAAAAAAAAAAAAATGGTCTTGCAGTGTCAGATGCGGAGTTATCGCTAGAAATTCCTATACTTGGTCCCTTTGATTATCATTACCTTTGCCTAATACATGTCCCTCCAACTTTTCAGATTGTTAGATTGATTAATTGTGGAAAAACAAATTCGAGAGCGACGTTACAACTTCTACGTGATCCTGACCCGGTTTTTCCCTGCATGTCTACGTCCGGCTGCCTTTTCAATTTTGCATCTCAGAATATCTGCTTATTAGGTGACTAATGCCTTGCATGACTGTAGCGGATGTAGCTAACAGTATAAGCGAAAAATATCCAACCTTTGCCATACTGGAATTACCTGATCATTCCATTGGATTAACAGATCCTAGCAATTCTGAAATCTCAATGTTTTTGAGGTTGTATCATATTTCGAAATGTAGAAACGTTGTGTAGATGGGTAATTAACCTAAAACCTACTTCCTAACGAGTCTAGTAGCTTTTCTGGCATTCTGTGGTGTTCTGTTATAACGAATCCGCTATCCGTTCCATCCGCTTGTCCTAGAGAAGATGCTTGGTTTAAACATTTCAAGTTTATTTTAGGTTTCTGTGACATTCCAGCCTACACTACCATTCAGATGTTTGGAGGACGCTCACCAAGGATGTGTTTATTTGATTACAGTAAAAAAAACAGAAGTGAAATAATATTACAGTTAAAAAGGTTTTTTTTTTTTTCAGCATCATGACTCTAGTCTTCAGTGTCACGTGATCCTTCAGAAATCTGAATCATCCTAATCATGCTGATTTGCTGCTCATGAAAAAATGTCTTATTGTTTTCCATGTTGAAAACAGTATTTTTGTGGAAACCATAAATAAAAAGTTCAAAAGAACAGCATTTATTTGAAATAGCAATCTTAAATGTCTTTACTGTCACATTTGATTAATTTAGTGTATTCTTTCAGAAAAAAAAGTATCTTATTAATTTATTAAAAAATAAAAATCATGACCCCAAACTTTTGAACGGTGGTGTATAATTTGGGTTTTAATGTGAGAAGGAAGGGTGTGATTTGAGTACCTTTCAGGATAGACTTAATGTTGAAATTCAAGCCTTCAGTTGTTCTGTTTTATTGATGCAAATAGTCATGTAACCAATTTTAAGCAGTTATTTACAAGTGTGCTTATTTATGTTGTTGTCATTATAGGCCATCCGCTAAAAACTGACCGCACCGATCAGTGTGTGATCCAAGTAAATATTTTTCTGCTGTTCAAAATGTTGTACTGTTTGTTCTGTTGTAAAAGTCAATTTATATGGTCACAAAATAACGAATGTATAATATATATAAAAATCCTTTTCTTGTCTTACTCTATTTATCAAAAGAAATGCTGGGATTTTTGCATAGGCTAGAGATGACTGTAAGTGAATAAGAAACTTCTGAGGTTGTAAAGTGGGAACAGTTGCCGGCAGATGTCAATTCTTCAGGTACAAACGTAGATATTACCAGGGATTCGAACACACTTTTACTTCTGACCAGCCATTTTTGGTAGTTGAGACTCAAATCTTCTCTGTATTGTACTTGAGCCGTTGAATGCTCTGATATCAACTCTTTCATAGGAAATAAACACAGCCCAGTGCTTAACTGATTGTCATTCGTTTTGTATTATGTTTCCAGTGCTGACCGTGCATAGCCAACTTTTTTGCTTACAATGTCCAGGTTTGGGCTTTGTTTTTCTATTGATGTGCTCTTTACAGCCCTCTTACATTATATTTACACCTATGTGCATTGTTTTGATAGTTTTCTGTAAATCCCGCCTTCTCGCACGCCAGATTGGTCGATTTATATACGGGACATTCTACCAGAAACATACATTATCTGTCCTTCTTACAGTGAATAAAAAGTATTTAGTGAAAGGTTGATTTCTGTGAGTTGTTCTGTAAAGGAATATGTCATTCATTAGGTTCTCAGATATATTTTTCTTTATTAAAAACACTTTTGAAAATTACAAATCCCGTCTTTGTCCTTGTCCTCAGCCAAAGTAGACCTGATTAAAAACATGAAATTAAACATAAATTCTAGAAATAAATGCTATTTTACAACTGTCCCCATGTTTTCAGTCAGTTCTGTCACATTTACATAAAACTCAACATAAAATGTGTGCAATAAGCCTTTAAGGGGTATGACTCAGAGGAAATGACATAATTTGAAGGAGCTGAAGCTGACACTGATAATGGAGTTCAGTATTGTAATTTTTTTATTACCTTTATTGCATATAATATGTATTTAACGCAAGACATTGTAAAACATTATTTGAATAAATAGACATTACACTGTAAATTTGAAGCTTTTTATACTCATCGACAATTTTTTTTAAATTTTGTACCTCTTTTACCTAGGCCTATATAGATATATAGATAAAAATTGTCATCTATATTACCTTTGAGTAATGATGACTGTTAAATGGTTGTGTGACAGTAACTTCACCAGTCTAATATTATATTAACATTAAGATTATAATAATAATTTCAAATAGGAATGCTTATGAAAACTTAAGAACACAAAACAACTTTTTCTGTCAGTCCTGTCACACATGAAATTATGATATAAAAATGTACTATTTGAGGAAATATTGATAAGTTAATCTCTTGAACTGTGTAGATGAAGGTGGGGCTAAATATACACTGCTATGTTTTGTAAAAATCTCCTATGTAAAGGTAGTTTTTTACAACTATATGAGTGCCTGCCGGGTATTCTGTGATTTTTTGTGTACTACAGTTGACTGAAAAGTTGCTTATATTTCTTATAAGAATTACAAAACCATGTTAAATACAATCAGGGACATGTGACCGATAAGAAAACGCTATTTGTATCAAAGTTCATTAGGAAGCCATTCTAACATATACAAATTTGTCTGTGACCGGGCCTGACATTTTATGGGTGAAATGCGTATAAAAATGTATTTTATTCAATCATAAAAACATGCTGAGATGGCACGATATGCGTTTCTCATAGTTTAACATGTCCTCATATGACTCAACGTTCAGATTTAATAATAAGATTTTTTCCCCCAAGATTTTTACAAGTGGAAATGTACGTTGCAGCATGAAAACAACATGGAATTAAAGCTAAAAAACATATTTTAGGCAGTTCACAAATCCCGGCCATAAATGATTCTGATGTAGCTACAGTGACTTCTAATAAGGCGAATGGCTTCTTTTTCTTCCCAAACGTGTGTTTTGTGAGCGTTCAAGTTTGGCGAGCGGGTACGAAATTCCGCGAAAAGGGCGGATTGCTTTACGGCAGCAACAAACGTGCGCGTGCGTCCACTGTAATTACGACAGTGGTGTATATACGACAGTGGATTCCACTCTCTTAACTGTACAGTCACAAAAATAGACAAAACTACATACAGTTGTTTTAAGCAGATACAGACAACTAATCTAAAACCATGACATTCAAGTATTTACAATTGTCTAAAACATAGGCTATTGTCAGATGAGTTGCCATACCTCTGTAGCATTTAAAGGTGCTGTATGTAGGATTGACAGTAGGTATTGCCGTCCAAATTCAAAATATTGGAATATTGGTTTTTTCACCCGGCCCCTCCTCCTCAGACTTGACGCACACGCAGGTTAAGGACACCAACAGGAACGAGCGCACATGACGATGAATGAAATTCAACACGCTGTGTTTTCCGCCAACTGGCAACCCAGGGTGCCGAAATACAATTGTGTAAAGTGGCAGTGGGCGGGTTTCACAAACCATAACAAACACAGACATTCTGGGCCGGAATGCACATTTTCAAAGGTGAATAACTGACTGTAGAATTGTTTTTCAGATAAACAAGTATGTTAACTTAGCATGTTTCTTAAATATCTGCAAACATATTATGGTATTTTCATCAGTCCTATATACAGCACCTTTAACAATTAATATTTAAGTTTTTTGTTTTTTTTATATTTTAGCACATTAATATCAAGGCAGATTCAGCCGAACGCATTAAAAATATAAAATAATTAAAAATAATAGTCTGAAAACATCAGAATTATTTGACTGTTTGAATCTTTTTTCTCTCTTTTTTTTCTAAAGATTTTTTCTCAGATTTCTAAAATCTTTTATTATACCCTAGAGATAAGAAGCAATAATCATTAAATACTTGTTATTTACATATGAGTAGTTGTGGTACTTTTTTTGTGGTAGAACCTTATGACCAATTTCCTTTTACTTGGCATGTCATATCAAGTCTGAAGACCATATTTGGAAGTGGAAGAACAAAAATGTTACATCATGCTTCTGTGTCTGGGCTACATGCACTGGCAGGCCACCGCCCTCCGGGCGCAGGTACACTGTAAAAAGTGATAAGTTGACTTAACTTTAAAAAATTGAGGAAACCCGTTGCCTTAAAATGATAAATAATAATTTAAAAAAATAATTTAAGTGAATTGTCAAGTTCACTTAACTTTTTTTAATTATTATTATTTACTTAATAATTTTAAGGCAACGGGTTTCCTCAATTTTTTTAAGTTAAGTCAACTTATCACTTTTTACAATCAATATTGTAAAATATTATTACAATTTAAAAGAACTGTTTCCTATTTTACTATATTCTAAAATGTAGGCTAATTTATTCCTGTGAAACAAAGCTGAATTTTCAGCATCATCATCCAGTCTTCAGCGTCACATGATCCTTCAGAAATCATTCTAATATGCTGATTTGAGCTCAAGAAACATTTCTGATTATTATCAACACAGAAATCAGTTTTTACACTTCTTTTTTATGGAATCATTTCATTTATTTGAACATTTTGTCTTGTACATGTCAAACATGTACTGACATGTTTGATCAATGGAATGCATCGTTACTGAGTAAAAGCATTCATTTCTTTAAAAAATAAATAAATAAATAAAAATCTTCCTGACCCCAAACTTTATAACGGTAGTGTATATCATTATATCATCAAGACTTATTGATTTAAACAACTGCAACAGTAACATTTATATAAAATATTATAGCTTATAGTATTGTATCCCTCTTCCTCTACCCATTCAGATCTCTGTAATACAAGACACGACAATACAAAACAAAAATTTGAGTCTATGATGTCTAGCCTATATAATTTAAGATAAGTATCCCTAATGATGCAATAACGTTTACACACATCCTTGTAGAACACACCTAAAAAGACTGCGTCACAGGATAAGAAAGTCCGGGGTAAACTGGATTTGTGGGTGGGGACACTATTGTTTATGTTTCGCGTCACAGTTTCCTGTTACTTACTGTAATTATAAATCTTAACTGATTATATCTATTGTCTGACCAAACAGAGACTTCATGAGAATACAGTAGCCTAATATTGACTTAAAATAGTAAATCTGCATTTAAGCTGTTTTCATGTGTTTTATATGTCTCAAAAAGTGGTAGTGCAGCCGAGGTTAACATTTTATACCAGCAGTTTTGCAGAAGCTAAATGTGGAAGTTTCATAAACGCAGAAATTCTGGACATTCTAGCTCCAATATTCATTTAAGCGAGTGAATGGGGACTGCCTAACTAGACAAAACACATAAAATCCCTCTCTTGATGAAGAATTTATTTTCATAATAACCCAATTGTGGACATTCTTCCTTAAACTGGAATAGGTCATTAATTCATCCAGAACTTTTTATGCATGACCTCACTAAAAATGAAAGTTAATAAGATTAAGTCTGAATCAGTGACTTAATTAAGCACTTATAAGCTACAATAATATTTTTCTTCATGGTTTCATTTAAACTGGCTGTTATTTAGGCAGCGCTTTAATAACTAAAAAGGTGTTTTGTATTTTTGTGACTTTACAACATATAATTTTAAAGGTGCTGTATGTCATATTTTTGTATGTTCTAATCTAAAGCATAAAATAGCATAATATGTTTGCAGATACTTAGAAAACACGCTAAGCTAAAAATAAATAAATCGCTGTAGGATTTGTAAACAAAGACTATTTTCCAATTTTTAGTGACATTTTAGTCAGAAATTTATGACATTAGCCATGTGGCCCAGAGAGCTCAAGGCACTGCAAATAGAAAACAACTATTTATCAATTTGACAACACGCGCTGCAAATGCTCGCAACACAACCAAATAAAGAAACGCACTACAAATAAAATTCTTTATTTGTTTGTGTTGTGAGCATTTGCAGCACCTGCTGTCAGATCGATGAAGATGTTTTCTCGATTTGCTGGTGCTTTTTCTATTTGCATGTGAAACATGCACAGTTTTGCACCCCGAACACAATTCCAGACTCATTCCTTTAATAGCTGTCATCTTTCTCTATCTCATGTGGACACTTCTTGCAGCTCCTGCAGTTGGACTTCTCTGACCCCTGAATGTAATAGTATGGGCTGTTATCTGGTTCTTGCAGTGGGGCTGGAGTGAGTCACTGCCTTTTCAGGGATCATGTCTCAAGATCAGTCTGGAGTGAGTGGCACTTTTACCATACGCACCTGAAGAGACTGCTCCTCGAAGCACAAACATATTCGGAAACTGCAGGAGGAGAAATTGGAAAGGTATGAACAGCGATTCAGAGCAAGTTATGAGAAGTGGACGTCTCTTATTAAAGAAGGTAAACGATTGTTGGCTGAATTCTCGTCTAATGATATGTTACAAGATGTTGTGACAAGTGTATCCTGCTGATTAGAACAATTAGTAGCGTCCAGCTGGCTCACAGGACCAAACTTCTTGTGCCAGAAGGTACAGAAGGCCATCGCTGTAGTACTGTAAAAAGTGATAAGTTGACTTAACTTAAAAAAAACTGAGGAAACCCGTTGCTTTTTAAATTAAGTAAATGCTAATAAACACAATTTTTTTTTTTTTATTATTTACTTTCCTCAATTGTTTTAAGTTAAGTCAACTTATCACTTTTTACAGTGGTTGTCTTAAACTTCTTTCAAGTACAAGTAAATCTCAAAGATGAGTGTACAAGCTGTGTGTATATTTTGCCACAGATTGGTGCCAGTGGAGACCGGGGCTAGTTGTCACATGGGTTATACTTTAGTTTTCAGTTTCATAAATTTGTTCAAATTTATTAGTGTCATATGTTCAAAACTGTTGCAAATTCGGATGATTTTTGTGAATTCTTTCATAAACAAACTAAAACTTAAGTTGCATCATAGTATTGCAAAAGCAGGCGGAAACCATAAAAATGACCACAAAAAAACCAAGTACGTAATTACAATTTTTGCAGAACACAACAATTGGTTTATATTTTACCTTTTTGTTGTTTTGATTGTTTTATGTTTTGTAATGTATTCACTGAAAAGCCTGTAATAAGGTATATATGTGTATAATATACATACACGGTATATACTAATAAGTAATAAATATACATGTATATACTAATTATTACTATTATATACTAATAGAATATATAGGCTTATAAAATATATATTTATGGGTTTCTTGTTGCTTGCACGAACAAATGCCTTTTAATTACTTTAAAATAAAATAAAAATGCTTCTCTGCTTTGAAAAAAAGAATTAATAATAAATTATAATGCCATATTTTTCAAGAATTTTAACATTTAATGAGACTTTTTTCCTTTTGCTATACATTAGGACAGTCGAAACATTTCAAACTGACTTTTAATTAAGTGAATGCCGAATCATCATCATTAAAGGGTTCTGCCCAAGTTATTTTATGAATTAAAATGCATTTTTGAATAAATGATTAGAACAAAATGAACATTATGTCATCGCGAGTGTATGTGAGCATGCACACAACCTCCTTTTCTCAGGAGAAAATAATTCCCTTTAGTTCTCTATCGTAACAGCCATGTAACAAAGCAAAGTATGCAAATTAGTTTACACTTCAAGCCACTACTAAAACCAGCTGATCCGTTATGTCGAAACTTTCAAACTTTGGATTGCGCTCTTCTTCGAATGGGGAAATTCCCGATGTTGATGGAATATAAAGCCACAGTGCACCGTCCACAAACACATTCAACCGAAGCCTCTCACAAGGGAAACAACGATTTAACTGACTCAGTAGCTCCAGACAGGGAACTGAACTAAACGACTGGTATGTGGCGTACTATTTACTTTCACGTGCGTCTTGACACAAAGTCAGTTTTTAAAGATAAAGATTATTTTCTCACTGTTTAGTTTTTTGCTTTATTTCAGAACGATGGCATGCCAAGGACACTGTATTTTGACTTCGGAGTAAGTATGGCTTGTTTTGTTTTTTTATATTAGCCTACATTAATCAATGCATTATCAAATAGCTCTTGTCTAGATGATGCATTTAACATGCAGTCTGTAAATGATGCATTTCATGTTTTGCTTTGGATTAGTTTGCCTAGAACTCCTTTAATGATACATTTTGTTCATTTCCTAAACAGTGCGCACCAGACAGACATGATGTACCCTGACATTTCTGGCTTTGGTGAACTGACCTGCCCAGATCATCATCTAGCCATGGTGAGTTGCTGTTGCTTGTCGTGCATGTGTTCTGATTAATATTAAGTCTTCTAAAACATAGTTTACTTTCTCCAGATTTGCCAATGCGACATGAAAAAAGACATCAAAGTGGAACTGTCGCCGCATCCTCACAGCATGAGGCAGGTGGTGAACATCATCATTGCTGTGGAAAGGTTGAAGAACATCAAAAAAATGTCTTCTGGAAAGTTTTGTGAAGATGCGCTGCTCAACTTCTTCTTGGAGAATGTGATCGAAGGTACCGTTTGCAAACTTTTAAGCAGCTAAAACTGGTTTCAGGTGGTTTGATAGCTGGTCAAGATGGTTAGAGCTGGAAGCAACAAACCATACTGACCACCTTAACCATCATATTATGTAGCTGGTCAACTTGACCCAGAAATACTGGCTAACCTAGATTTTTCTTCAAATATATTTTTTGATGCATCTTCAAAAAAGGGTGTTTAGTTACATTTAAGCATCTTTCAGATGCTCATATCTACAGAAATTGAAAGAAAACAAACTTTTGAATCCAAGATTTGATTATAATATGTGACCCTGGACCACAAAACCAGTCATAAGTGTCAATTTTTCTAAATAATAATAAGAAATATGAATAAATAAGCTTTCCATTGATGTATGGTTTATGATAGGACAATATTTGGCTGAGATACAACTATTTGAAAATCTTGGAATCTGAGGGTGCAAAAAAATCTAAATATTGAGAAAATCACCTTTAAAGTTGTCCAAGTGAAGTTCTTAGCAATGCATATTACTAATCAAAAATTAAGCTTTGATATATTTACGGTAGGAAATTCACTAAATATCATCATGGAACATGATCTTTACTTAATATCCTAATGATTTTTGGCATAAAATAAAAATGGATAATTTTGACCCATACAATGTATTTTTGGCTATTGCTACAAATATACCCCAGCGACTTAAGACTGGTTTTGTGGTCCAGGGTCACATATAGCATGAGCTGGTATTTTTTGACTGGGAACACCAAATTAGGTAAAGGGTTTAAATTTACTAATACTACCTGATTTTTGGTGTGTTCTAATTGGGTCAATTTGACACAAGATTTTATTTCGATTTTAAACATAATACAAAGGGGTCAAGTCAAACCTCTATAACATTATGAATCTGCAATATCAAACGAATTATATTAATTGACTTAAAAGGAAATTTGACTTCCATAGTGTTTAGGCATTTGTTCTCTTTTGATTGATGTTCATTGTCTTTTTATTTCCACAGAACGTGAAATGAAGCCGCTTAACACAACACCGATTTACCATAAGTCCGACCGGACCCTACAGTGCACCATTTGTGATAAGTACAAAAAGACTCTGGTGCAGAGCAACAAACTAACCAATGAAGATCTTCATTTGAAGGCTGTGACGCTGAGTGCAGGATCCATTCAATACAAAGGTAAATCTTTAACACAAGCTTTGGCATGCAAATGCATGACTTCAGAAATGTTCTTTTGACGTTACCCCCTACATATTTTCTGTTTATTTCAGTTAAATTCAGTATGTCAATGTACATATCGACTACCTCACAAAATAAAGGCCGGGCTGTGTGTCTGGGAATTTCTGACACCAACCTCTACATTGCTTGTTCAAAGTCTGATGGTTCTTCCCCCGTCCTGTTCTTGAAGGTTCGTGCACTGCAAACACATTAACCTTCCCCAAAAATGTTTTCCACATTATAAAACAAGGATTTAAAGCCTTTTTTTTTATTGTTTTAGGAGGTTAATGGCTCCCTGAACACCATTGAAGCAGGTGACCCGAACGAGTATGACAGCCTCCTCTTCTTCAGGAAAGAGTCCGGCACGGCTTACAGCTCTTTTGAATCTGTTAAATATCCTGGATGGTTTATTACCACAGCTTTTGAGGACTGGAAGAGGGTGGAAATGTACCAGGTGCCAACTGACCGAACCATGAACTTCACACTTGAGGATCAACAAGAAATTAAGAATCAGATTTGATCCATAAACACATTTCCAGAGAGTATGTACCATGTACAGTTTATAATCTGGATTTATTCAAACATGTTACAAACCTGTATGAGTTTATGTATCAGTCTGGGATTTTTTTTTTCTCGAATATATATGTGTAAGGTTTGTGTTGGGAACGGTAAATTCATGTTGAATTCCTTAAGTATGAACTGTATGTGCCTATTTGTATTAATTTAATTTTTTAATTATTTTTAATATTTATTTTAAATTATTTTTTAAATCAAACTTGTTTTACACTGTACTGATTTTTTCTTATATTTAAATAAACCTAAGATATGGATGTTACTTGGTGTTGTGTAGTTGATTACCTGCAAGATGATTATTATTATAAGATTACTATTAAGATTATCATATAAAGTGACAACTGAATACCAAAGTGCACTAACAAATAAGTCACTGCACAAAAAGAACAAGCAAAATCTTAACAGCATTTATCTTAAAGGCACTAAATGGAGACACCAAAATAACACAATTAGCAGAACACTAATGAATTATTTATATAGTTAATAGATAATTTACATTCATCCTACCCATGAATGCAGTTCATTTAAGCATTGATGTTGCTTTTTGTTTTTTTGTGCAGTCACTTTTTTTTTTGTTTGTGCGCTTTGATCAATACATTTTTAAATCATGTTTTATTAGCCGAATCTATGCACCCCAAAAATACTGCTTATGTATAAATTGGCACATGACTTTATATAATTTGACAATGAGACATTTTGAACATTTATTAAACAAGACAAAATAAACTTTGACAATTAACTCTGAAACATGGAGAAAAGAAACTTACGTTAAACTTAAAAAATTAAGCTAAGTTATAATTGTTTTGTTTTAGCCTATATATCAGGTCACAGCTCCCTCTGCTGTACTTTCTCTGGTCTTGATGAAAATTAGACATGAGCGCCTCCATGTGGTAGAACATTTCACTGCATACAGATGTATTACATTTAAGAAACATAAGCGTCCTCAGTGTTGGATATTTATGTTGTCTATTTAAAAGTTTAAAAGTCTTTCAAATAGAGCACATCAAATGTCGACTTCTTATTTCATTATATATTTTGGCAAGTCATATGTAGGCTTAAGGCAATACTTGTTCACAGTAAAATTCAAATAAGCAACGTTTCAACAGTATTTTTATTTTAACAAAAAAAAAGCATGTATTTTCATAGTCGCTAGACAGACTTAAAAATTTAAGTTGAAATTGGTTAAACTATTTTGATGGGTTGCCATGACTTACTGATTGTATCATCATTGTGTCATGATATCCAACATGTAAGACACTAACAAAAACGTACTATGCTATTACCATGTTGTTGGGGGTCATTTTAGACATGTACTATGATATACCGTCTTGGAGAAGAACCTTGGAGTGTGTGTAAATGAATATAAATATGGAGCACAATGTTACATGAACACATATTGCCTTCTGAACGCTGTGTTGCTGTACTATAGCAGCTACTGCTTTTTGTATGGGGAGCCACCAGATGGCATTTGCTGGGTTCTTTGCAGCAGAGGTTTTTCCCAGTTGTTTGCACGTCCCTGAACAGATACATGATTGCGTGATTTAAAATCAAAGCCATGAATGACAGATACCAGTGCTACAGATTTTGACATGTGAGATTCATTTCATTTTATGGTACATTTGATTAAAGGAATAGTTCACTCAAAAATGAAAATTAGCTGAAAATTAACTCTGCTTCAAGTTTGTTTCTTCATCTTAACAGATTTGGAGAAATGTAGCATTGCATCACTTGCTCACCAATGGATGCTCAGTGAATGGGTGCCGTCAGAATGAGAGTCCAAACAGCTGATTAAAACTTCACAATAATCCACATCACTCCTATACATTGATTAAAATCTTCTGAAGTAAAAAAAAAAGCATTTAAGCATTTTAATTTTAAACCATTGCTTTTGGGCAAAAAAAAACTATAATCCAAATTAATGCTTCCTTCAGCGTAAAGTCCATCCTCTGTTGTCCTCTCACATTAAAATCCACCCCATATATTTGTTTAGAACCGGTTTTCGTTTGTAAACAATGTTCGATCTGTGCATATTTCTCTCCTAAATTAGACAAGAAAACTTTTTCACTGCAGAAAGCACTATTATAGATAGAAGGCTCATATTTTAGCTGGAACAACAGTTTAAAGTTAAAATGCATTAATGATGGATTTGTTTCTTACAAATTAATTGATGGACTGGAGTGGTGTGGATTATTGTGATGTTTTTATCAGCTGTTTGGAAATGATGTAATGCTACTTTTCTCCAAATCTGTTCTGATGAAGAAACAAACTCATCTACATCTTGTACAGCCTGAGGATGAGTACATTTTCAGCAAATGTTCATTTTTGGGTGAACTATTCTTTTACAGACAACCGAATTACTAATTAAAAATGCCAACTAGTCAACTGTTTTTTACAGCTCAGATGACAGCATCAAAAGGTTCTGTGGTTTCATGAGCAAAAAATTAAATCACATGCCAAACGGGGTGTTTATCCCAAATGTAAAAGGATTCCTCCCACAAACCGCCCTCCATTGTATGCATCTGGAGAAATACTGCATCTCTCTATTACAGGTCCCACTGCAGCAACCCGATTCCTGTTTCACACAGAAGCTGCATTGAATTGCACAAAGCCGAACCCATGCATACAAAAGACAGAGTGTCATAAAAGATGTTTCAGGTCATTCTGTGCTCTTTGAGCTGCCGACTGCACAAAAAAAAAAAAGAGTGCATACATGCAATTTATTATTTTCAAAGGATTGACATACATAGTATCTCTCCTTCCATGTCAGAGGCGTTTATTTAACATTATGTGAGAAGTGTGTAATATTTGTGCAGGCGCCCTCCTCCTCCCCCCAGCCGTTTGCACGCTGCAGAATGTGTCTCACATTCCGGGCACATGGCAACACCAGCTAAATATAGCCTGCCAGCCCAGCAGCACGCTGGGATCAGGGTTTCTTCCTGTGAACGCAGAATCCCCATCACGTAACACCCCCTCCCTCCTCCTCTTTACGCTGTCCTCTCATCTGCTCGTGCGTTCACTTCTCACCGGGCAACTCGAGCTGGTCGCCAAAGGCAGCAGTTCATTTACGGAGTCAAACAGTGTGTGCTGCTCTCCGAGGACTTCACCTCACAACGATGTCAAAAGCATTGTGTGCAGCAGGTTTACTGTCATTAACTAAAAAAATTAAAATTAAATTAAATCATTACTTAATAAAATAAATATTATCTGAAATAACATATATAAATATATATTATTACAGAATATGAATTGAATATATATATATATATATATACATATAATTTGTTATATTCATTCTGTCTTAGTTAATGAAAGCCAGCTGAAATATATATATATATATATATATATATATATATATACACATGCAGTATTTAAAATTAATAATTACTTTAAATAAACACTAGCTGAAATTAACATAAACAAAAATTTTTTTTTTATTTTAGCTAGTTGCCATCAACTAAAACCATAAATTTTCATAATTTTAAATATTGAATAAAATTAAGTATAAACAAAAACTCGTTTATTTTAGTTAGTTGCCATCATTAAGTAAAAATAAACAAATAAAATGAATAATTGCTTTAAACATTAAATTATTACATTTAAGCTGGTTACTTTAAATAAAATAAACATTTATTGAAATAAATATATTTCAGCTAGTTGCCTATTTTCTTACATTTCTTACATTTCTAAAGTAACTAAAACTAAATAATCCAAAAACTAAAACTGTATAGACATAAGCTAATAACAGAAGATATCAAATTAAATAAAAATATGAAAAAATAAATAAATAATAGTATATCAACGACACTAAAATAACACTTAATAATAAACTCAATTACTTAACCTAATTTTTTTTCTGCTTGTTTTCCTGTGAACTGTACCATCAAATTAGCTTGGATAAACGTGTCTGCTAAATGAATAATTACATTTGAATCATAAATGTAATCATAACTCAAAAGCATTATTAATCTTGAACAGGACAAAGTAGTTTAACTTAGAAAAAAACATTATGCACCACCATAAAGTCTTACCAGCAAGGACATATTTGCATTTTATTCATTCAGAGAAAAACCTAAACCCGAACATTTGAATATTATGGCTTTTTGCTCTTATGTCGTCATATGACCCCACCCACCCTGACCTAAATCAGAATAATGACGGACCATCCAGTTGCATGTCTAAATTTGGTCCAGATTTAATGCTTAGAGACAGCGCAGACTCTTCGTGACCAATGAATGCTCGTGTGATCACAGCAGGAGCTCAGTGC